>NW_020451093.1:3548322-4050353 GCF_003343035.1 Apteryx rowi | reverse complement strand
CTCCTTCTCTGGAGATATTCAAAATGCGCCTGGATGCAATCCTGTGCAATGTGCTCTAGGTGACCCTGCTTGAGCAGGGGGGTTGGACTAGATGATCTCCAGAGGTCCCTTCCAACCTCAGTGATTCTGTGATTCTGTGAATATTGGAAAGAACTTGTTTCTACACTATGCAGCTTCCTCTCCTTCGTAGTGAAGGCTCCAAAAGAAAACTCACATGTTAAAAAGGGCTGATAGGAATGAGGACTCATTTAGCAGCATTGATGAAAAGAAGATGCTTTCTTCTAATGGAGCTTCAGTTTCTTGCCCTACATGTCAAATATCCGTTTGAACTGAACCACTCTCAAGAGACTTCATTTCACTTCACTGTTTATTGGATGCAGCATCCATTCTAATCTCATGATAAACTATTCTGGAGAATGAAGCTCTTTATTTATCTAGAGGTCAGAAATAGACAGTGGCAGAACAAACTACAAACATACTCTGAGAGCATTTAAATCATTGACAGTTTCTATTTTTGACCAGCATGCTTTGATAATGGAAAGCCAAATTTTTAGAAAGAGATTCAGTTGTCCATGTACTCTGTCTAAAAAACAAAACCACAATGTAACAAAAACTATACCCTCTTTTTTATGTTCTTTAAAAGAAGTATGACAATCAGAAGATTTCATCTTCTAAACCTGCCCCTTACAGAACTGGCTTTAAAAAAAATCAAAGAAAAGTATCCCTGTCAACTGTTTTCTGAAGTGCTGTGTCCTGATTGTACTATTTATCATTTCACCCCACCCATTAACTTAGCTTACCTATTAATAGGTTATGATAAGAGAATTGAGACAGTATATGGTATTTTACTGAATCTTTTTAATTCATGAATATAAAGTTTCAACTGGATTCTGATGTATGCATAATCCATTAAAGCTATGATAAATTGTATACTTTGATTCCTGAATGGATTTTGTGTCACTGTGGCAACCCACAGATTTAAATAGAAAGAAAAACAAGCATTTACTCATATATCTATACTCAGGATTTACTGTCTACTTGTAATTATTCGATTGCCAAAAAAGGATGACTGCTAGAGGTGTTTTTCATTGGTGGGGAATGTTACAGAAAATCACATCAAGATAATTGTCCCCAATAAATCCTCTTCATGTGTATTAAGGTTTTTACATGCCTATTTATTCAGATTTGAATCTCAGCTATGATCAGAATAAGAGAATACAGGCAGAGAAAAAAGAACATTTATTTTATTTAGAAATACTAGAGTGATATCTTTGACATCTTACATTGATGGCAAAAGCAGCAGCAAGGGTCATAATTTATATGAATAGATATCTTTCCAGAACTCAAGCAAAAGAAAAATAAATAGCTTTATGGCTAGCTTCAGGGTTTCATTCCGAGAGTAGCAGTTTCTCTTTCTGCTGTTTATTCCATCTTCTTCTGTCAGTCTGGTTTGTATTTCTCACTAGAAAGTGTCCTTTAAGATCAGTGGGAATTTTGTTGTTTTCTAAATGTTCCTAAAATTCATGGTGGTCTTTTAAATTTTGTACTGTGGTTCAATCATACGACTCAGAGGCTCAAAGAATATTTACAATCTACCTAAAATAAAAAGCCCTGTTTAATGTGCCTAGGTTTCTGTATATAAAGATGGCAGTATGGGTGTTAATGATTCAAACAAAAAGATGTTTCTTTTACACAGTATGCACACAGATAATGATGAACTCAGAGTTCATTCAGAATTATAATTTCCTTTTTTTTCCAAATGACAAGTATGTTTAAGGTCTATGCTTCCCTATTTAATTACTGTAATCTGGCAGTAAGCATAGGATATGAAAATTAATGTTCTCAATTAATAATGTAAAACTATATTACAGTCCATTCACTTCTTTCTAATTAAAATTAGAGATACATGCCTTTTCCTGAACAGTGCAAAGTTGCTTGAACTCCTCAAAGATGTATGCAAAGCTTAAGGAATCTCTCAAAAGATTCAAGGATAATCACCAGTATTCTGCAGAAAACCAAAAAATGGTAATGACAGGCATTTGACTCCTTAGTCTCAGTGGTGAACAGGTGCAGGGTTACATGTTCATTGCACTGTCAGTACTAGAGATTCCCCCGCACTCCATACTAACCTAAATTGACGTTGTATACCATTTTCTAGTCTATAGCTTATTTTGTCCACCAAAGGAATTAGTTCAGTTCACAGCAGAGTGTGTATAAAATTAACATACTGTAGTTCATACAATTGGGTGATATATATACACGTCTTGCAGTGGGCAGACAAACCCTGCTCTAGCCTTTGGCTATTCTGGGCCAAAGAATCTGGGAGGTTGTTCATGCAATTTATTCTGATATATCCTGTAGTAAAAGAATGTCAGCCAGAAGGGAAAAAAAATCGGTATAATGGACTCAGCTGTACTTGCAGTTTCTGTGGTCTTAATTTCTTGCACTTGAGTTGTTACTTTGGCAAAAGTGAAAATAATGGTACTTCAAGTAATCTTTCCTTGAAGAAAGAGGAACAGGAAGCAATAATCAGCATGGAGAGGGATTCACTTCTGGTTTAAAGACCCCCTTTTCACAATGGGATTCTTCAAATAATGGAAATTGCAAGAGCTTTTCTTGAGGCGTGCTATATTAGGTAGGGAATCAGGCCAAAGTTGCCTATGTAACAGTGCCAAAAATTCAGACTTCTACATGTGATAGCACTTCAACTAATTTCTAAGAAATGTTCTGAACCTCTTCAAAAGATATATGATGGCTATGGCATATCTAAACATACAAGAAGGCAAAACCATTTCAGGTCTAAGAAGCAAGGGGATAGAGTTTCCCATGACCAGGAGACAAGATGTCCTGCGTGGAATTCAGTGCAGGCAGTGGCACTGTGTACAAAGGGAACTTGCTGTAAGTTGTCATCCTTACACTCAGTATCAGCCATCACTTGTCAGTGAACTATGAAACGTTTGAACTGATAACTTAGAGATTTGCCAAACCCATATAAGTCCCGTCCAGGTAAAAAGATGAAGCTGTTTTCATCAAAGAAGAAAAGGTGAAGGTGTCAGGGGTATACTGGTTAAAAATGGCAGACTCGGCTTCTCTGGTTTGCCTTCTCAGCTCCATCAGTAATTAGGTTGGTTCAGTGATAAAAGAGATTATGACGTCTAAATTGACTGATATAGTCGGATTTTCTCCTGTGACATTTATGGTTAGAGTTGTGTACATAAAAAAGGGTAGAATTAATTTTATGTTTACCAAGAGCAAATAGCCAAAGGTTAAAGCATATACAGGAGGATGAGGAACATTCCAAAGCTTTTTCCCCCTTTTGTCCTTTATTTGCTTTTCTTTTTAACAATGCTGATGAGGCATTTCGTGATACTAAAACAATGAGGTAAGAGCGTTACTTTGTGTAATTTTTTTTTTTTTGATTGTATGGTTGCTTATGCTAGGAATACGCAATAAGCCCTCTTACTGTTGTGTTTGTTTTAATATAAAACTGCTTTTTTCATTTCTATTTTGTCAATATATTTTGCCAAAATGAAATGCTAATAATTGACTTAAATGGTGTTATGTATAGAACATCTAAAGATGCATACATTGCATTTTGGATGTGTTCTAGTAACTCCTGTACCCTAAAGACACCAAATGAATACTGGCCTTCCATAAAGACTAAATTAAGCTATATATATCTTACATACTTCTTTAAAATTTAGCACGGCATTGTTTAGAATTTGGAGGTGATTTTTGTTGACTGACGTTCTTTCATTTCCTTAACACTGGTCAGGCCAACTAACGCTCAGCAAGCAGAGCTCATGTACGCAATCCATCTTTATCGTAACTGGTAATAAAGAACCCTCTAGGCTTGACACATTGTCATGACAATTATTCTCAAGGCGTTATATTGTAGTTGTATCTGTCAGCCCATGCAGTATGGAATATTTTAACTGGCAGTCTTCCAAGAGCGAACATTAATCTCAGCATCTCTTCTTACAGTCCCTAATCAAGACATTCCAGGGGTGATTGCACTAACATTGTTTGAAGACTACATCTACTGGACAGATGGGAAAACCAAATCGCTCAGCCGTGCCCACAAAACCTCTGGATCAGACAGACTATCACTGATTAACTCATGGCATACCATAACAGACATCCAGGTGTATCATTCTTATAGGCAGCCCGATGGTAATTATTCTGTCTGTGCTTTCCATACTGCACATGGATGTATTTCACTTAGTAGCCAGTTTCTGACTTGATGGAAGATTGTTTGTTGTGTCTAGTGGTATATTTTTGTTTCTGTTTCATTTTAAATTTCGAAGTTTTCGGATTGGCAGTTCTAAACATAAGCCTGTGATTAATGTTGTAAATACATCTGGTATTAAATAAATGTAATACACCTTGTTCAGTGACGAGATACAAATTTGGCTCTTAAAAATTAACCCAAAAATCTTTGTGGAAACTGACCAGAAGTACAGAATTGTTAAATTACAATATGGTACAAGTTGCCAGTTGTCAAGATAGAAACAGTGTATTACAAAAACATTTAATGTTATTGTTGCAGAGGTAGGAGAGTGTTAATATTACAGAAGAATACTGTTACTTAAATACTTGTTGGACTGAATGTCAGAGAATTCAGGTATTACGATTGTGTCCGATCTCCTGATGTCCATGTGTTTGAATTCGAACTGAAAAAAAACTGACTTAGATTAGCTAATTTGTCGTCCCATTATCAAAAAAAGGTGCTTTTTTTTCCTTTCATTCTTTCAGTGTGTGAATCTACATCCATAGTAATAATTAATTTTTGCGTACAAAAAAGATGAATAATTTAAAGGCAAAGGAAAAGATTGCCTCTTAAGGGGTTTTGGTTTGAGACGTTTCATTGTAAAAATTATTTGTGTAATATATTTTTCTTCCTCTATAAAGCAGATACACTGAGGTATACTGAAATAATAGGCTTTGATTACTAGAAGCTGTCCTAATAGGAAGAAATTGCTTTTTTGTTTTTTTTCTATAAATCAGTGATTAGCTGACAGTTCTGATATTCTTTTTCTGTTCTGTCCACAGTGTCTAAACATCTGTGTGCACTGAACAATGGTGGCTGCAGTCATTTATGCCTTCTAGCCCCTGAGAAGATGCACACTTGCGCCTGTCCCACTAACTTTTACCTTGCTGCAGATAACAAGACCTGCCTATCAAACTGCACTGCCAGTCAGGTAAGCTGGGGAGCGGGGGGGACTAGTTATGTTGTACTGTGTTTTCACCTGCTTTTAAATAATGAATTTTAGCGCTCATGAAATGTGGAAGCATCAGTCAAATGAGCTGAAGACTAGGTAACCCTTGGGTGCGTCTAAGGTTTCTAATGTTTCATCTTGAAGACTGTTAATTGAAAGTAGACTTGCAAAATGCCTTTTTTCCAGAGAATGCAGAATTTGTTCCTATTCAAATGTGGATGTTTCTGTCAGTCATAAGAACAAATAAAGCTACTACACTCATAAAAATTACTTTGAAAATACATGCATATAAAATATGAGACATAAGAATACAAAGCATAGTATATAAAAATGATTTTTGGGTTTTCATGCATGATCAAACTATACATGAACACAGGAAAAGGGACTCAGTCCAGTTACTAGGTAGGGTTGGTAGGGTTGCCTAACAGAATCCACTAACTGAAAGGGGAATGGTAAAAGGTGCAATTATTTAACAATTAGGTCAATTAAAACATTGAATTCTTAATGTGAAGTGGCTTCCCCATTACTTGAAATTAGCATTTGGTGTTTTTCCTGAAGATATAAAGTAGATTAACTAGAACATAGAGATTTCTTTCTTATCAGAGAACCGCTTTGATAAAAGGCTTTGGACTGTTGTACTCAGACAATTAACTTAGGATGTTTGTAAAAGTATAGTTGACTTTTATAATCTGTAATGTTTCTAGTTGTCCAGCTTCACTAAATGTATATTAATGATCCCTTATGACATCCTACATCATGATGCATTTTGTCTGTATTCATTAAGGAAAGGGTTTCACTCCTCATTTTAAAGAAACAGTGGTCATCTTAATTTATCTTTGATGTTTTAAAATGATGTATAATTTCATACAATTAATATTGTTATTTCAGAAATCTTCCCACTGTCTTCCTCTGTTCCCCTTGAGGTAGTGTTTTATGTGATTTTAATTTCTTCATCACATCTTTTCTGTTGAGATTCACTGCTTATTACTTCCCTTTAAGTGATGAACGAGGAAAGAATGTGTAAAACAGAATGAGAAATTTCTTACAGAATCTTCCCCCCCCCCATTTCCAGCTTCTCAAATTTGTCTAGTAAATAACCACAGCACAGCTTTTTTTTTTTTTTTTCCTCAAATTGAAATGTAAACTTACTCCATAGTAAACTAACATGAAGATGCTAACAGCTGATTGATTGAATGGCTCTGCTCCTGTCTAAGTATTTCATTGGTAGTCTGAATTGAAGGATACCATCACATCCTGGATCCTTCAGGAGCAATATTTTACCACTTCTGGATGCCATAGGAGGGAGAGCAAGGTTATATAAAAGAAACTATTTGCAGACAGACTGTTAAAAGTTAAAACAGTAGTTATTAGGTCTCCTCTTCTATTAGGTCTCCTCATCTTCTGATTTTGAAAACTGTTTACTGTTTGATAATACTACAATCCAATGGCATTGGGTGGAGAGATCAGTGCCAAAAATATGCTCTACTGCTTGAAGAAGATTTTTAATGTCTTCTGTTTCTTCAGATGATGCTGTAAAATTATAGCTGCTACTGTGATGTGATCACTCTCTTGACAACGCATCCGTTGGTAACCATTCCTGAAGAAAAGTTGTTAGATGGCTGATATGCTGGTGTCTCAGACTTGACAGACTCTCAGCTGTATTTTGATGGCTAGTCTGAATTAGGAAATTGTTTTTGGTTTACAAAATGCATCAGACTCACGAACACTAGAAGGGCAGGCCATCCAGGGACGTTCCAGAGGCACCCGCGTTGTTCTGACACTTTTACAAAGTGACCAGGTCCCAAATGGGAAAGGGGATGGAGGCATTTTCATGCAGATCAGAACAAGCATCTGCGAGTTAGTACCTAGATCCTGGAAGGAAATGTACAGTGTCAGTTTAACAGCCTGGACTCCCGTACAGCGAACAGAAAGCAGCTGGCATCTTAAAACGATTAAGCAGCAGGAAGCCTCAGCTAGCAAATAGGAAATACTAAGAATGAGAGTTGGCTGAGCTTGTTTGTCTCCTGCTTTAGGAGGCCTTTTGCTGAGCTCCGCTGAGGTACCTGCCTTTGTGAACCAGATAAACAGCCTTAAGCCTATTCCTAAATAATCTCCTAGAGTATGAATATTCAGATAACTTCTCACTTAAAATACTAGCTTAGATACAAGCAAAATCTGGAGCTCCTGTGTTCATATAGTAGAGGTTGATGGCAGTTGACCACATCACGCACTGGTGTCTAAAATGTAGAAGTTTGTTTTTGTAATATGTTTGAGTAGAATAACTGCCTTTCAGACCCAGCCTATCTTACAGCGTGTTCCTCAATGCAATGCAGGAATGATGTAGCTGAATATAATTCTGATCCAGCTACAGGTCTTGATACATAAATGCCACTGAAATCCTGAATTTTCTTGGGAGAAATGATAAAACTGAAGTAATGTGCTAAGTTTAATATGCCTTTTAAATAAAACTTTACTGAATAATCAATGGTTTCAAAAACCTGGAGAAATGAAAAAAGTTATGCTTGTTCACAGAAACTAAAATGTCTTGCCCTTCTAAGCTGATCGGTTTGTGTCCTTTCTGTCCTCATACAGACACCAGGCAGGAAACACGACACTTTTTAAAAGTGCCGATAGTCTGTCCAGATTTTCCTCCCTAACATTAACCACAAAATGAACTTCTGATTTTAGGTTTAGCCCTACAGGACTCCAGCAAACCCCTTCTGCCTTTCATTTTGTTTGTATTCCTTTTTCAGTTAGAATTAAGGTACAGTCTTGCTTTAACTCAGAATAAAGGTGTTGCTGAGCTCTTAGGGGGTTTTTTGGTTTTTGTTTTTTTTTGTTTTTGTTTTGTTTTTTAACAAACACTTTGTTCTTTGGAAAGCTTGGAAGGCCTAGGGTGAGATTTCCTGGTTTAATTCAAACTATATAAGCAATATTGTATACAAGCACAACACCGCATGTTCCTGAGTTCTTAAGCCACTTCTTCTTAACTGCGTGTATTTATCTGGAAAAGTCTGTTTCAACAGGCTGCAAAGACTATTTAAAATTTGACGTGTTTTTTGGGGTGTGATCTTAAAGGATCAAATCATAGAATACAGTAAAATGCAGTAGTTATGCTTGTATCAGTGGAACTATAAATCCATTTAGCGATATCATGGAAACTACAATGAGTTGTATCAGCTGAAGCCTCGTTGGAACACGTCTCCAAAAATCGAATGATGTTTTAAAAAACAGATTTTATAAAATCAACAACCAGTGGTGATTAATAGAACAATGACTTAATCGTTAATTATACTATTCATGTAAAAAAAATGAATTTATATCTAAGCTTTTCTTCCCTCTTTCTTTCCTTTCACAGTTCCGCTGCAAAACTGACAAATGTATTCCATTTTGGTGGAAATGTGACACCGTTGATGACTGTGGAGATGGCTCTGATGAGCCTGAGGAATGCCGTAAGTGTTTTCTGAATTTGAAGCCTAGCTTTTTCAGTTCATATCTAATATAATACTTTGCACATGTTAGGAAGGGTTTTTGTTGAAAGCTTTTGTTTGCAGCAGTGTTTGTTTTCCCTTGGTCTCTGTCAGATTTACAAAGGGTGCAGGCCCTTGTCTATCAACCCGTAGAATATTTTCATTAACTTATCACTGTGTGCTAAGGATCTCTTTAAGATCTTTGGAAAATCACAAGAACATGTTTTTCATGTTTTAAACCTTTACTTGATCCCATTTAAATTTTAGCCTAAGGTTTTTATCTTAGAGTTATATTTTGAGGCTGCCTATTTTTGTATACAAATAAGACAAAATCTGCCAAATTTACTTGGTTTATTTTTATACATTAATAGAAATGTGGTATTCTAATCTCATTATGTTTTATTGCACTTATGCAAGCTCAGCTACACATTATTTAATACAATTTCCTGAATAATAACAACATTCTCCATGTGATCCTACTAAGATTCTATGTAATTTACCCAATCAAAAAATCATTTCAGCATATGATTTTATGTAAATACTAAGTTTTATGGTTTTATAAATATTATCAAAGGCAAGTTTCGAGAGTTAAATCTCACCAATCCAGTATAAACAACTCTATGCAATGAACTGTTTCCATGCATTCTGTGCAACTTTGATGCAGTCTCCTGAACATGGTGCAGATTCAGCCGATTTCTTGAGAGCCTTCTATAGTTTACATAGGTTACTGTAGTATTATCCCATGGAGTTTTAGACAACTTGAAGTCAATTATGATGATGTTTTCAGCATTCCAAAGGATGACTGCAGTGATGGTAGCTGACTGAAAGTTCACTTAGATGTTAGTAAAATACTCTTCTAGTGTACTGGGATCCTAAACAGTCATCACTGTTGATGATGCTGTTTTTCAGTCCCAGTCGCTGTTTCAACATTATTATATTATCTACATAAATCAAAAGACTATTACAGTATTCTTCCCTCAAGCTTATACACACAAAAGTCCCTGTAACACTACTGTGTATTCCACAAGTCCTCCAGTTAAGTAACAATTCATTTGAATTTTGTGTATTGAAATCATCCTTGTTTTTACAATTTTACAATTATTTGTGGGATAGAGGGTTTCTTAAATACTGATTTGAACTGAACCATTTATATCCTTAATAACAAGTCTCTGTTGTGTCCATAGTAAGCATCAACCTGTAGAGGGTTGTACTCTATATCATTCGTAAAATAGAGGAGTTATGCAAATTTAGAATCTCAGAGCTTGAATTTAATTTTGTGGTAATACATTTACATTTTAGTAGCTATTATCTACTCAGGTTGACACTATATAGTCAAATACAATAACTTAAGAAGTGCTTAATTAGTCCACAGAGGAGGAACAACACTACTGACATTTTACCATTCATCTGAGAGTATTGATAGCAGTTTTCTTTCTTTCATCAGCTGAATTCAGATGTCAACCAGGACGTTTTCAGTGTGGAACTGGACTTTGTGCTCTTCCAGCCTTTATATGTGATGGAGAAAATGATTGTGGGGACAATTCTGATGAACTCAACTGTGGTAGGTGATTATATTTAGTAGAGGCTTCAGAAACATGCTAAACTTGATATTTAAATGCCATGGTTTAAATTCTGGCCGAAAACTCATTAATACTTTTATTCTTTTAACTTAAGACACACATGTGTGTCTGTCAGGTCAGTTCAAGTGCACAAAGAATCAGAAGTGTATTCCAATAAATCTGAGATGCAATGGACAGGATGACTGTGGTGATGAAGAAGATGAAAGAGACTGTCGTAAGTTATGTTTAGAGAATTTTGCTCTGAAAGCTGTAGTTGGTTTTAAACAAGGAGCTGAACTCACCTATGTAAAATAATTTGAGGAACATGCCAAACAGTTAATTCAGTGGATTATTTCATGTACAGTACTACATATACAATATAAATTAAAATGTCTTTTATTAACTTCATTTTTTAAAGAAAGAAGAGGGGATGTAAACAAATTAGTTTCAAGCATTTAATTGGGTTTCTGACTTAGGCTAAAATGTCTGTTTTACTCTAACCACCTCATAAATGACTCTCATCTTCTTGAGCTTTTCATCTGCCATGCCTTGTGGCAACACATTTCAGTGTAAAAAGATTGTTTTTCTGCTTCTTTTACTGGAAAGGATGTAGGTCCATAACTCTTTCTGTGTCCCTTTTTTTTGCTGGTGATCCCCCGCCTTTCCTGTGGGGCCTTCTCCATTAATTTGCCTATGTAACTTGATTTCCATTTACTCACCTTTTCTTACATCTTGATTTTTGTAAGTTCACTTTCCCTCCATATTTGTTACAGATGAACTAGAGGAAGTATTTTAAGATTTAGAATAGGAATGTATTGAATAGCTTGTATCTTTTACCATTCTGTAATTAAAATGATGATGGGGTCTTTGGATGTGACTCTTTTCTTCACTCAGTTAATTCTTTGGATCTGCTGCTCATCCAAGGTGCTTATCCCTGTTTTCTGAATTAGCTCTCCTAAGGTCTGCATACGCTGCCTTTCTGCAGAAACATGGCCATCTCCAAGGGAAGGGTTGCTAAGGATACAAAGGCTTTGTTGATTAGTGTGTTTAATGGCCAGCTTTCAAACAGCACAGCAGAGCTGTAGCCTGTGACAGACAGTATTATCTGTTTTCATGTTGCGTTTCTTTAGAAGCAGATTAAGTGGGGTCAGATAAACACCTAGAGAAGATGGGGGAGATTGCTCTTTTCCTTAGGAAGAACTGCACATCCTTACTATACGGGAGGTTCCCAAAACCATGAGATAGAGCTGACAGAAATAAAACAAAGCCACAGCAGCAGAACGTGGAGCACAGCAGTACTCAGGGACTGCGGGGAGATAGGGTCAGGATCAGCGGTGAGGGAGCTGAATACTTCTAGGATTCAGAGAGGACAGTACAGTTTGCTCTGACATAAATGAAGCCTCCAGATTGTCTGAAACTTAGTCATCAGCCTACCTGCACAGTGGTAGGGGGAGAGTTATATACATTTTTTATTTCTGTTCTGTGTTGCCTAGACATTATGAGCTTCTCTCTTAATGAAAGTTAAGTGTGCTAGTTTATATTCTAATCAAATCTAGTGTATGGCTTCTAAAAATTCTTAAGTTTCCTTTGGGTAGTTCACTAGAAGGGAAAGATTTAAGTAAGTCTGCCTCAAAGTTTGGATTGACTTGGGTTCCTGTCACAAGACAAGCAACAGGTTGTTACCTGTCTCTTTCTGGTATCACCAGACTAGGATTCATGAAATACAGTTCTGTCACTGCTTGGTTTTATATTTTATGTCACCTTGAAGAAGTCACATTGCTTTTTTGTACTTTAGGCTTTCCACATGTAAAATTGAGGTAATTATATTGGTCATCTTTGTAACGCACTTTGAAATCCTCTGATAGGCATTCTAGCTGAGTCAGTATTATTTTTAAAAGTATAGTTAGCAACACAGCCAAGTCTAAATGCGTGTTCATTCCAGCATTATATTTATGTATGAAAACCTGACACTGAAAGAAATAATACACCAACTGCTAATGAACCTGAAATCTCTTATTCTTGACAAATCAAATAAGAATGTTCATTTCAAAAAGCAAATGGCTTTTCAACACAGATAGGAAACTTCTTTAAAAATCCTATGGAGTTCAGTGTGTATAATCTATTGCAAGTGGTTAAACCAGGATAACATTCATGTGGGAAGACATTATCAGAAAATAGGTCATATTTCATGTTTTCATGCTATGTTCAGTTCACTGTAGAACAGTTAGGAGGTTCTTGTACATCCACTTATCTCTAAGAGACTTGTAACCATCTGATTGCAAATAACTGGCTCACAGTACAGCACAGATGTGTCCTTTTATTCATCTTACATCTAGGCACTGAGTTATAAGAGTTTAAGAAATGGTAAGATCTGGCCTATATGCTGATTAGGAAGTCAGTACAGAATCATGAGTTCCACTACGTATGTTAGAAATCGCATTCTGTTCTAATAACTTGCCAACAGATTCTTCTTTTAGGGCAGGACCTTTAACTTTCCTCTTAGCCTTTGGGACTGAGTACAGTAGGAAAGAAAGGACCCAAAAGAGTAACTTTTCCTGATAATTGCCTAGGGGAGGTATCCCTGCTGAAAGGCCCTTGATTCTTTCAGCATCCTGGCTGAGAGGAAGGACAGCAGCTGACCTCTCTGCCTGGAAACGAGAGGGAATTCATGGTGCACCGAGGATCTTTCTTGTTGTCAAATAGCTATTCTAAAATTAAAGGAGCTTGAAGGAACAGGATGAAGATTAGCTGCATCTTTGTATCTTTGTCTTACTTTAGGATTCAGTCCAATGCTTGTTCTGTTAAACTGGTAGAGAGAAACCATTTTCCAACTTTTCTCCCCATTCACCCATTACCTATTAAACAGAGACCACAGAATTTAACCAAAACTGGACATAATTTTGATTACTTTCATTAATCAAAATGGTTCTGAGTTGAAAGTCTTAGTCCTTCAAGCTAACTAACTTTCAGAATTGATAACTGATGTTTTTGGAAAGTTAGGGGGGAAAAAAGTCTGAATGCCTTAAAACAAAGTGTTTTGATTGTATTAATGTTAAGTCTGTTTGTTTGTTGTTAAGAGAATATCGCAACAGACACTGTTTTTTAAATTTGGACAGTACTATTATATAGAATATATAAAACAATGTGTAAATAGAAGGCAAAATTATAAACAAAATAAACCTGAATGCTGTTTTCTGACATGTGTTACCTAAATGAAACTAGAAGTCAGAGATACCCTATTTCTGAATTTTGGATCCTTAAAAATTTATTCTTTTACTTTAAAACAAATATTTTGATTATTAGCAGAAATGTCTAGTTTTAATTTGGAATCCTTTTCTTTAAAGCGGAAAACAGTTGTTCTCCAGACCATTTCCAGTGTAAAACTACAAAACACTGCATTTCTAAACTGTGGGTATGTGATGAAGACCCAGATTGTGCTGATGGATCAGATGAAGCTAACTGTGGTGAGTATGACAGCAGTCATATAAATGACAGAGCAATGCAGTTCAGGTTGAAAGGTTAACTGCAAAAACAGATTAAAATCTAGTATTTTCTACACCAGCATCTTTCAAGATGTTTTGTTTGAGCTGAGTTTTTATTTTGGTTTAGTTTTGAATCTCCTACTGTAGCTTGACATTATTTCCTTTTACTATTTTAATAAAAATGATTCCACTTAATATATCTTCTTTCAGTATGTGATAGTACCTATATAATGATAGCCATATCTGGCTCATGAAGTTCTTGTTGAATTGCAGTCTTTATGTGAGTAGAATATACACTTTATATTATGCTACTGCATTATTGGTAGGATCTATAAATGAGTATGTCATCTGGAATATAGTGACATTCCTGATTTTTCTTACAGAATTACCCAGTTTCCATCAAATTATTCTGCATACTTTGTTGCTACTGTAGTTGATAAATAGGAAAAATGTAACAATTTGCTGTAATCTGCTTTATAATTTCACTAGATGTGTATTGCCTTTTTATTTTAGAGATGGAAGATGCACAGTGTAGCAACATCATTTTGTAACTAATGAATTAACCCACCTCACAACAGCTATAGGGCTATGAAATACAGGGAAATTGACTCCAAATCAAGAGCCTTAAGTCCAGCATGAAGTTGATTTAAATTTTATCAGCAGAAACATCTTCAAGGCAGAAGCTGATGTTAGTTGGCACTAGCAGGGCAGAAGGGTCCAGTGCAGATTCCAACTTGACATGACCAACTTTTACTTCTGAGTGAGTGACATGCCATAATATACCACTCCACGAACTCTGCAACCCCACAGAACTTCTCCAAGAGCTTCTGATGCTTACAAAACTTTTGTGCTTAACTCTGACAGTTTGAGAAAGTAGATCGTCAACAGATGAGATCAACGAAATGTTTGCAAAACTGTCAAAGCAAACCCTCAGTTCTCTCAGGTTTTATACAATATCCAGAATGACAGTCTCCTACTCTACTGAGGCAGATTCTTTAGAGCAAAAGTACTAGCTTAGAATCCAAGAATTTCTTTCATTGCTTCTTTGAAGATTCATTTTTGGTTCACAACTGTAACTCTACAATTCTTAGTATATTTCTTATTAACAAAACAGATTACTTGATTATATTTCTACAGAAACAGTTAAAATTCTTTTATTAAGACAGTAGTCATACAAAGTTGAAAACATCTAAGCAGTTTCCACATTCATCTGTCTGGGATATTTTGCTGTATATGCCTAGTATGCTATTCATCAGCAAATCATTGGGGAAAAAAAGATCACACTGCATAGTAGTAGCTTTCTTATTCCTTGGTTTCATTGCTGAAAAGTACTGAGCCAGCTTTTTGGTTGTAAATGAAAGAAAAAATACAAATATTCAATCTGGAAGTGGATTACAGATAACCAAATTCAAAGTAAGTGGATCAGTACTGACATAGTTGGAAAATTACTGGAAATTGATGTCAATACAAAATCTGCGCTCACCAAATGATGAAAACCTTTTGTGGAAATCCCAAGACAGGTCTATAAAAGGAAAGAAGGAAAATTACTCTGAGATGGAAGAGAACAGGAAATACAGGTGCACAAAGTATTCACAGCTCTCAGCATTATTCAGGCACATGTGAATAACAGGTTTGCTGAAACACGTGGGTCTGGACAGGTTTATACTACCACTGGGACAATAGAGTAACAGAACTGTAAGCTACAATCAAGAACAAAACACCGAGAAACATCAAAATTTCCATGGATTCGTTTCAAGCATTTGATACCAGCACTGAAATGAAAACATCAGACCTGTTTAACATGTCTAGGAAGTTGAAACTCTGCCTCAGCACTGGAAATATGAGATCATTGTTTGCATTTCCAAGAAGGGACATCTTTTTTGATCACATAAGCTGGAGAGAAGTTACATTCCAAGAAACCATCTGGTTTGAAGAAACAGTGAATACAAAACTTAGAGGAAAGGAGAGGAACCTATGCCACAGAGACTGTTTCTGTCCTGTTTTGGGCTGTGCTGGGACTACCTCAGCACTGCTCACCTTCTGATCCACTGAACAGCTACTTCCTCCTATACTGGCCCCATCAACTCAATCTCTGAGATGCCATTTCCTTCTTTTGTTCTGGTTTTTCCCCTGCTAATTCAAACAGCATTCCAAGATACAGAGTTTGTGGGGTGATATTTTTGAGTAACCCACACAAGCCCAATTGATATGGCATGAAGACATTTGAAAGAAGGAGGAAAAGAGATATAACTAATACTGACAAGGAAAAAAATGTAATTCACTGTAGTTGATCATTTTAACCATTAGATAGAATAATGCTCAAACTACCCTAGCAATTAGTGTAGAGGTGCAGGGCTTGCAATCCCAATTTAAATATTTCTTTTTAGTCACAATATATGCAACTGGTTATGCTATTTCATATCAAAGACTCACCTTGCCCATTACTCAGTCTCTGGCAGTGAGTAAATCTAGGGAAGAATATGGGACCGAAGCAGACCTGTAACAATTCTTCCCCAGGATACTCTTCCAGCATCTGACAATTTGTGGCTCAGACAACATGAGCCAAATGTGTCTCTGTACTCAAGAAGGCCTGATGGATTTCAGTCTCTCCTAGTATCTGTAACAAGCAGTTCCAAAGCTTAATTACACGGTATATGAAAAGCCTCCTCCCTTTTTATTTTGAATCTGTTAGCTGCATATAACGCCCCTTAGTTTTGTATTGGAGGAGAGTGAACGATGTATTCCTATCTACAATCTCCTTGCCGCTCATGATGATGTGTACTCATATACCAACTAAGCCTTTACAAGCACAGGATGGCTTTATTCATGTTTTAAAGAACTCTCCCTTAATTTTAGCACTTTAAATATGTTAAAATGAACTTAGAACAAGTTTTGGTCTCTTCTTTTAAATTTAAAGATGACTACTTTTATGAACAAACTTTGGTAACATTAAATTATAAAGTTACAAGCTGAATATAATACAGATCTGCATATGCTGGCAGTAATACTAACTTGTAATAGTTTATAGTTCATTCTGAAGATGCTTGCAGTGCAGAACTTCTAGTATAAAGGGCAATTTATTTTTTGCTTAAATGCTTCACAGTGATATATTTTGCTTAGTCAACATTTGGTACTGTATATTATTGGAGATACTATATTGAGTCAATTTGTTAACGTATTCTGAATGTATTCAGTCTTCTGTGGTTAGTTTCTGACTCAGATGATTAAAACAGAATTAGGAAACGTATGCTTATTAATAAGTATATGGTGTTTTTTCAAAGAGTAGTAGGACAAGTTAATTTATTCTCTGCCCAGACAATTAAAAGAACTAGTTAGGTTATTTTAATCCTTACTCACAATTTTAATGCTTTACATCACAAAAAGCTGTTTTGATTAGAATATGAAGAAAGCTATATTTAGTCTTGGAAAATGATTATAGTCTGCTTTAAAGGTTATATGTATTTGAGGTATTAGCATAATGCATTAGTACTAGTCTGATTATGTTCTGCTTCCTCATTTTTTTTTAATATTAATTTTATTTTTAGCCTAAAGAGTTAAAGTGGGGTTTTTTATGATGATGATGGATATGTTCCATGAGACTTTTGAAGGATGCCTAATATAAACTTAAACTTTCTTCAGCAACCTAAGAACTTCCTATATCCAGTATCAGTGACAGACAGCCAGGTCCTTGAGCAGCTAGCTGATCCTTGATCAAAAGCAAGTTTTTATCCATTTTGGATTCCGTCTCTTTTAGGTGTCTGCGTGCATATGCACAGGCACATGCACGCGTGCGTACACACACACACACACACACAACACGGAATTAAAATCCAAAATCTGCGGTCCAGTGCAATTAGTGGCAAAGTTGCAGTTTTACTTCACTGGGATTGGGATTAGAATCAAAATGTTTTAAAGGTGTAAATATAACCTTTTTGGTTTCGTGGGTTTTTTTTTCTACATTCAAGACTTCATCCTATTTTCTTTTCTTTTTGCTCATTTAGAACTGTTTGTGAAAGGAAATATTAGATATGACTGCACAAAAGATATACCCCAGCCGCAGGCAGTCACACAAATATCTGAAAAAAGTGCTTTGTCTGCGGCAGTAGACCCACTGATCTCTTAATAGTGGTAGTTTGAAGAGAGAAATGTGAAAATGGAGTAACCATCATTTACTACTTTCACTTCATACCATTCTTACCTAGAACTTCCCATTTTAAGGCAGCTTCATTTTAAGAAAAACAGAAAGCAGTTTCAGTGTTGAAGACAGTTATAAAATGACAAAATGCACGTGTGTCTGTTTCTGCTTTTCAGGGTTCAACCATTCAAAAAATAAGGTGCTGCACTTTTGAGGCCAGTAAGTGTATCCTTCCAAGAGATCAGGTTTTTGTTACTCAACTCTCTAAAATCTTCCTCTATGTTATATCCTAGTTCTACTGTCCTAGTGTTTTCCTGGTCTCTGATTTACATGAAGAAAAAAATCCAAGACAAACAAATCTGGCTTGTAGCAGACATTGTCAACTGTAAGCTGCTATGAGAGATCAGTATCATCCCAAGGGAAAAATAAAGCTTTAAGATTTTTGAAGTGAAGAAAAAAGAGCCTTCCAAGCATCAAAATATTTTGCATAAAGAAATTTTTTTTGTGTTTGATTAAAAAATAGAGTAAGAAGAAGGATTAATATTCAAGTGGTAATCATAAGGTCAGACTACACCCAGGTAAATTTAAAAAAAGGCAAGCCCAGAAAGTGGATTTAGCATCCCTGAGAACTGGAGAATTCTGTATGAAGAATACAAAAAGATATATTGTATGTTTTCTTCATCCTAGCAGATAGCTGAAATAATAGAATATAATCTGTGGTAAGTCTTCAAGATTCATTTTGTGGGCATGTATATTTAATACAGGACTATAGACTTTACTTGGAAGTAGTATAAATATAGGATAGATTCCTGGTTTGAAACTTAGGCTTTGGCAAAGATACAGAAACAAATTAGAAGAGTGTCTTTATATATATATATAAAAAATATGTAATGTTAAATGTTCTTTAAGTGCTTGCCAATTTAAGTATCTGACACATCATGGTTATAAAGCAAGCTTGTGTAGGGATTGTGGTAAACTGAAATCTGAAAGAGGCAGGAATATTGACTGCATCTGAATTGTTTTCACCATCTTGAGAAACACCACAGGAAAAAGAATTTGGGAGAAAGCTACGTGTAATCACAATATTGGCAGAAAATGGAGATCAAATGCAAAAGACAGTACTGTGATTACCAAGTTTTGGAGTTTGCAGAACTGAGCAAGAACACCGTTTACCTTCACTTTCTTGATATTCAAAAATTGATTTGATTTATTCTAGTTCCAGAACCACATCTTAAACAAAAACAAAAAAAGCAGCAGTTTGGGCCATACCATTGAATCTGGTATCTATAATTCATGACGTGGTCCTTCTATTTCACAGGCAGAGAAAGCAGGTTGATTCAAGCTAGTGTTTCAGTCCTTCTTCTTTCTATCACTTATTAGAACTCATCAAGTGGCCTGATAGCAACATGAAGTCTGAACTGACATGCTGTGAAATAGTCTAATGGAAAGTTAAGAAATTTCTATTGAAATATCATCAGAGTGACATGTAATTTTAAATATGTCATTGAGGCTTTTATAAAGCAAACTTATTTTAGATGTGCTTTTTTCAATGAAAATATGTCAGTGATATCTTTTTAGCTTACTTCATTTCATCTTGCTTCTTAGAACCTGAAGGAATTACATAGAAAATAAAAGATACGAATAAACAGAGTTAACTCCTTCCTACTGGAGGAGTTCAGAGTGCTCATGCATCCACAAAAGGCTTTGCCTATAGTACCATTATGTACGCAGGAAAGCTCACTGAAAATGTACTATATGAAGAAAATTGATCTCAGTTTAGATTTATTTGCCTTACAAAGTTTTACTTTGTATAAGTAAACCTCCATTCTCTAATGACTGATAAAAATACAAATCAAAATGCAAAGTTTTCTGTTAGGTATGATTAGTCTTAAATTTTTGCATGTCATCAGAGCTTTGGGAAATACATATTTTGTATATTACTATATATATTACTCTTGTAGCTTACTGGGACCTGGTCTTTCATAAAGCAATTTTACAGTAAAATTCAAGACAAGTCAGTGTGGTTTTTTGAGAGTCAATGCAATTATGCTAATTTGTGTATCACTTTTGAGTTTCACACTTTACTGTAAGTAGTAAGTTATTACAACAGATTTTGCAGTCTGTTTTAAATGTTTAAATCTCATACCATCCCTTCATGTAAAAATTGCTTCAGAAAACTTATCAATTTAAAACACATTACAGTTTTGTCCTATTTTTTACACTTTCAACATGCACGTTCTGGCTGTTATCATATGGTTTATGAGCATATCTCGTTTGGTATGAAGGAATCAATAGGATCGTAAAGAATGTGGTTGCTTTAATTAATTATTTATTTCTGAAAGTAACGTTTTCAGTATTATGGTTGCTCCTTCTAAAATATACCTTGCAATATTCTCATGTCGCTGTTCAGCAGCAGTCTTTCCCATTTTGACTCTTTGTCTGCAGTGATGTAAATGATGGTCATCTTAATTACAGATAAAAAAACTTGTGGGCCTCACGAATTCCAGTGCAAAAACAACAACTGTATTCCAGACCATTGGAGGTGTGACAGCCAGAATGATTGTGGTGATAATTCTGATGAAGAAAACTGTAGTAAGTAACTTTTGCCTAAGCATATGTTATAAGGTGTAGAGTCACTTTAACAACAAGTAGGAGGAAACTTGCAGCTTAATACTGGTAAGCTACACATGCATGTTTTCATAGACGGCCATCTGATAAGTGGAAAATCAGTTGACCGGAATTGAAAATATCTGTTGCTCCAATTCTCCAGTCGTATTCATTCTCATAAAGAGTTGTAATTCTATATGAAAGAGCTATGCAAGAATGCCTGACCTATGACTGACTCCTCAATGACCTTACAAATTCAGAGTATATAATAAAGTATCATCAGAGTTAGTTGCCTTTGTTCACATTGCTCTCTCTTAAATGTCATATTTCTTATGTCTAGATAAGAGCTGTAAAACCTATTCTGTTGCCTTAAGGGATAAACATTTGCCAACAATAGTGTTTGATCAAACACTATCTGCCCATTATATTCTGTGTGTTCCTTAGACGATTTGTGTTGTTTGTATCTTGGGAAGTCCACTTTCAAAGTGCTTAATTATATAATAAAGTAGACCTTGTTACTGAAAGTAGCTCTGTTCACCTAGTTCTCCCCTACGCATGAGCAACCTCAATGCCTAATATATCTCTGTAATATCACTTTCAACATGTTAATTTAAATCTGGTTCTCATGAAGAAATGACAAATTCTAATGATTTTCTTCATCTCACAGTTGTTAGAAATCCAGGAAATTATTATTTTTGTGTAGAAAATCTTGAATCATCCTGAATGTGTATATATATATATGTATTATGTATGTATGTATATATATGAATATATATTCATATTTTCTGAGGAAATAGCCTAGAATCAGTAACATTAGGCATTCTCGCACTGAGCGAGTGCTGTGTACCCCTTTCTCCTCTCCGAGACATGGTATCCACAGGTACTCGGGATGTTCTGAAGACTAGGCCATTTTGCTTGAAAAGTTGAAGTGGACTTGTATGCCTACCTTTTAATCACTATCTGTGTTCGAAAATGATGCAAGTTACAGAAATCCCTAGCAGCACAGTTACCATATGAAAGTATTTCATCTAAAGGAGAAAATGTTATGTCAGTCATTCAGAGCCATTTACAGTTATACCTCAGTTTGACACACGAAAGTTTTCTTAACTTTGTGGGAGATTGTAAAATTTAAAACATTGAAGCATTGGGAAAATAAGTAATATTGTTCAGTTGTTTGAAACAGATTTATAAAATTCTTTATGTACTGTCCAGTCACTTATAGAATAAAGTGTAATGAAACAAATATAAATGAAATTAGATGGCTCCTCCTTGCTAGGTACCTTAATTACCCTCTCCATAAAGTATGTATCCAACAGTATATTTTGGTAATTTACTAGAGATATTCTATATCTGATTCTTTGATGCCTAGAAAAAAAGTGTGTCCTATGTATGTGCCTTAATTCCTCTGTGTGATCTGCTGCCAGATGCTGAGATGAACCTGGAGGTCAATGCACACTAATTCATTTTGGCTAAAGTGCTCCTATCCCATGTTTGTGCTGCTGTTACTTGTTTTTCTGCATAGGAGTTGCACCTTCCTGTTTGGTTCCAAATATTTTTAAGTTGGCTTTGTAACAGCTGTTATAGACGTAGAATTCTGAGTAAAAGCAAACATATGGAAAAAGTACAAACAGGTAAAAAGTACAGTATAAGTTTATACCTCAGATACTTTAAAAAAAAATGTATAGAAGTGCATGGATAATAATATCCTAACAAAATCCTTCCAATTCATGGCATATCGCAATACATATGCTCATTAAATGCAAAATTGAACCTCAAATGTGAAATGATTTTAAATGTTTCCCATGAGATCCTGTTCTTGCTACCGTTTAAGTTGATGACAAATCTGTCTGTTGGCTGTACAGAATATTTTCAGACTTAAAATGATCTTCTTTCACATTTTAATGTGCTATGTTTCAAATAAAATTCTTTCTAATCATTCAAAAATTCCTCCTCAGGAAGGAGTTTCATTGTTTTTATAAAATAGAAGCTGAAAGATGCTGTCCTTTATTGGGTATACAGAGGTCTATTAATACTTATTCCTTTCAATAATGGTATGAGCACTGATGGGGAAGTACTCTGCTGTGTTCATATGTAAATCACAGAGTTATATTCCAGCAGCAGAAATATTTCTTGCAGACAGAGAAATGAGAAGTTAGTTCATTGTTTGCATTTTTCTAGAATCAAATATCTGTTTATAAATAATTCATTAGTAGTATAGAAATCGTATTTGCTTATATTTTGCAAATCAGTATAGAAACATGACAAATGTTTATTTGCGTGTGAATTACTTTTTCCACAAATTATTTCCTTTACATAATTTATCATATTTTCAACCTCCTCTTCATGGCCTGTTGAGAACAAAAGGAATCAAATGTCAGTGATTTGCAAACATACAATGAGCTTTTTCTTTGAAAAAATTAGAAAGAAGTATGTATATAGTCTGAAGAATCCATATAATGCTAACCTTTGCTTGAAAATAACATTGCTGGAGAACTGATGCAATTGCTCTAGATGTGCCTTTATTATGACTTTCTTGCAATTTCAAAATGAAAAGCTGTGCCCATCTGAAAAATGAAATTCCTCTAAAAACTCTCAAATAGGCATATTTTGACTTTTTTTTCTGAAGTTTACATAAAAAAAGAAAACCCAAAATGTTCAAGAAAACTACCCCTTTCTTGAAACAGTTTTTGATTTCTATAAATCAAAATATTCTAACTAAAAAAACCCTAAGCTCTGCTTTACTGTAGATCTGTGCAACTCACCTCTGGTAAATTCTCATGCTGGTATTCACCAAATTCTTCTTTATTAGAAGCTTTTAATGTTGCATTTGCTTTCTCTACTCACTGTGTTATCTTTTTCAGAAGCATCCATGCTTCTGTCTTCCATAACCAGCTAAAGAACCCTTTACTGGATGTACCTGATCCATCAGCATCCGTGCCCACAGTGCTCTCAGTCTCTCCTTTTTCACTCCGTTTTAGTCACACTGCGACTGGCTTAGTCACCGAATTGTTTGCCATTTGTCTGAATTCTTCCTATCTCTCTGTTGGAAAGGTCCTGCCAAATAATCCTTACTCTTGATTTTACAATTTTTACATGTTTCAGTGTTTGCTGTGATGGAAAGATCCTCTCAAATAATCCTTGTTTGCCTTTTCAGTCCTACTCTCACATAACTCTATAACTGTCAAAGTCTAAATCATGTAGAGACTTGCTTAAATTCTGCTCAGTCTCTACTACTACTGTACCCTCATTTGATCCAGTGATCTAAAGTCCAGCCCGGGTCTTCACTCTCTCCAGTGCCTTTGGTACTGGTCCTCATCCTCAG
Organism: Apteryx rowi; assembly: GCF_003343035.1. NCBI lineage: Eukaryota > Metazoa > Chordata > Aves > Apterygiformes > Apterygidae > Apteryx > Apteryx rowi. Next base: position 4,026,559 of record NW_020451093.1, on the reverse strand, counting down.
GAGGAAGGGACGTGGTGATCTGCTGGGAGAGTCTCCCCCACCGATCCCTCTTTCCCTCAACCGTCTCGTGGTGGCAGCAACAGCAAAAGTGCAGGGCTTGTGCGAGTAGGGAAGCAAACAGGCCGAAACAAGCAATCCCACCGTCTCCATCGCTCTCCACAGCCTGCCTCTCCTGTTTGCTTTCCCTAGACCTTGAATTAACTTCATGTCTACTCTTCCTCTTCAGTGTACACCTTCTGTAATGACTTCAGACCTCCCTACTGGGCTTCATTTCCTTCCACAGATTAGAAGAAAGATTTAATTTATCACAAAATATCTGACTTACCTTCCAGTTGGTACTGTATCCTTCCCGTCTGTAAGCTCCTTAGATTCCTCTTTGTCTAGCATCTCCCTTCCCTGAAATAACTTGGAATTCCATCCTTGGCCTTACCTTTATTCCTTCTTTTCCTGTGTTTTCTAACATGTTGACAGTAGTGTTTTTTTTTTTCCCCCCTGAAATTATACTGTCCGCTGGCTTTTGCAACTCACTCTGTTCTTGCTCTGTTAAATCTCTAACCGTTTTGTCAGTATTTAAGTCAGTGGAGTATTCTCATGCTTTCTCCTGTAGTTAATTTCTGGAAAACTGAATTATTTTTCTTGAAACTCCAAACCTTGTTTTTTAGACCCTCCATTTACCATGCCAACACTGTTGCTTTGAACATTTAGCACAGGGGTAGCTAATTCTTCACATAAACATGTGCGAAAAGGTATGAGATAAAAGGTATACTGTTAGATGACTCAAAATCAAAGATCTGTTTACTCCTACTTACATCCTTTATTGTCAGGTGCAAAACAAGTTTAATTTCTAGTTAAAAACTTATTAAAATAAATAACATTTATGTATCCAGCATCACTTACAGTTTTCAAAAGAAGTTTGAGAGAACTGAAGGTATTTGCATGACTGTTTTATTATATATAAAAATGAAATTTAGTTATAAAATGTTATGAAACAAAATCCTACAGTAAAAAAATCCTTAAGATATTTGAGAGTTACTGATTTTGACTTTGTTATAATCATTCATTGTTTTGGGGATTTTTATATACATAAAAACATTACATGGAAATGCTAATAAACCTAGGGTTGTTACTTTTTCTTTTCTTTATTCAGAGCCTCAGACGTGCACTTTGAAAGACTTGCTCTGTGCAAATGGAGATTGTGTTTCAGCAAGGTTCTGGTGTGATGGAGACTATGACTGTGCAGATGGCTCAGATGAGGTAGGCTTCTTCCAGGAAAAAAAATTCTCTAGAAAATTGGTAGCATTATATTTCCCCCATATGAATACTTTAACAAGCAGTTACGGAATTCTGCGCATGAAACCGTATATAAAAATGTCTTTACTATATCAAAGCTAAACCTATAGAATGAATTATCCTTAAAAGGAAACATGCAAATAAAATGAGTCACATTTGCCAGTAGTCTAACTACATCTTTTTGTCCCCTGTCAATGATCAAAGCCTCTTCCCATCCTGGATATTTGGGGAACCATTAGTTTATACACAAAAAAGTGTTGAATTTAGTGGAGGAAGGGCTGTTTGGGTTTTTTTTGAGAACACAATGTAGGGCTTTTCGCTTGTACAGCAGAAGCTCACCGAATATTTGTTTTGCTATTTTTCTGTTCTTCCCTCTTTCTTTTGTTCCTTCTTTCCTGAGAATGCTGCACCTCAGGTGTTTACCGCCCACTTAGAGGGTGCAAGCCATGTTGCATGGATCATATACACAAACACATTTAATGTCACAAGTTGTTAAAGGATTTCATAATGTGGCAAATTCTGGGCTCTAACTTCTCTGATTAGCTGTATATTTACCAACATCTACATTAAACTCTTGACCTCAGCTATACATTTATTTTATTGTAACAGAGGTATTGTGAAACAGGCTGCTCAAGAGATCAGTTCCAGTGTTCCAATGGTCAGTGCATATCAGCAAAATGGAAATGTGATGGTCATGAAGACTGTAAGCTTGGGGATGATGAGAAAAATTGTGAAACAGGTATTGTTTAAATAATGCTGAGAATAGTTTTGTATGAATGAATGAAACAAGGGATAGAACAGAGTGAAACAAGGAGAAATCAAGTCAACAAACCAAGATAACTTGCGCACTAGGAGTAGCGAGGAATGCAAAGAAATCTGAAATTCCTCCTTCATTTGAATTTGTGCCTTTCTACTCATGATTTGAAAAACCTACTTATGTACAGCCATGCGTCATAAGGTTTGTTGTAGGGAATGATACTTTAATTATACTGAAACAGAATTCAATAATGTATATCCAGCTTACCACATTCCTCTCTGACAAAAGGAGTAATTTTTGGCATATTACTAAACTGTCACTGTGGATTTTTTGCTTTGTGGTCCATTTTTATCAGTCCTCATGCAAAGGTTTTCTCTAGCGAATTATCATTTTTGTTGTTATTGTTTTATTTCCTTTTTACCTTTTTGGAAAATGCACTTTATATTTGCGTGAATTTTGCTAAATTTTTTGCAAGCTATGTATAGATCACTGAGGCTGAGAGAATTCTATGGAAAACTCCCCTGATTCCCAGTGCAAAAAAAATTTCCATCTATACTTTAAATGAAACTATGATTAATATGTATTAATTTTATTGTAATAATGTATAATTGCCAAGACCATGGTGTCTTATAAATTAAGATTATTTAATTACAAGCACTTATTTAACTTTTGGGTTTATATTTTAAACATGCACTTTTTTATATTCAGATCAATATATGCGTGTTTGTAGTTAATACTGTTACCAAGCATAAGGAAAACAGGAAAAGAAATTTGGTAGTCATAAAAAACAAATATCCTTCCACTATCATAGTACAATTTACTTAGGGCAAGACAGTTCAGTTTTGTCCAAAATTAATTTGTATTTGTAATTCTTGTCAGCTACAACTAGATGTTTATTCACTATGTTTAACCAAATGAAAGCACTGAATTATAAAGCAACTTATTTATAAATTGTCTTTTTCTTAATAAAATATGTGTTTGTAATTAGCATCTCCAACGTGTTCTTCAAGTGAGTATGTATGTGCAAGTGGAGGCTGTATTTCGGCATCTTTGAAATGTAATGGAGAGTATGACTGTGCCGATGGATCTGATGAGGTAACTGACAAATTGCTGTTGAATTTTTTGTACTGTTTTTCAATGAGCTTAGGAACTGTAAATAAATAAATAATAAAAGGTCAAAGATTTATTTTTACATCCATTCAATACTGTCAAATGACATAGCCTTATGACCCTGGTTCCCTGGCAGTTTACACTGCCTGATGTTTGTTTGCTCAGTAGCCTTATTCTGGTGTGAACGAGTTTGTTTCCTCTAAGTCCAAACCTGAGTGTGGTTCGGGGGGTTGCTTCAGGGGCTGCTCTGTATTGGCTCTGTGGACAAGTTGGTGTCACATTTGGCTCCCTCTGTTCTCTAGAGTCACCTAACATAATCCTAGCAGGCACTGCACTCCCCTCCCCGTGGGCCTTCATGCCAATGCTCTTCCCACAGGTAGTATGGTTGGTATCTTTTTTTTAAAAAAAACACCACCTTGGTGGACGACTTCAAGAAAAAAAGACCAGAAGTAGTAGTTATTTCTCCAAGCCATAAAGATGCCATTTAGAGCCTGAGCCAAATGCTGCATGGTGCAGGTGAAGACAGACCACTCTGGAGGATGCGGTCCTGATCTACATGGGTGTGAGCCAGTTCGCACGAGCTGTCCTCTTGTTCAGGGCTGTTTCTCTTGGGGCAGATGACTTCAGAAATGTAAACCTAGCCATTGTTCCCACTGCTAATACTAAGCAACGTACGGAAATAATATGAGAGCATACATAATGATTACAATTCACTTGGAGTTTGATAACTATTCAAATTACACTGTCCCTAGGAAGGGACAACTACGTTACATTAAATAGCTGGGTAATGAAACAGTATCAGTAAATTATGTTGTATTTGTCTGTAAGTATGTTGTCATTGTTATTGCTAACTGATATTTAGTTCACTTTTGTATTCACACAGATGGATTGTGTAACAGAATGTAAAGAAGATCAGTTTCGATGCAAAAATAAGGCCCACTGTATCCCTATCCGATGGCTGTGTGATGGAATCCAGGACTGTGTGGATGGCAGTGATGAAGAAAACTGTGACCAAGGCGAGACACACTTTTCTTTAAAAGGCTTACTTTATTGTTTTTTTGTATTAAAACACAATGTAAGTTAGGGATACCTCGAGTGTTGTGAGTGATGCAATGAAGGCCCTGTGACTTCTTTTGACAAATACAGTATTGCAGTTTCATAAATGGCTGGATGAAGAAACAAAACTCATATTGTTTATAACTGACAACTCATTTCTCCTTCTTCACTTGACCTTTCTCAAGGACCAAAAGAGGGTTATGTGTTATTACTGGAAGCATATAAGTCCTGTTAATTTACAGTAATTTTATAGGTAACAATAATTTACGAAACCATGCAATTTAATGACAAATTGCTAAATAAATAAGTTTAAGAACCAGTTTTCTATCTGCTTCTGTGGAGATGAAATTTTGCATCAAACCAGAACTTACAAGATCACATCTCGAGTGTTCTGTCTCCTCACAGAGAACTAAGCCCATAGCATAAGTTGATTCATATGAAGCTAAACCTTGTGCTCAAACTTTCATGTTTATGGTCAAGCTTCCAGATATGCTTTTGGGAAATACATCTATTAATCTAATTCTGATAGTTGCTGAATATTCACAAATCCTGATCTAATAAGACTTTTTCAATTTTGTGCACATATATATTTACATATGTATGCATACATACATAAATATATACACATACATACATATATATATATTGCAATTAAACATCATTAAAGAAGTCACCCATAGTGTTCCTCCTGAGGGTTAGACGATGCAAAAAATTTTAATATCTTTTTTTTTTTTTTAACTGAGCATTGCTTCATCTACCAAGGAGTAGCACTGTAATGCTGTCTAGGATTCTTAATAGGTGTAGTAATTCAGTAGTTGTGGCAAAGAAATTCTCAGTCAAACAAATTAAAGCAAATTTTTAAAAAAGCAAAATTTTCCTCAGCATTCTGACAGCTTTTTTTTTTCATAGATTAATGATCTTGCAACTAGTAGTTCTTTTTTATTTTCTTCCAGTGACTCTCACTCTGTGAATTAGTCATCTGCAATTGTGTAATACACCTGTAACTTCAAAAGCATATTGCAGTACAGTAATAGATAATAATAATCAGAGAAGAAACAAGCAACTGCTGAGTAAAATATCCTCCCTTTATTTTGTCCTAAATCTGTTAAACTGTACTTACAACTAGGAAAAAAGAGAAGTTATGTGGGATGGTTTTACGTTTGAAAAAGAGACCAGAAAATGAAGAAAGCTGGAAGAATGTTGCAAAGATGTTTAGGTATAAAAGGAAAAACACCACGTTTGGAAGCGTTGAAGACTGAGTCATTGTAAGAATATTGAAAAAATCAATGACATTTTAAAAGTTTAGGAGACAACTTTTAGTGTTTTTCAAAACTGCCTTTTAAAATATCTGGACTGTATCTCTTTAAAACCAATGAAGTGTAAATAAGTAGTAACACTTTCATTTTATCTGAAGCCCACATTATTCTTTGGATGGCATAATGGCGCTCCTGTGAAATACAAATTGCTTATCATATAATAAGAAGCCTTTTGTCTAGTTGGTTATTGCTATAATACTTTGTATTTATGTTACAATTATGATTTTTGTTACAGAAATCTATTCTGTAAAAGAATTATGACAGACAGAGCAATCACATAGAACAAATGCCAGTTTATCTCACTGGTACTTTAGAAAAACTAATTTTTCCTCATTAGAAATACAGCAAACACAAATGGAGTTTTATTCTAAAGCATTCTAAAACAATCCTTGTAGTATGTATTTGTAGCCCAGTGTGCATTTTTTTTAAAAATCAGCCTTTTAAAACCTTAATGTACAACTAGAATTACAGTTTTAATGTGATTGCAATCTTATTTATATTCATGTCTTTCCATTTTGAATTGTATATATTTTTCCTCTAATGGAAATATTTCAATTGAATATTTGAATTGTATATATTTGAACATTTGAATTGTATATGTTGAATTTGAATATTGGAAATAATTGAATTGTATATATTGAATTGTGTATATTTGTCCTCTAACAACAATAAATAATATAATATTTCTCTTAGTGCTCTTAAGTTATGCTTGCAATGGGAGTGAATCATATTCAATAATGTAATGTGAACATTACACCCTATTGCATGCTGGGTATTTGATGTAAATTAATTTTCTGGAAAAAATTTAGACCTGTTCTGAACCCTTTTATACTGAAAGAAAGCCTTTATTGGTTTCAGTGGGGTTGTGAGTAGGGCACTGAATGAATAAGTAGAAGCTGCTGGAGCTTGATCTAGTCATTGAGGTGTGTTTAATGCACTGAGGTAAGCCACAGTGAGAGTCTGCTGCTATCATGTGAAATTGTAGTGTCTCCTCCTCTGCAGGTGCTCAGCTTCTTTTCTCTTATACTCTGCTCCTCTCAGGAAACTTTGAGAATCCATACCAGAAAAGTATATTATATAGAAAATGAATTTCAGGGAGTTGTCATAACTTATTTGGGAGTGGTAAAATCTAGTCATAATTTTGACAAAAAAATGCTTTCTTACTGCTACAGGTATTAAAATTGAACCAAACTTGAACCAATTTTTTAAAGCTTGAACACTCTATCTTAAAACATTTTCTCTCACCCACTCAATTTTTTGAGATGTTTCAGTCACTCCTGAAATTGCATGGAAGAATTTATTCTTGATGCATTCTGTGCTCAGTAAAAATCCCAATGAAGACAGAAATTACAAAAAGGAAGAGGTCATCTAGTCTGTCTCTATCGCCCAGTATGGCCAGGTCTTCTCTCGCAGTGGAGGTTGGTGGGGGCATTAAGAGCTTGGTTCAACCAAGTGCACCTCAGGAGAAGAAAAAATTGCTAGCTCATGGAAAAGGGATTGCAATCGCTTTGTCTCTTCTGAAGATGATGTGCTTCAGGGAGACTGCGAGCAGCAATAGGTAGAGCATCAGGCATTCATAGGCAATAAACCTGAAGTGGCCTTTCACTGACAGGACCGTATTTCTGTGTTGTTCTGGTTTATACCATTCTCTGATAGTACAAAATATGGATGAACCCAACCATTTCTTATCTGAAAGGCAGCTTCACCAAAGGAAGCTTTAGATGGAAAGAGTTCAAGTACCTCCTGGCTCAGTGCAAGGGGAACATGCCTAGCTAGTGAGTTTTAATGTCTTTCCTTGGTAATTGCCAGGCCAATTAGGGAATTAGGCCAAAGAGCAAATTCCCAGCTAGCAGAAAGGGAAAGAAGTGTTTGCTTAAGGAACAGATTTTTAAATGAGTATTTTTCTCTGTCTCTTCAACCCTTTCATTTGAGATTTGGTTCATTTAGTTATGCTGTATGTTTCATTCACTGGGGATAGTATGTGGTAAATAGCTGTACTGATTTTCTTTTGTCTTTCTGCTTTCCTGTTTTTCTTCCTGTCTTCTGTCCATCCTTCCAGGGGGAAATATATGTAGAGCTGATGAATTTTTGTGCAACAATTCCCTCTGCAAGCTACATTTTTGGGTCTGTGATGGAGAGGATGACTGTGGAGATAACTCTGATGAAGTTGCTGAAATGTGTGGTATGACATCAAATTTTTCAGTGCTTTTTATTTAGTAAAGCAAGTATGCAATTTAGAAACAATATGTAACATCTATCAAAGGACATACAGTTCTAAGCTTTTCTCATTTGACTTTTAAAAGATTAGCTTGAAATAAAGGCATACCAGCAGAATAATATTCTATAAATACAAAGTTCTTATTATGTTGTTACCTATGCCAGTGAAAACTTATAGAATGAGCAATTGAGCAATTAGATATAATTTTTTTTCCTTTTTTTTTCCAGTAGGGCTTGTTCACGTTCTTTACTTCATTGAAAGTTACAGAGAAGACCTCAAAAAATACACTACTTATTTCTGTGCCTCTGTTAGTTACATTTATCTAGTAGATATATGCCTACTTAATCTGAGAACAACAGTTTTGTAATAGATGTTTCGCTAGGTACATTGTTACATTGCAACAAATGACTTTATGTAATATATACTCTATTAAAAGAATTTTAAGATTGCAAAGCTTTAGAAATAGCAAAAAATGTGAAAATGCATAAGACAAAATGCATCCTCTGTTAGATAGTAGACTTTCTCTACTATTGCAAACTGCTGGTCAAAGAATATAGCACTGCTTTATGACACCTAATCTATACACATGCACAAGTTTTACCCTAATGTAAAATTAAAATTCCCAGAGTTCTAAGGAAAAGTGCTTCTTAGGTTTTACACTGTATACTCATAATGAATTCAGGGAGGTTTATAACAAAACCAATGTTGAAAATATTCTTTACAGCTATATTTAACTTTACAGCTATAATTAACTTTAAAATGCTATTGAACAACAGACAATCTATGCATTCATTGATGCAAATAGTTGGTGAGCATATCCAGTTTAATGTAGTTTTCCATTGTTACTGCTGCTGGCTATAATTTCAGATAGATTTGTGAATAATCTGTTTTTTGCAGCAAGTGCAGATGAGAAAAAGTTAATTCTATGTTGAAATGTTGAACAACATTACATTTCCTACCTCCTTTATTTTATTTATGTTGCATTTACTGATTCTCAAAAATAGGTATTATTAGCCTTATCACAGGAAATATTCATTCTATAAATGAAAAGCTTATACTGTAAATATCGTTCAAGTGTTCCTTCATTAGGTACCAGAAGGTGTAAAATCAAGTACCACTAGTACGTCAAGTTGTACCACTTTGTTTCTATGCTTGCTTTTTGCATTGATAGGCAGGCATTAAAGAAGGTTTAAGAGTACTGGCTGGGTACTAGCTGATTTTCTTTGTTTGTTTTAATACAGTAAAGTTTCCGTGCCCTCCTACAAGGCCTTACAGATGCAGAAACAACAGGGTTTGTCTGCGACCTGAACAGATTTGCAATGAGGTTGATGACTGTGGTGATAACTCGGATGAAGATCACTGCAGTAAGTGATATTACCTTTCAAGACATTCAGATCAAAGAAAACAACTTGAAGGCAAACTGTATTACAGAAGTCTGCTTATCTTTCATTAAACCTTAACTGGATGTTAACAGATCAGAATTTAAAACTGAAAGAAATTAAGCTTTAAATAATTCCCAGTGGCTTAATGGTTCAGGGTCATTCCCATTTGTATGTGTAAATAATGTAAATATTCTAAATACTGACTTATTTTTGTTACTGTTCATTTGTAATTATATAGATAAAATCACATATAAAGCAAGACCTTGTAAAAAAGATGAGTTCACTTGTAATGATAAGAAATGTATTCCGATGGAGCTACAGTGCGATTGGTTTGATGACTGTGGAGATGGTTCGGATGAGCAAGACTGCAAAATAAGTGAGTGACAAGCTATGTTTTCATGATTGTAGCAGAAAAGAAATAATAAAATGAGACGTTCTTCCATGCAGAACCTCTCAACAAAACAGAAATGTATATCTAAGATGTGTCTACATCTAATGTATCTCTCTGAGATGTTATATAAAATAACATCTGCACAATATCTAAGCAGATATACCCAGTATTTTGTTTAAAATATAATATAAAGAAAACAAAAAAATAACAAAAGAATGCAGTGTTCATTCTGTTTGACATACCATAAGAGCAAGGCAAAATTTATAGTAATTCAGGTTGTGGTTTTTAGAGTAGTTTAGTTGAGTTTTTGAAGTAGTTCAGGTTTAAATTGATTGCATTTTATTTCACATCTGCAGCAAGATAATTTTATAGTATTAAATTCACCTTCTGAAACAATGAATATTAATTAAATAGTATCTACATGCGTATGTAGGTAAATACTATAGTGTCATACATTTGTTTAAAATTTAACGTGATGCTGTTTTAATAGAACCAAAGATAAATTTGCCAGGATTTTTGTTGTTGTTCTTTTAGATGTCATCTTTTAGCAGTTTAAAGAAATCCTTTAGAATTTTTAAGTTATTTTTGTTTATGTTTAGGCATCACTGAATATACATGTGAAGGTAATGTGAATCCTTGTGGAGATGATGCATACTGTAATCAAACAGAGACATCCCTATTTTGTCAGTGTAAACCTGGATTTCAGAGAAACCAGAGGAACAGACAATGTGAAGGTACAGACCTTTCCATCATTCTGTGCTGTAAAGTATTAAAAGTCATCTGGGTAGTCAATTTTCTATGCTAGAGAAGGGGCTACATATCACATACTTTTTTTTCTCAGAGTTAAAACTGTTTCATAGCTATAGGATTGGGAAATCAAGATAACTGAGAGGAGGATGTAGTGGAAATAGATTTATGCATTTTACCTGGAGATGTTATCAAAGATTAATGTCAACTGTGAAAGTCAAAAGGTCCAGGTCAGAGCCTTGAATGATTTTATAATTTAATGTGTAAATGGATGATTTAAAATCTATTAGAATATTTAACTGAGCAATTTGAGTTGGCATTGACTAGGTATATGAGAGTATTTTGAGGTGCTTAAAAAGAACAAAGACCTATAAAACTGAAAGTCAAAATGTAAATAAAAGGTTGAAAATAAACTACCCTAGAAAAGTCAATCTTAATATACATGGTGTCACACTGCCTGAAGACAGACCTAGTTATTACAAAGAGTTGATCAGAAAGATCAAATAAAATCTACCTTTCAAAGAACCTTCCTGATGAATGGAATGTGAATTCATTTTCTTTCTAGTGAGCAGTAACTTACAGAAAAAGTGCAGATGACTTCAGTGGGACTGTCAAAGTGAATAGATGCTTGCATATGAAAACTTCATTATTTGGCTTTCTAGAAAAAGGTATACACAGGAGATTTTCCAGTAAGAGGTGATCATGTAGTTTTTACTTTGAAGGAGATAGCTATGTTGGAGAAAATTATAACAGACATTTTCATTCTCAAAGTTGACTTCAAGTTATAATGTTAATAGAGTGGTATAAGAAGGATGGAGAAATAATATAAAAATAATTTTTCTAAGATACATTGATTGCAGCGGGAATGACATCAGTGATAATGACAGAAAAGGGTTTCCTAATACTGTTGCAAATAAAAATGCTTACGAGTTCATTTTGTTCTTCTGCATTGTTTCATGATGTTCAGAACACGTTAAATAATAGTGTATCAAACTACAGATATATAAATCCCAATTTTTTTCCTCATAGATATCAATGAGTGTATGGTGTTTGGTGCTTGCTCCCAACACTGCAATAATATTAAAGGGTCATACAAATGCATATGTGAGAGGAATTATAAGGAGAGGAATAACAGTTGCATAGCAAAAGGTAAGGCTATAAAAATCAGAATGGATTGACAATACTAGATTATTTAGTTTTTTACTTGCATTGTTGGTAACACTAACTGTTGCATTTATAATTCATTTTAGATATATATTTCTTGAATAGTACATAAAAATAATTCTCAAAACCATTCAGATTTACCTTTCATTTAGATAAGCAATAAATTCTTATCACTTCTATGTAAATGAGCATACTTAGTGTGCAAGTCCATTATATGCAGTTGTTCCACTTTTTTTTTCAAACTGCAGCTTCCTCCTTTTACATTTAGATATACACAAAGAAGAAGAACAGAGGTTATATATTACCAAACATGTAAGCATTCTGGTGAAGTTTTAGAATCTTGAGGAAAAGAATCAACTCTTTCATAGAAACATTATTTTAAATAGTTTAGAAATAAAGTATTTGGAGTTGACACGGTTTGCTTTGTCTTGATGAGAAATCTTAAACAAGCTGTTTATGTGGAATTTTTCTAAGTATAGTCACCTAAGATTAGGTATCTAGCATAAATCTGCTGCCTAGACCATGCTCCAGTGAAGGTAAAGAAATATGCACACTTATATGGCATTTTTCCCTTTAATAAGACAGATTTATTGCACAAAATAGAAGTAATAGTTAAGTCTGAGTATTACATAACTTTTAAAATCATTTTACAAATAAAACAAGCAGTAATTCAGCTGCCTCAGTAAAATTAACATCAATTTTATGGGCCTATAGCTGAATAACTGAAAGTATGATCATAGCATCTTACCTGTGATTTAGTGAGATAGTAGGGCAAATTTGACTTACATTTACCCTTTGAGTCTTCAACTAGGAACCAATGTTGTCGTTGCAAGATGTGATTCTGTGTACATCTCTGTGTGTACGTGATGCACACCTAGGAGCAGTAACTGATCTGAATTTTACTGCCCTTAAATACATGTTGTGGACATACAATCCTAGAACCATAATAGATTGCATCATATTAATCCCAGTTCTTCCTTCTTTGTAGCACCCTGGTCAGTCCTGCAGGTGCACCCATAGTGGGTAGCTGTATGGTGATAGACAGCTTACATACTTTGTCCACGTTCTCTTGAAACAAGCTTGTCAGAGGAAGATGATATTCCTGCGTTACTAGCAATTTCCTCTACACATAACACGAATTCTATCAGCATTTAGCATCATTGCATACTGCTGAAGAAGTGGTCAGTTCAAGACATAGGGGCCAACTCCATTGCAATACAGTTAATGGTTCCTTGTTTCCCTCATTAGTACTTGTGTTAAAGGAACTCCTTTTTGTTTTATATAGCAGCAGTGAGGGAACAAATGACTTTGGGTACTTTATCTGCATAAGGAGCAAATGGATTGGATGGACTTTATTTTAAGTTGATTCTCCATAGATAAATGTGATATAAATTGGACACCTAAAAAAGTGCTTCCTAATGTACCCAGCAAGTTTGCAGCTTTCTCAAAACTTTGGGAATACTCAACAAGATTATCTTATGAATACCATACTTGTGCAACCTGTATCCAGATAATCAGTATCACAGGTATCCGTAGATGGTAGCTATCTGAAGTGCTGAAATTTAAGGTATTACTGTACATATTCTATAGCAGCTCTGGCCCAGTTACAATCCTGTTGCAGTCAATTTCCAAACTTCACTGTCTTCGCTGAAGATAGCATCATCCACTTCTAATTTTCAGAGCAATTTAAAATAGTGCTTATGATCATGTTTGGATTCCTGTAATATATACATGTTAAGGAACATTTAGACACACATGCATATAAAAATGGAATAGCGAGTTATATGTATTTTTAATGTGTAATAAACCCTACTCTTTGTATGTTGCTTAAATTATTTAAATTCTTAAATTACATTCTACTCAATATATACAGTCTCAGGTATCATAGTGTGAGTGTGAAGAGATTGATGTCACATATTGATATCAAAGTATGAAGTTGTAGTTATTACCCAGAGTGTGACTCTTTTTGCATTCTTGAACAGAAAGTAAACAAGTAATTTTAGTATAAGAAATTATATCAGATAAACTCCAAAAAGCTACATAAATGAAAAACAGTGCTTTTATATTAGTTGACATTTACCTTATTTCTGTTTCGTTATAATAATCCCTAGGCTCTGAAGATCAAGTTCTCTATGTTGCTAATGACACTGATATCCTGGGTTTTACATATCCATTCAACTACAGTGATGTTCATCAACAAATATCACATATTGAACATAATTCAAGGATAACTGGAATGGATGCATATTATCAAGGGAACATGATTGTTTGGAGTACTCAGTTTAATCCAGGAGGGATTTTCTACAAAAAACTTCATGACAGAGAGAGAAGGCAAAGTAATAGTGGCTTGATAGTAAGTAATCAAAGCCAAAGATTACATGATACAAATTTCTTTTCATTTACTTTTCTGCTCTGGTTGTCCATAATAGCATGTGCTGATTTTTAAATTAAAATCTCTATCTGATAATGATTTTATTCAAATGGTATGTATGTCAAATTAAATTACTAATACCTTTCTATGCAAAACACTGATAGACTTGGCCAGGTCTCTGAGAGAACACAAGTATAGTATATAAAAAATTTTCTACCGAGAAATAACAAATATGTTAGAGGCTTGGAGAGAATGAATACCATAAAGATTTTTTTTACAGACGAAAGAACAGAGGATATAATAAGCATATATAAACAACCCATAGTTTAAAGAAAGCCATGAATTTGAAATGCTTGGAAAACATAGATAGTCAGGCCAAAGATAGACTGATTTGCTATTGAATTTCCACAGAGACCAGGTAAACAATAATAATTAGCAAGGCTATGAAAAATATTAAAAAATGAGAACATTATTTATTCCTTTAGATGTTTAACTGTGTATCTTCTTTTGTACAGAAAAAAAACGCTCGATATTTGTGAATGGGCGTATTGCTGAAGTCACTGTGCACTTTACAACAGAAATGTGTGTGTGTGGGGGGGGGGGGATTATAACCTAGGGTAATTGCAGGTGGTCTTAGGTGAAAGCAAAGTAAGTGTAGACTGAGATTCATTTTACTTAATCCATTTATACAGAATTCTTAAGGAAATATTAGTGCTGATCTAGTGCTGATAACAATGTGATCTTTACATCTGCGCTTTTTATAAATACTATAAGTTTAGATTATTTGACTATGTATTAAATGTGATGGCAGAGGAGAGTTACTAAATTTTTGTAGCAGGCTGTTTCCTTAAAGTTAGAAGGGTTAACAGGACTGAGCTTGTATTACATGAATGCTTCTGCAGAAAATACCCAGAAGAAAATACTGCAGCAGCATCAGTAGACTAATCTTTCATCTGTCAGTCAGCTCTTACGCACCTGAAACCACTTCTAAGTATCCTTCATCCAAGGATATTTCCTTTGCAAATGAATGACATTCCTGACCTTTGATGCCAGCAGGGCAGAAAGCCTGAGGGATGTAGACTGCAGTGGGCACTGAAGGTATCTTGCGTCTGTGATGGCACATGCATGGGAAGAGTGGGTAAAGAACACCGCTTCCATCTGCCAAGCACAAGGGAATCTAGATTTTGTTGACAGGAAATGTGTGCAAAGTAGATCTGAAATAGAAATATATTCATAGCATTTCTAATATGCAGGTATGTCGTTTGAATTTTGGGGAAGGATTGTTTGAGAACCTACGTACGGACTGAAGATGTGGAGTAATTCTGCTGTGTTGTTTTTTCATCTATGTGTGGCAGATACCTGTGTCTAAGAAATCATCCTAGACATCTCTAAATCAGATTCCTTATGTAAAGAAAATATATTTTTCAAGTCTTCAGTTTGCTGAGTTTAACTTCATATTTTCTGGGGTTTTTTGTTTTGTGATTAATCCCATATGCCGCTTGCAAGGATGAGTATAAGTCTAGTCTGCTGTCCCAGAACCTCTCTAATGAATCTGCACTTTCTTATGTGTTCAAATTGATCGTAAGCTTCCTTGAGTCATACTCCGTGGGTTGAAATTTACTTAACGAATGGGACACTGTCTCTCTATTTAAGCTAATAAAGATGAAATCTGAATTACTTTTGAGGGCTGGAAAATTACTTTTGTCTTCTAGTGTCTCTATTTTGCCATTAAGGCAGAATACTTTCTAGTCACTTACTCTTAACTCAAGATTATTGAAACACAGCTTTGCTTTTCTCAGCGTTGCATGAAAAAATTCTGCTTTTCTTTATACACCATTTTTCCCCAACTCATCAGTGCAGGTAGATGTTCATGAAGATACTTCTTCTGAGCCATGCAGGACTTTTGCAAATCTGTATTTGGAAAATGCCCAGACTGAGTATATCTGAATATATCTTGGACACCTTTCATTTATGTTTATGAAGCATTTATTTCTCACTGTGTTAACCCATTTAGATTGTTTTTTCAATATCATCTCATCAATAGTCAAATATCATTGCCTTTTATATATATGTTATCCATATGTATTATATACATATATATATTGCCTTATGTAACCAATTAGTGGGTTATTTAGTTTTCCAGTGTTGCTTTAACACAGTCACTTAAATTTGGTTTTGAAAAACCTATCTATTCCTTGATTTAAATCAAGTATTTTAATGGCTAAGTTTTCAAAGGTTACATTGTAACTATTATATCTAGACTTTGATATGTAAATCAGGACAGTAAACTTGAACAAACTCACCTGCATTTTCAGGTAATTACATTAATGCAAAAGTCTATCTCAACTGAAATTACTCCATGGAATTAGCATGTCAAGAGCTTTCTACAGAAAATAGCTTTAAGTATCTCTTATATTTTTCTGTGAAAAGGGATTTAAGCTTGATACAAATTGAAGCATTAAAGGAGACAGTAAATATCAACTCTCTAGAGTTTACTGACAGATGCAGAAGAGGATTACATTCTTATCCAGTTAAGATGATATAAATGAATTGGTGATAACTGGTGCAACTGTTCGCTGGCATAATCCTCTGAGAGAGGATGTGTGTGTTATCGGTGGTGAATATTCAACACAGAGTGACTTGCCACTTAAACTCAAGTGCTCATTTTCATGGAGGAGGACACAAAGCTGAACATTAAAATAATTGCACCATATAATAGGAAGAAAAACATAGGTTTGCTAATGCATTCAGTATATTAGCAGCTTGCTCCAGGCCCACTGTTCTGAGAGCTTAACAAGGGCCCTTCACCACTCGCATGGTGCAGCCACGTACATGCTCCCAACTTCTGTCCCAGGGCCCAGGACAATTCAGCGCATTGCTGTAAATGGAAACAATTTCTAGAAAGCTTTTCCTAAACACACCTTTTGCAAAATATGAGAAACTAGCACCTCTCATTTACTAAAAATGTAATGAGGTTTCATAATTGAAAATCTTGCCTTATAAAAGGTGACTCAGCTAAAACAGATCATTGCTTAAATGTGTTCTGTTAATACAAACTGTATTCAGTAAGTAGGCAACTTAGTATTTAAGTAATGTTGCAGACATTTGAAATAAATTATAAAAATGGTAAGGTTTTGTTTCCAATCTTTTCCAGGTTACCCTCACAAATGTTTTCAGTCACTCCACTGTTTTATTCTGTAATCTAACTGCGCCAGGCAGTTTTGACCCATGGTGTATTAATTATGCAGAAGATGTTTTCCAAGGACAAATAGATTCTATTTTTAAGCATTTCCTGCTCAGATCCATACTTTTGGATGTTTAGTTGCACACCATGATTTCATTACTAGAGAACTCCTTTATAAATGCCTGCTGATGGTACCAGATATTCATGCCCAAAGAATATTTAAGGATCAACTTCACTGTTCCTTTCAGCCATTAGCTGACTTAAACAGTATTCTGCCAACATGGTCTCTCCTTCTTTCTTTTAGTTGCACTTATCAACAAAATGTTTTTAGTAATCTTAAACGTTTAAGTTGTGTTATAAATTATGTTTTTACCATCATGCTCTGCATTGATGTTTTTTAATTTCTTACTTAGGACACGCTGTCTGTCTGGGATCAGAGATAGCATTTTTAAATGGTTCTACTTGTGTGATACAAATAGTGGTTCGGTGAACCGCTTGCATGTTCAGATGCTGCTCATGTGTTGAGGAAATTTTCAGTTTGTGCAAGTAAAAACCTAAGTGTTTTCAAGTGCTATCTTTCTCTTTCTTATTTTTATTGTTCTAATAATATATTATTAGGTATTCTATTATTTTTAATGAATATTTGTTAGATAACAATAATTTATTGTCATAATTTATTCCACAGCAACGCCATACAAAAAATATCTGTAAAGTTAATAGAGAAAATACTGCTTCAAACATGCTTGTGATGTTAAGTAGATTCATAATTTATCCTTCCTGGGCCAAGATGCTAAGCATCGCAAGGCAATGGGTTTGTTCCAGCTCTGTGTATAACATAGGCTTTTTTAGGTCAAATTCCACTTTAGGGATTGACAATTGTTCTGTAATCTACCATCATACCAAAATGGTTTCCAAACCCCAGCTGTTACCACACTTCTTTTTAATTCTTTGCCTGTAAAAGAGGTTTTACAACAGACAGCAGCTGATCGAAAGCAATCAAGCTGACTCGTTCTGTAGGTGTGTAGAAACTACCATATTATAAGAGGTGATTAGGCTTCAAAACCCAAATTCTCTAATAAGTTGTAGTAATTTATATTCAGCATCACAGTGGGCTAAAAGGACTAGAGAAAACATTAAGGTCATTTTCATCCTTATTCTTTATGCAAAATCATTCTTTAAATATTAACATAGTCCAAATAAGCTATTAGGTAAAAGCTCATTTAAGTAAGTAGTTTTCCTAGGCAACATAGAAAGATGTGTAAGACATCAGAAACATGATCTAGCTAGGCTGGAACCTAATCAACGCATCTGAGAATTACAGGGCAGTAGCATCAGCCAGTGTGTTTTATTTTCTCTTTTGAATCACTTATAACAGATGGCTGCTTTCCATTTCTTCTGGTTATCTCCTTGTTCATTTGAACTTTAGTCTGAGCCCCAGCATTACTAGAATTCCACTTTTATTGTATGGATAAGAAGCGTGAGGAAGGGTCGCTGTTAGTAGGCTGTGCAGCCTTGTTCCAGGATCTTTTTTAGGAGATCCCGTTGTGTCATCTGTTTCTACTACCAGCTTTCTGGGGGCTGTCCCTCACACTGCATAGTTTCTTACATCATGCTCTTGCCAGGTTGCAAAAAAATCAATCTTACTGTAAACAGTGGGTTCTTGAGTCCAAGGGAATGGCAAGGGACTCTGCTGTCCCTAATAGCTGTTTTCAAGAAACTGGTTTCAGTCTTGCAGTCCAGTGCTTCCAGGTAAACTACTAACTCTGTACAGTCCCTGGGGTAGTAACTGGAGAGCTCCTGGTCCAAGAGGCTTCTTGAAACAGATCAGATGCCTGAATATAATGCAGAATTAAAAGGAGTTTGGATTATGAAATACAATGAAGTTTATCAGCAAGTACCTGCATTTCCAGGAGTCTTATTTTTTCTTTGAATTGTTTGAGCTGTGCTTGGATAACTTAACAAAAAACAGAATATTGCATGCAAATACTAGATTTCTTGATAAAATAGCTTGCTTTCATGTATTTCTGGAAGCATATGCTGCCAGTAGCACAAAGATTTGCGATAAATTATTTTTGTTTAATCTAAAAAAACCCCAACACCTGTTTTTAAAGAAATACTGTTTTGTAAATGCAGTTATTGAGTTTTCTGCTTTAATACTCATCTAAATAGAAAGTCAAAGTTCTGCATATCTTTAGAACATGCGTGCTGTGACATTTTTGTAGGAGTAAAGGTTTATGAACAATGAACTATCTAAATTTACCCTTGCAGTCCTATTATTTCACCTAGAGATTGAAATGACCTTTATTTTATGATGGGGGGGAAAAAAACATCTACAAATGTATTTCTGGTATGAGGGAACTCTGACATCTGAGGAAAATAAGTTGTTTGGGGATTTTCTTTCCTGGTTTTAGTTCCAAAGTTTAGTAGTGTTCCATTACTGCATTTGTCAAAAACCAAACATTTTTGTACATAAGTTAACTTGATATCATTATATGTAAATAGGCAAATAATTACATACTTTCTTAGTTCATGCAAGGCTTGAATTTTTGATTGTATGCTTTGTTCATGTAAGGAATTACTTGAGTAGTCCTATTTTAAAGGGTTTACTCCTCTCTGCAGCAATTTTTGTAAACTTTGGAGAAACTTTTTAATACATATTTCTACTAAGTTGCATTTCTCATTTGCAATATGTTTTTCCGTCTTTAGGACTATTTCTTTTAGGATCCAGGCCTTAATTATGACTGTGGAATCATAATAGAGATATTACGGTTTGTAATTGTAAAGATTTAATCAGTCGAGATTTTTACCTATGAGGATGAGTATTCTTCTGCTAACTCCAGTTTTAGTGATGGTGGAACACAGTAACAGTTAACAGCAAGGAAAGAGAAGCAGTCTTCTAAATGCAGTGATTTTACTTTTCCTTGTCAGACTCCCGTGCAGCCATAGCTCAGCATGGTGTCAAGGACCATTTTCAGTGAGTCTTATCTCACAAGGGCTTATGCTCAGAGAGCATAGTTCTGTAGAGTATAATAGCTGTGTAAGCTCAATTCTTCCTCTTCTTTCCTTTGGAATCACAGTATGTAGCATTTGTCTGCTTCAGTATCAATAGTTCAGGTGGTTAATGTGTTAGTGCCATTTTCTTAATAATTGAAGTAGCCTTAGACTTGAGAAAACAGTTGTTTTGAACCACTGGATTTGTTCTTCTACACTGAATAGAACTATGAGCAGATCAGTCTAGAGCTTATCAGTATAGGTGGAGTTTGTGTCTTTCCAGTGCAGTATTTTCAAATATTTCATCATCCGTGTTAAAAGTACCAGTTATTTGCCAAATCTGTGACCTGTTAAAGATCATCTCCATACATCTAATTTTAAAATTTGTTCCTTTTAGTGTCCAGAATTCAAAAGACCTAGGGGCATTGCTGTTGACTGGGTTGCTGGAAATATTTACTGGACTGATCATTCCAGAATGCATTGGTTCAGCTACTATACAACTCACTGGACGAGTCTGAGATACTCCATCAACGTAGGGCAATTGAACGGACCTAACTGTACAAGACTCCTTACAAGTATGGCAGGAGAACCATATGCAATTGCTGTAAATCCTAAAAAGGGGTATGTATGTTTTGACATTATTCTTTTTTTGGTGATTTAAACCCAAATGCAGAGTAAAGTATGACAAATGATGTGTACAAATGTCTAAAACTTGGCCAAGTCATTTTCTTAATCTTTCTGCTTAGTTTACCTTTATGTGAAACAGGGTCGATTATGTCCTGTTTTTAGGTAGGTTGAGAGGCTCACAATAATTTAATGTCAATAGGTGTTTTGAGGTTCTGTATAGGCTTATAGCTTTTTTTTTATGTTTAATACTTTTAGGATGATGTACTGGACAGTTATTGGGGACCGCTCTCACATAGAAGAATCGTCTATGGATGGTACTCTGAGAAGGATATTGGTTCAAAAGAATTTGCAAAGACCTACAGGTACACATCATTTCCATTTTTCCTGGTTATGTGACATTTGGTAACTTGGTGCAAATATCTTGGCTGAGTTCCAGTTTTTCAGTTTCCAAAAAATTGGGTATAAAATTGTTTATATTCTGGTTATCCATATGCAGTTACCAATTAAAATTCTTAATTGTATTTTCAAATGATATATCTTAATATGACTTTTATGTAACAAATGACTGTAATGACTATTATGTAACAAAGCTTGAAATGATAATTTTACAAGGCAGTATCAAAGGACTTTATGTAATCAATGAAAATATGATTTGTTCAGATACCCTTAAAAAAGAAAATCAAGTGAACAGGCCATGCAGAGAGAATTTCACAAATTCGTTGCCACAATATTGCATTTTTTGATACCTACTGTCTGAAAACAATTTTATAGCATCCTTCTGTACTTTTCTTCCTTTGCTTCATCTGCAAAGTGAAAGTCTATAGAGTCTTTAAATTTTTTTGTCATATATTTCACACAAATCTGCTCTCTTTGTGAAGGGAATGCAAAAGAAAGACTTCAAGCCATTCTTTCCCTATAGCTTTAATATTTCCTTCCAAGTGAAACCTTACTACTCCTGATTATATGAAGTTTGAGATTTTACTGACTATCTGTATTCCACTGCTCTTAAATTTGTTGTTAATTATGACTTTTCCATTTCAAGTAAGAGAAAGTGAGAATTTGAGCATTTTGGTTTGACTTCACAGGGTTTACATAAACATGACTATCACAGCAGTACTATATGTGTAAAGAATACAAAATAAGTGCTTTTTTAGTTTGTATTTTCTCTGATACTATGAAAGATACATTGAGAATGCTACTTATTTAGTATTTGTTACACTGAGAATGTTACTTATTTATTATTTGTTATTTAAATATTCTTATTAAAATGAGAAAAATAATTCAAAGTGGGAGATTGGTAACTGTTCCTAAAACTTGCACATTTCATATACTATGTATCATACAGAGTTGACACCTTGTGATTATCTCTTAGGAGAAATGATTCTCTTCAGCTGTATGTCTGAATAGTAGTGTTTCATTTAAAGACTTTTTTTAATGGAGTTGCAAATATAAACATATTTCACTGGTCTATGCATCAAATTTCCTCTCCTTCCTCTCATCTATCTATTGCCGATTAATTTATGACCTTACGAAGAGAATTTTTGCTGTTATGTATAATTTCTTTTGATGTATTTTTTTCTGACTCACCTACTTACATAAATAGGAAGAGAAATACTTTTTTCCCATTCTTATAAAAAATATACTATAACTTCAAAAGCTGAGAATTAAATTATTTTATAGTTCAAATATTTTTACAGGCTGGAGCTTTTGACATGACTTAAAATGGCATATTAATCATTTAAGCATCCTCTAGTGAAACATGGACTGTTTGATTTAACTATTGCAGTTATTGCCTAGAGGCTGGGTAGTCACAATGTTATCTATCTTTTATTCTTGTTTTTGCTCTCACTCACTGTCTGACTCTCTCTCCATATATATACACACACACACAATAAATATTACTATTTAAATCTTGCAACACTTTCAGCCTATTTCAAGTAAAATAATTGTAATTTTAATTCTGTAATAATTATTATATATGAAGTATTGGTGACAAAGAAAACCCAGAAAAATATATACTTGTGGAAATGGCATAGATTAGGAAGACCGTATCAAATCTGAATGACTTGCAGTTCTCAGCACATAGTCACACTGATGCTACTGCTTAGAAATCTATCGACGTCAATGGGTTTTGTTTTGGTAGAGCAAAAGGATTAGATTCCATATTTATATTCTCGCCTGCTATAGGTTCCTACCTGCTGCGGATTCAAAAAGTTCAAAAAGTTCAAAACCTTGGGAGAATAAGTTAAAGAAACTGGTTGACTCAAGCTGAAGGCTGAAGCAGAAGATGTTATATTCTTTTCAGTTTTCTGTCATGTTTCCTCATCTTCACCATTTTCTGTGTTCTACAGACAGGAAGGATAAAAAAATCTTTAGTACATAACAATGCGTATTTTGAACTTTTTTTCTTTGTAGGTCTTGTAGTTGACCAGTTCAGTCAGCGTTTGTTCTGGGCTGATTTTGAATTATCTGTTATTGGCAGCGTTCTTTTTGATGGTTCTGACTCAGTTGTGTCTGTGAGCACTAAGCAAGGTACAAAGAACTTTTATATAACATGATTCCTATTTTATTTTATTTGGCTGAAATTTCATGATTCAGAGAAACTGTGTAAGCAAAAAGAAATGATTATTGAAAAGTAATATTCATCGCTTTTTCTTCAGATATTACTTTAGATATTATCTAAACAAATAGATATTTAAGCTTTTAGATAATCTTTGGGAGAAAGATGGTGGGGTGGTATGTGCAGATCTCCAATGCTGGTATCTAATTATTAGCTTAGGTAATATTAAATTACCATTGTGATTAATACCTATGTTTGGCCTCATTTGGACTTACACAGCAACAGGAGGACCTTGATTAGGTAGAAGTTGGAGCTATCTGCATTGCACAGGAATTATATAACTTAGAGATCAGTCAGCCTGAATCAGTTCTGGGAAAAATAATGGATATGGTATTCAGGAGAGTAAGTAGCCACAGAATGCTACTGAAAGAATGCAGATCAGGAAAGTGTGTTTTGTAAGAAAGAGGTTCTGGTCTAACAAACTTCTCTTTTAGTAAGACTGTGTGTTGACTTTTTAATAATTTGATAATCTAATAATATATGTAACAGCATTTTATGAAATTTGGATAAAAAAGAAAGAAAGCACGTTAAATAGGTTCAACATGGGGAAGCAGTCTGCTCTTGGGAAATGCTCAGTGGGGAGCTGGTAGTGGAATTTCATCGGGATGATACTACATCAGGTGCTAGTGAGTGTTTTTAACCAATGATTCACCTGGGGCTTCTGGAAGGCACTAGGAAAAATTCTCCCTCAATGGAAATTGAGCAGGACCAGATTTAAATCATCTTATTCCAGTTTTAATAGCATTTTACATCACATCTTGGATTAAAATACATGGAAGGTACTCATCTGATGAAGGATGGTTTTGATGAGTGAGGGGATCTGATGACCACCTCCTATAACGCAGACTCACACTGTGCAGATGTGTGGCGTAAGGTTTTAGAAGACAGTAAATGCTCCTAATACTCTTGCTTGTGCCTCCTTCAGTTACAGGGTTTAAAAGTGGCTGGGTTACAGTCTAGCAGAAAAACCACACTCAGTCCTCAGAAAGTAGAGTTCATAAATAATTTTATAGAAACAAAATACTGAGCACCAAGCATTGATAACAGTGTGGAAAAGCAGTAAAAAGAAAGGCTGATAATTGGAACTAAAGGCAAGTTAAAAATAAAGCACATTTTCACAGTGAAGTAGATAATGAAAGCAACAAGGTATCACAGGCAGTGATAGGTTTTGTTTCTTTATGTCTTCATATCAAGAAGAGATGCATCTCTGAAAAAGAAGCTTTAGGCAGAAGCTATGCGCTTGTTACACAGGTAAAACTTCACAGGTGAAATTTTACAGTCTATCCTGCATAGAAGATCGGAGTATGTTATCTAATGGGCACGCCTGGTTCTTAAAAATGAGGAACAATAGAGCTTTAGCATCTTCATTTTGCATTAATTTACTATAGTTATGAATTAAAAGAAATGTAGTATGAAAATCAGTATTTCTAACACACATGTTAAGAAGAAACGATGGTGAAGAAGTGTTTTATCAGAATAATTTTTTCTATGTACAGCAAAATAATCTCTTTTTGTTATGTCATGTGTATGTTACTTGTAGTTAAAATGTTGCAGCTAAATATGTTTTTTTAGCTAATCCTTATGATAGGGCTTCACTGCTTTTCAATGTTCAGCCAGTCACTGAGGCTGAGATGTGAGAAAACTAATACCAAACTAGAGATTTTAGTTGCTTCTGGTATGGGAAGATTGCTTTCAAAAAGATTGCTTTTTAACGATAGTCTTTGTGTATACAAACCAAGCTGTCTGAATAATAATGTATTTTAACTTGTAATTGCAATGCAATTGAATTTATTATCAAAATAAAGTTGTTTATTATTTAAATATGAATATATTTATGCATTATTTATTTTTATTTAAGGTTTACTGCATCCTCATAGAATTGACATTTTTGAGGATTACATATATGGAGCAGGTCCTAAAAATGGCGCATTCAGAGTACACAAATTTGGCAGGAGCCTTGTAGAATATCTAAGCGTGGATGTTGATAAAGCAAAAAGTGCCTTGATTTTCCATCGCTACAAACAAATAGACTGTGAGTAATCATAATTACTTTAAACTAGATATGGAGTAAATTAATCTCAGAAAAAAAATTAAAAGTAACCCACAGTTGAAAAATATAAAAGAGCCTTACTGTACAAACTGAAAATAGATTTGGTCATACTTCATTATATAAGTTTAATTTAGATTTTTGATGTATTTTCTCCCATTTGAAAAGACGTTGGACAAATGTTTGCCTTGTGCACCTACACTGTAAATGAAGTATAAAAAAAATAGAGAGCTGAATACAAAAACTTATAGTCACAACCAGATGCTACTTTTTCTTCATATTACCAATAAATCTCTTGTCATTTGCAAAATTATTAACGTAATTAGAATTGGTTTTAGTTAATGATTATGAAAATTTGAATTCCATAATAGCATTCCAAAAATATTTCTCATTAATACAGTGTCTTTCATTATAAAAAAAAACACTCAGTGATTTGTAAATAAATATATAAGTAATAACTTATTGAGAAAATTACTTCATTTGCTGTGGAGCCCAAAACTTAGGTGCTTAAGCTATTTTTGAGAAAGCCAAAATGAATGATGCATCCGATGGGAATTACAAGCGAGTGTAAGGTTTGTATAGCAGGATAGGGGGCAGCGGTGAGATTAGAAGCGGAAGCTTGCTGTGCCCTGTGCGGTGGTGCCCCAAAGGTGGGATGGAGAGGAAAGACCATCCCTACATAGTGTGCAGTACATGTATGGCGTACGCATGCCTGTGACCAGGATATAATACTGACCCTTTTAGTTCTGTCTGTAGTAGAAACATGTACATCATGTGAGTACCAAGTAAAGATACTGTACCTGACTGAAACTTAAAGACAGACTGAATTTTTGTCAAAGCACTAAGGTGAATCTTCCACTTGAAAAAGCTAAGCTGAGTTCTCAAGCAGCTCTCAGCCTTCTGGCTCCGTGCATGGTGAAGGAGAGCCGCTCACCTGCACTGCTCGTGTGAGAGGACACTTTAGTGACGGCGTTGAGCTGCATCATTCCTGCCATGAGCTGCCATGCAGGCTTTCGCCACTCTGGAGAATATTCAGGGAAGCCTTTTTTTAGGCAGGTGGGAGCAGACCTTCCCAGGAAGCAGACAGAAGCACTGACTGCAGGTGAGAGAGAAGGTGAACACACACCTGAGAAAGATATCTAGAAATATCAGTAATATTTTTGATTGATCTCAAGCCACCCTTTTTGCTTAAAATTAGTGGGTTGAGTGAAGTTGTAAGCCCCAAATGCATTTCTAAGCCCTTGCAGAGTTCTCCAATTCAGTCTAGTCCACAGTCACTGCTGGGGAAGTGTGAGGGTATCACTTTTGCAGAGTGCTTCCAGTACAGTGCTGGCATCTGTATTAACTCCGCTGGAGGAGTAAAGTTTACTATGATCCCAACAGTATTATCTGCAGCAGCTAAAACTCCTGAAAATATTTCAGCCAAATACAGATCTTCTTAGGTCAGTCAGCAGCTGATAAAATCACGGCAAAAGCTGGCAATCTTAAATGAGAGGTGTAGAATGAGGAGAGTTAATGAAAATTGCTGACTTATGAATGAATACTGTTGCAATGAACATTTAGGTGTTAAATAATTCTCTTAGCACTAAAAACCGATGTTTACTTCTTGAATGTCTTGCTTTAACATTTTTAAATCTGTTGTTACTGGAATAAATTCTATGTTGGCATGAGTCTTGTGCTGCCACTTGAGTGAATGTGTTCACTGACTTCAGGCTGTCGATATCCTGGAAACCAGAAGTGTATCATAATTAAGTATATCTGATTATTCATTTTTTTCCAGTTCTGTAACACAGTGTAATTATAAACAAGATAATCTTTTATATATTTTCTCTTCTCAAATAGTGCCTAATCCATGCTTGGACCTGACATGTGAATTCATTTGTTTACTCAACCCTTCTGGTGCAACATGTGCATGTCCAGAAGGAAAATCATTGGTCAATGGAACATGCATTGATCTGAACCTGTTAGGTGAGTATTGAAGACTGCATGAGAAACAAAAAATAAAAGAAATGGTCAGTTTTTGTCATGGCAAAAGGCAAGGCTGCCTGTGGGTTGGAGTTCTATGATGTTGTTCAACATATCTATTACTCACCTGAAATGGAAAGTAAATAGTGAAGAAGCAAAATGCTGGCTTCAAAAAACTGTTTGCATTCATCAAAATGAAAAATGAACTATCGTATTGAACTGATGTAAAATGATACGCATTGTTAGAAGTGTAGTATTAAGACACAGGAAACCAGAGTTCATGGTAGAATATCTACTTAATTCTTGCTATATTTTAGGAAAAATAAAGAATGTGACTTTTGCTATAGAAGGAAGAGAATAAAATGCTTAAAATTATTGCCACTGTAGTTCTGGCCAAACCTAATGGGTTAAGTGGTTAACCAACTGGAATGGATTTTTAGTCCACTTGAGTTTTAAAAATTTCCAGAAATCATAAAGTAGGATTTCTCATGTGTATGAAAAGTCAGAATGTGTCAGAATGTTCCTCTAATGTTTAATTCTAGGCTCAGAAATTGAAGTGATTTATATTTTGGTGAGATCCTTAGTACTTAACCTGCTCAATTTAGTAATTTAATTAATTTAAATGAAATGTCACCATTCCATTTTGTGGGGGAAATCTCACCTATTAAAGACTTCCTAATCTTTAAATACTGAATTAATGTAACAGTGTTTCAGTGTTTTATGATGTGGGATTAATAAAACTATCCTGACTAGCAGTATTTCTCTTTCTGTATCAAGAAATCTACAATTTTAAAAAATAGTTTATAGAGTAAAACAATATTACAGAACTTGTCCTACATAACAAACCCATTCATCTTTTTGCTCAAGTAAGAGTACAGCATATGCGTTGCATTTACATCAGCACCAACTTTTATATGTACTACATCATGCTCTAGCACAAATATAGTAAATGAAAACTTAATTATGGTTCCTCTGTGGCTGAATAGCTATGAATGTAGATTCATACAATAGTTATACAACTCTACAGTAGTTTTATAACAATTCTACTGTTACGGGAGAAATTACGTCACTGAACCAGATGTAGTAGAAAACATAAGCATGCTCTACCAGATTTGTGATTTTTAAGACAAAGTCAGTCTAAACACCCTATGTCTACAGAGAATATCTACCCTCACTGCTCCTTCAACTACCAGATATTTGCTTATCCGAGATGGAAACTGTTCTGCCTGGCTACCTCTGACTTGTCATCACAAGATTTTC
Source organism: Apteryx rowi (assembly GCF_003343035.1). Taxonomy (NCBI): domain Eukaryota; kingdom Metazoa; phylum Chordata; class Aves; order Apterygiformes; family Apterygidae; genus Apteryx; species Apteryx rowi. The sequence continues at coordinate 3,998,063 of NW_020451093.1, read as the reverse complement.
TGCTGAGGCCATATCACCTAAAATTTATTAAAAATGGCCCATAGTTAGTATTTAAGTATTGAAGAAAGGACAAATAAAAGAATCCTGTTTTTTTGCTGGTGACTGGTAGTAATTTGAACCCATAGTTTCAGAAATGCTACAGTTTTACTTGTGGGGCAAGAGATTATGCCGTGGTAGAGCTTTCAGGACATTATGTTTTTATTAAAGAAATATCTGGAGGTATTTTCTGGTATCCTCCCACAACTGTGATATCTACTATACCTTTTTACACATTGCTGAATAAATATTTCTTAGTTTTGTGATAAAAATTATATTTCTAGTATTGCCTAGCATAGGTTTTTTCTTGTATATTTTCCTCTACTGATTGTAGATTGCAGGTTTTGTAGCCTCACAGATTACAAATTATGAACAAACACTAACCTCAGCATCATAACATACTAGCAAGTATACGTTTTTGCACTCTTTTGACATTTATGAAAAAGTATGAAATGGGTTTTAAATGTTTGTTGCATGCTACTTAGCACACTCTACTTAGCCTTGCAGGGATCAGCAGAGATTCTTGGCAAGATCAGAGTCACCCTCAAGGTCAGCGTCTTGAATGAACACAGATTATAATTACTGGCGGGCTGACAAACCACTTGTGCTTACTAGGTTTCTAAGAGCCTCTAAACAAGAAACATCATTTAAATTTGTAGTAAATGCCTTTTCTTACTGAAAGCCAAGTCGTAAAACAGATTTTCTTCCTTTAAAAAGTTATATTGAAAGAAATATTGAATAAAAAATGGAAGACAGTCTTACTATTCTGTTCTGATGAAAAGCTACAAAATACCTATGAAATATCCCAAACTGCATACATTTCACTTGTTAAAATCTTGCATTGTATTTTCTTCACTGTCTCAGAGCATTTTTGGTGAAATGATAGAAGACAATAACCCAAAACAGTCAAAATCTTGTCAAAATCCTTATATTGCAGAATATTGATCCAGCTTTAATCCAAGATTGCATAGTGATATTTTATGTCAATTTCTGCAATAAAATTCTGATTCAAAGTCAATTGAAAGATCCCTGTTGTTTTTAGTGGTCTTCTGATGAGACCCTTGAAGAGTGAAGTCCAGGAGATTTTATTCTAAGGCACGACCATCTATGAAACTCTCTTTAACTGGTTTTGTTATGTATAATTCAGGTTACTGTAGTAAACAGTATTTTATCAAGCATCCTTAAGAGTTTTATTTTTAGTGTCTTCTAAGTGGTTTTGGTCTTTAAAAATGTAGTAATGAAGTTACTATTACATTTTCATGACTTAACAGAGTCAAAATGGTACAGCTATGTAAGGTTCCCAGTTTTTCTTGAGTACTGGCCCTCAGGAGAGTCAGTGTTTGAGGACTTCATTTTGACAATGCATTAGTCTCTCTCCCTCTGAAAAATGCAGGCCAACAAATAATGATTATTTTCGAGAAACAGTTTTCTTCCTATTAACGTGACATTTTTCATTTTGGTGGGTTTTTTGCATGACTATTGTGAACAAGCCTTGCATGCTTTCTACAGCTTAATAGTTGGTTGGTGACTGGGAAGTCCTCTCAGTATTCCGTTGTTTCTTGTAACTATGGCCCAAAAAGTGACTCAGACTCTGGAGTCTGAAGTTCACTGAATTTTTTTTTAACAAAACAAAATTGAGGTAAGTTTGAAATTCTGCGTAATAGCACTAATGACTTGATTCATCCAACTGATTTTTCTTCATGAGTCCTGTGTGAAAAACTATAAATATTGAATCCCCAGTAGCTTTCTATAAGAATGAATCCAGATTGCTCCAGACAGCTGCTTTAACAGCATCTGTTAAAACTGATTAAAACAGTTTTTTGGTTTGGCTTGGCTTTTTCAAGCCAGAGTTATTGCAACACGTGTCATGCTGAATGAAATTCAGAATATTTTTAAGACAAAATCAAAACTGGTTCCTATTTGTCTTAGGTAAGCTTTCATCTCTTTTTTTCCATAGCTGATTATGATTGATGGAGCACAAAGTTTTTTCTGATTTATGTATTGACTGCGACAGGCATGACTTTTTCAGTTCAGAAGCTATTCTTTAGTTTTTAAATGGGTAGGGTACCACTTTATGTTTACAAAAGAAACCAGTGGATTTATACACATTCGCTTTAATATATCTAATTATCTGTGGCACAAAGAAGCTAAATATGTTATTAGGAAGATGAAAGTGCAAAGGGAGATTTGCACTGGAAGAAAGGGAAGAAAATCACAGGAATGAGCAAGAGTAATGGAATACTTCCAGGAGTTCAGTATTTTGGAGCTGAATGTTTATCACTTTCATTTTAGGAAGGGGATATTTGTGCTGTCTTGGCTGGAGGAAAAGCCTGAGAAAAATTACAAAGGCTCAGATATGATGTTGCTTCTGAAAGCAGATGAAACCATTAATTTATCATGGTATTTCCTGCAGTGCATTTCTGTGGGTGCTTGCCCATTTCACACTGAGACTGCAGGCAGACCAAATGCTCTCTGGCTGGGGATGTAGAGCTTAATCCCTACATACTTCCTTTTCACCCACAAATTTTGCCTCAGGGAGCTTTACTAGCAAAAGCTACGGCAGTTCAATCCATGCTATCTTCTTGATTTCTGTCCTGCTTTCAGTCTTTTTTGATAGCAAATAGAACAGTGGTCAAACACAGAAAACAACTTCTTGTTTGAAAGAATCTATTGGTTGCAGCAGTTATCTTCTGTGTTTAGAATGGGGATATACCATTGGGACTGATGTTTTCCCAGAACAGAAAAAAATGTATTAAATTACAGCAGGTGTTTGGTTAGTTTTTCTCACTGTGCATCCTTTTCTGAACACTTCTGTTCCATTTGGGATTGTAAAGTAAATGGATTTTTAAAAGCAGAATATGTGAAGGGCAATGAAGTGGTCTTTAAAGAGGAGGGTCTGTCTTATAGCATTCAGACAAAATTTGGAGATTGCAACTTCATATAAGTTTTGGCTTATGGAGAATTGACAGATAGTAGTGGCCTCTTCTGGGGTGACAGAAATATTTATACAACCTTACCAGAACTTGAGAACTTGAGTCTCTTGAATGGGTGCATTCAGCTTAGTAAATATAACTACACGTTTCTCTTCAGGGTAGGCAAGAGCAAATAACTTTATGCCACCTGAGAAGAATATTTTCCACTGTGCAGAGGAAAACTGTTCTTGTCCCTATGAGTATATTTCGTTCACCTTTTGCTCCATAGCATCATCTCTCCAATAAGCTGCTAGTCTAGAAATCAGTGGATCTTTCAGAGGGCAAAATAGCGAAAAGTAAGTTGTATTTTGCTCAAGAAAGAAAGGGTTTTTATAGATGTACCAATGAAAGAAATGTATGTGTGTGTTTGGGAGAGAGGGATGGAATATCTAAAAAGTGAACAAGTAAAGGTAGAAGTATCAGTAGTTCAGAAAGTTTTGCATTGCTGCTTTTTCAGTATTTCCTCTGTGTAAGAAGTTTGGTTTTGGTTAGAGGAAAGTGGCAAAAATTGAGCAAATAGGCCCTAAGTTCATTAATATTATCAAACATTCATATCAGGAGGAAAAAATGTAAGAAAAAGAGCAAATCAAAGTTATTCTATTCTTTATTGAAGAAATATTAAGATTGAAGTAGACAAACCAAGGCAGCAGAAGACAAAATAATCAGACTAGGGGAGAATATATAAAATTACATGACCTATAACCATTTACTTTCTATCATGTCAGATTCAGTAGCTTGAATATTAGCCAATAGTTTAGCAAGTGAAATTATTTACTTCTGACATTTCAAGAATTAAAAAGGACAACTGAGAGGTGTTTGAGTTGGAGTTCCAGCAAGATCTGACCAGTGTTGACTTTACTCAAGGTAGAAACATTTTTGATTTAAAAAATTTTTTTCTTTACTTTGTTCCAATAGGGCGTACTTGCTAGAGATGTTCCCAGCTCTTCTGAAGCTCTTCGCTAATTCAAATTAAGAGTATTCAGCTTTTCGTAACCATTCTTCTGTATTTCTCTCCTGTATTCTTTTTTCTTCCTGTCTTCTACAGGACCATTCCGTTCCTTTCTCCCACACAAAAGCATCTGATTCCCCTTTTGTACTCAGTTGATGTGAATCAGCAAGAGTAATTTGATTCTTGTCTCTACTTCCAGACAACAAAACAACAGCATTAAAGCCCTTATATTGCTAAAGTCTAACACAGGATTTTAAAACTAGCTTATCTTCATCTTTCAATCCTATTTCTTAGCTTGCTTAAAGTCCAAAATTGTTGTAGAAACTTTTCCTTGATTGTTTCATATTTAAGTCACATTTAAACTCTTGAATTTAAAATATTTGATAGAGAGAGAAAAAGCAGAGAATTTTAATAATTCTGTGATGATACAAAATATTATACCCTTTCCTATTTTTCTTTCTTGTTTCTTTCTCAGAAACTTTCTCAGTTGAGTATCATGTAAAGTTACTTAATATATATTGCATTTAAAAAGTATAGGACATGAGTGTCCCAATCTTTGAAAGCCAATTGGATTAGAAAAGCTTTACTGCAGGCAATTTTTGGCCCAGTGTATTTTTATGAAAATATGAAGAGGTGAGTATTTCCTGGTGCAGTTAGGGTAACTATGAAGTTTGTAGTTCATGTTTTGTAGTTATAAATATGCCTTTTGATAGTGTATTTTTATGTTGAATTCATGGAGTCTCTCTTAATTTATATATTTTTCTCAAATTTTATATCTTAATTCTTCAGAATTACTCTAGAAGCAAAATGGAGCTGATATTTTAAGAATTTTGCTATAGGTTCATAAAAATGAGCATTTGTCTGTACTTCAGTGTTACTTATTCAGTTTTTACTAAGCTCTGCTCTATAAACTCATGACTAATGATAAGTAAAACAGATAAGATAAGCAAAAAAAATAGGGCTTCTGTCCAATAAGATATGCTGCATTATTCATTTAAACAACTTCTATAATGAGTAACTGAAGAATGGTTCATGGAACATCAAAGGATTTAATGAACCACCTAAATAAATAAAATCCTGAGGCATCTTCAGACTCCCAAATACAAAGTAGCTTTGTTGCAGCAGACTTATATATCCAAGGTGGATACCAATAAAATAAAGACTGTATGGCATTTCATATTTTTTATTCTAAACTTCTGACCTCATGAGGTTTGTATAATCACATTTTCTGCCAGTCAGTCCCCCCGCAATAGCTTCCAGATTTGTTGTCCTGTTTCCACTTAATGTGCGAGAGGGGTGGTAGCTTCAAGCATGATGGGTTCCCACGAGATCTGCCTAAGCAGCTGGCTCGTGGTGGGGAGCAGCAAGGGCCAGGCTGCCGTGCCAGGGACGCAGCTGTGGGGACAGCGGGGCTGGCAGGGCGCAGGGCTGCTGCCCGGACCCCGGTGACGAGGCAGGTCCAAGGTCAAGGCAGGAGGCGAGGTCCGTGGGGTGGGGTGGGCACCTGCATGGCCAGGCCAGGACGTGGCTGCAGTGTAGCTCCCCTGGGGACCAAAGGTGAGGGCCTGAGCTTAAAGGCAGCTCCCAAGCAAAAGGCAGGTGAAGGCCCCTGTTCTTGCAGGTCTTTTCACTGGAGTTTGATCCCGGGTTGCACTTGTGCACCATCTCAGGTCTTGCCTTGGTGAGAGGCAACCAAACCCCTAAGAGGAGGGGCGTGCTCAGGACCTTGACAGGCAGAAAAGAGAGATGTAGGTTAGTTTGCAGGAGAGGCTGCTGCGAAAGTCCAGTTATATTACTGGGCTCTGTAGAGTCCATGCTCGAGAGAACACTTCTCAAAGCCTTGATCACAGTTAAAACTTCAGAGCCCAAACCTTACAGTTGAGATGCCTCAGCCACAAAACCTTAGCTCTAGGATATCAGGCTTTCCTAAATTCAGCACTTGAGAAGCAACCTCTTTCTTTAAACAGCAGGACGAAGAGTTGGCATGCCTGTGTCAATCAATCTTAGATCTGGAAAAGCGTAGGAGATAAAGGATACCCGTAATCTTTTTCATGTGTTGTTTAAAACTTACTAATTCAGCAAAACATCGGTGTTACTGGTGGATCTATTACTGAATAGTCTCAGTGTTGCGTTGTCCCTCTTGTTAAAAGGACGTGTAGGTTCAACTGCTGGATTAGTTAGGCATCAGTCTGGCTTCACAGAATTCATTTTGTTATATGAGAAATGAAAGGCCTTACTGTTGAAGGCATAATTTGGGCTGAAAAGGTGCTTGTCTGTTTCTTTAGGATTACAATTATTTGGATGTTTGAGCATTGTATGCATGCTATTCTATAATTAATTCCTTGTTGGTGTCACTGAGTGATTTGATTTCTTGTTCACTGAAATGAATAGAGATTTATTTCTCACAGTGCTTCCAAGACAGGCACAAATTTAACTGCAAATAGCATTATGGAAAGATTGAATCTGGCCTACTGGGGATCTGTGTTACCTAGTACCTGGGAGCTAAGAAAGTGGCAGCACCTTCATGAGCACTCAGTGCCTGCACGGCAGAGGCGCTGCCTTTCGTGCAGGAGAGTGTACAGTGTCCAGGGGGACAGGAGAGCACGCTGCTGCTCAGCCCAGCGTGGAGCTCCTGACAGCCTTTCCAAGGAGGGCTTATGGTCTCCTAAAAGTATCTTTTATCTAGCACTGTGGAAACAGCAGTAACGGTTTGCTCTCTCCATTTTGAAAAGTGAATCCCCCTCCCTCCCCATTACCAGGAACTGTAGATCTGTTTAAAATGCCCCCAAGTTCTGGTTTGCCAGTAACCTGAAACAGAACTGCTGAAATTATTGAAAAGTCCAGTGATCCCTGTGTGTTTTTACTGCAGATGATACGTGTAAACTGACGTGCGAAAATGGAGGGAAGTGCATTATAAACGAGAAGGGCGATCCCCGCTGTCACTGCTGGCCAAGCTATTCCGGTGAACGATGCGAGAGGAACCACTGTTACAATTACTGTCAGCACGGAGGAACCTGTGGAGCCTCTGTCCTTGGTAAATATTTCTGTGCAGCTTTCGGATATTAGTATAATGACCTTAATCTAAGTGTTCAAATCTATTTCTTGTTTGTAATGTTTTATCTGTTTGTAGCTTCTTTCCTTTGTCTAAGCATAAACTATATGCAATATGGCGGTATATACTGTACACATACTTTGTACTAAATAGTGTTTTTCATTCATGTATCTCAGTGTCTGAGCAGAAATAAATTACATCCCACAAAAGGGAGCGTGTAAGTATTCAGTGTAGAGACACAAATGTTGAGGTGTAGAAAGGGAATTGTAAAAGCAGGCTGAAGGCCAAAGTCTAACCACACCTGGAGGCCAATCCCCCCCACACACGCACCTTGCCTTCTATCTATCTAAATTCTACCTTGAAATTTTTTGTGCTGCTCCTAAAGTTTTAGGTGCTATTGGGTATACGCGTAGAGATATTTCCTTAAACTAGAGATGTGTGAGCTCAGTCTTTTACCTATGTCTTATTAGAATTCACAAAATGAGGCATTTTCCTCATGTGTCTCTCAGGAAAATTTGGTTGATCAGAATTCAAATCCTTTGTTTGCTTGAAGGAATTTGAAATCACATCTCTTATCTTCAGGGAGATTATCCGGACTGCCAAGCCAAAGATATTTGGGAACTGATCTTTGTCCCTTACATGTAGGCTGTTGTAGCTTGTATAATGTAATTAAACAGTGTTTGGGCTAGAGAGAGAAAGTATGATAAGTAGTACTCTATAACTTAGTAATTCTGTTAGAAAGGGGAAGCTTGAATTTTCCGCTCCAAGGAATATTTAAATATTTGATTCATAGTGGAACAGCTAGAGGGGGAGTTTGAAGTCTAGTCTCTTCGTCTCAGAGAAGTCTATCACCTCCTGAAGATGGTGTGAATCATTTCCTCATGTGTGATGAAAAAAACAGTATTTTGGTCTCTACAAGAAAAGTGCAGGCACTTGACCTTAGAAGAAGAGCTTGTGACTTTTTCTCACAGATGGAGGGAAACAGCTCCCTGCGACGTGGGAAAGTTATGTATCTTAGTTGCTGTGATTGGGGGTTGCAGCCTAGATCTCAGCATTTTCCTCAGCATTTCTTACTAATTAACTTAGCCTATTTAGTTTAGTTATTTAACTTCCCTTACTATACCAGCTTCTGTGGATCCTTACCTTCTTCGTACCATCTTGCCTAATGAGATGTGGTGGCAAAAATCTAAGTGAATCCAAATCTAGTAATCTATTGGGTGCCAAACAAAGCGTTCTTCAGGTCTGAATCATTTTGGATTAGTAATATCGTTTATAGTGAATATCAGTAATAATGACTACCTATTAGAAAATGAGAATTATTTGTAGTTGATATTGATCAATTATACTTGAAACTGCTTCTAACAGCTCATGGAACTACTGACAGAAATGATAGCCTGAGATTTTTATCAATTTAGTGAGATCAATACATGTTTAGTGAGGATATGCAAGTGAATGAAAAACACACAGGTGATTTAAATGACATGCCAAAACTTCACTGTCACCTGAAGAAACTATATTTACTCCCACATCTCTACATATCTGGCATTTAATTGATACTTTCATGGGGTTATAAGGCATTATACAACTAATAACTTAGCTCCTATAATTCAGCTTACTTGTGAATCCTGCAGAGACTTCAGAGTTTTCTTCCTTTGGGCAGTAACCGTGGAACTCACTCACTTTCAGCAGCTGCTTCTTTCTTTACTGGACAGCTAACAGTTGCTGTGGTCACACACCTATTCTGTATCCTGGACTTTTTTTTTCCTGCTAAATACCACCTCTAAAATCTCTCCACCTTGCTGGATGGCATATTAGCATAGTAGGTTTGGTCACCAGTGAATGAAGGAGAGATATGGGCATATCCTAAAATATACTTGTGCTGGATTGTTATTAGTGACCCCATCTGCTGTAGAGGGCCTGGACATTTAGACATCCTTATTTCTGCTTGGTCTCAAAAAGGCAAATGTAACCACACCAAAAAAGCACGAGGAGAGCCAGCACTGACGTGACCGCAATCCACACTCCACTCTCTGATTGCCTGATTCTGGGAATCCAAATCTTTAACTGCTTCAGAAGTTTACTGTACCACATCTGGCCAAAGCATGCCAAGCCTTTGTGAGCTGAGACCAGCGCAGAGCCATTCTTGCTCACTACCAAAGGAGAACTGGATCTTAAACTTGCAGCTGCTACCTCTAAGTACAAAGAGGGCACCTGACTCCCAAGTCTATCGGATGTCAAAAGTTCTGATGACTTTTACTGGACATACCTGCTGATAGGAATATTCTTTTGCTGTGTTGTTTCTCCTTTTCCAGTTTGATCAATTTTTTAATAACCATATTTCAAGTTAAATGGATCTCACATCTGCCATTTCCAATTCATGAGTGTAGCCATGCCTTAAAGCCAGTGCCGTAACTTCCATGTGCTAGAGACGTGGGAAAAAATACCATGGATCTTTCTAAATCAAGGTGACTCCATCCAGCATTCTAGATAAAATTTTCAAATTGATCCCCATCTCATCTTCCTTGCAAGCCTTGCCCCTAGACCCTATAAATATTCTATTAAGAAGAAATCTCTATTTCTTATCAGGTTGTATTTCTTATTTATATCAGGCCATAAATCCTGTCTTCCCAAAACAAACTACCATGTCAGCAAGATGTCCCCATATCCTAGTTTAATCCATGGTGTACTTATATATCTTATAAGAGAAAGCTAAACTGAACACCTCAGAGGCACCCAATACCTGTAATCTATTAACTCAACAAAACTGGTTTTATAATTCCTCATGTATTTTTGCAACAACAGTTTCCTCTTTCCACTAAAATATACCACTATGCTAAATATCATTCAGTCAATGCACATTTGGCTGCAAGGGCTGCACATACAATTCACAGTTTGGACTGAGGATGTGAAAACCAGAAGAGACCAGCATTCACACACTTCCTTCTCATTATCTGAGCCTTCAAAAAAGGGCTGATCTGCTTTGTCAGATTCATGTGCGAGTCGTTAGTGTACACGTTGCTTTAATGTTGCACATTGCAACATCTAGGAATGTATAGGTTCTGTATTCACAGGAATTCCTCTGTTTTTCCTTCATGATTATAGAACTTAAGCATTGTAGTAAGTGCCCAGATTTCAAATATTGCGTCCTACCAGGTTGACCTGTCCACTAGCAATAGGTATATTAAATACATTTTTTTCTGTAGGGAATTCTTTCATGTCTGGAAAGTACAAAATTACTATGGAAATTAAGTCAGCCCAATACCATTTTAATTTGTTTTACTATACTATTCCTATCTGTGCATACCAGCTCCCATATGAAAATATTCGTGACCAATTCATCAAAAAGCAGCAGTTACATTTTTCATCCTTTAATCAATTGGCTTATCAAACTCTCATACTAAACTGATGCCAAAAAGTTGCACATATTTTCCAAATTTTCTCCTTTTTATTTATTCAAAATGATTGAGCTTTTTCCTCTGCAAGTTGCATATGTGTGCTAGTGCCAATCCAAATTCTATCTGCAAAACAGAAATGACCGAGATAACTTCAGCTTATTTGGAATCCATCTTTCTTAGAAGCTGTAATTGCCCTTATTGATTCTCTTGTATTATCCAACTCAAATAGCCTTGATGCAGTCTATCTAACAAGTGTCATTCTACGTGCGTCCCCTTTCGGGACCGTGAGTGCGTTTAGATTGCACAGCTGCAAGCGTGTGTCTCTGGGCTAGCACCACTGTGAGCAGAGGCAGCCGCACTGGTACACCATGCGGATGGCTGTCATGGACCATCAGCATGATGACAGAGAAGGGTGGACCCTGTAGCTGCTATATTTCCACCTTCTCCTGGTTCCAAGGAGTCATTTGCTGCCTGTTCATTCTGTCACATAGAAGTGCCTCTGTAAATTCAGGGCAAAATCTGGTCGTCTTGCTGGGATGTTGGCTCATCCAAGCTGCTGTTGCCCATGTTTTCTGTCTCCTCATGGGAAACCTTTTCTGTTACATGTTACTGGTATTTGGCCCAGAGCCCTCAGAGGAAAATGAGCTTCTGCAGGGTCACAGCTGCTGTGATGCTTCCCTAGCAGTCAGGGAATTTCCTTATTGTTGGATTCTGGTTTGAATACTGAGGTAGACATATCCTGAAAACAAATCTTTCATCGTATTCTGATATAAGTAGAATGACACAGCATGTACAATGCACTTCTAGTGAAACTGAGCTTGTAAATTCTGTTCTCTTTCACCACCTAAAGTATAATAGTAATGTGATAACCAATTAACTAAACTGCGGAGTATTACTCATTTTTTAAAAACTTGATTGTGTTAAATCTTTGCTGGATGTGGTAAGCTGTAGAACCTCATTATCTGCACACACATGTTAATTTGTTAAACAAATCCCACTGGCAATTCAGGGATTATTCACTGTTGGTTTACTTACTGCTAAGCCTTTTGGCAAATTCCTGTGTGAACATTATATAGCTGAAGATTGGGGCAGCTTTAATTAAAATTTATAAGTTTATGACAGTTGTATTGAACTACAATAATTGAACAAAGAAAATGTCATCAGTTAATTAAAAGTACACATCTGAGACGTGTAATTAAAAGTTTGGTTATAATAATGAACACTTTCCAATAAACTGAATTAGTGGGAATTTTGAAAAAAATGTTAACATAAAAATACACTTCCTTTTTTCTGAGATTAAAGTAAAAATGTTGGAGCAATAATTTACTGAATGTCTTGAACATATTAACTAGATTTAAATAGTTCACAAAATTAGATAAATACATATTTATACTATATTTACTCCCCCAAGGGTATGTCTAATCACATAGAATTGTGATGTTTGTATCAAAATGAGTAAAACATTGTTATTTCTTTCTGCCAAATGAAAATTGATGAAATACTCTCTCTGCTCCAAAATATTAAAGATTACGTATGAAGTAGATACCTAATTGGTCTCAAAAACATTCAGTGTTCTGTTTTATAAGCAGTCGATACAGGCAGATTTGGGGATACAGTGGTGCCTGCTGGAAGCTCCGCTCGCATTGAAGCAGGTGTTTACGTCACTCGTGTCAGATGAGTGCCCGCAATGTCGTACAGGGACACCCCAAGCGGGCGTGCTGCACCTGCATGCGACCAGGACGGGGGCGTGTTGTGGGGAAGGGGACAGGGGAATGGGGTGGTGGTTATCTATGGACATGGAGGGTGTCCTGTCTGATGTGCAGCTGATCACGTGGTCCCAGCAGAACCACTGCCGCTGGCCTAGCTGAGAGCAGCCTTGGAGACTACTCCAGTGTATTTTGGGATGGCTCTTTTCTCCTTTTCTCTCCCAACGTGGAGAGAATGCCTATCTGTTGGGATTGATCCCAGTCATTTCAGCTCATAATTATACACTGGAATACAGCTTCTCTCCACTACTGCTGGAGTAAAGCTAGTTATGGTTCATCAGCCACACAGGTTCCCGCAAACTGCTGATGCTAACCATCTACAGGGCATGATATTACTTATAGAAGTCTATAGAAGAACAAATACCACCTTTTTTTCTAGAATAGTGACACCAAGTGCAATATGCAAATTAAACATGTGCATATTTGTACGCAAAAACTTGAAACTACGCATTGCTGGTAGTGAATTTTCCATTGAGTGGAAGAGGAAAAATTTCTCTCTCTTGGTGCAGGCATTCTTCTAGATGATTTTATTTTTGGAAACTTTCAAAAAGCTTACAGAAATATTGTTATTTTCTTAAAATAAAAAGCTGTATTTCCTTCTTCTTAAATTGCGGTATGCCTTATATGGTCATGAAAATGGAAGGTGGAGAAATGCGGAACAAAAAGATATGCTTCTTTCTGTCTAAATACTACTAATGTGGTTTTCAAATTGGAGCATTTTACAGGTGACATGCTAAGTATATGTTGCCACCTTGTCACTCTTGCCATATTTACAAACAAAATTATTCAACATAGATGATCTAAACAGGAAAGTTCTCCTGGATTTAAGGAAGAGACTTAAGAAGAGGATAGGTTAAAGCTAGGATGCTGACCTGTAGTAAGTAGAGAAAAAGAAGACAGTATTGTCATGCAGTAAATCCATTTGAGGATAGCAATGAGGAAGGAAGAACTCAAAATAGGGAAATATTTTTTCTTTCTGAAAGTGATTTTTTTCTTGTTTTTGCATAGAATATACCAGAAGATGGATAGCTAAAATTTTAAATTTGAAGCAGTTAGTAATCCACAGAACACTTCCCTAACTAAAATTTTTATATACTGTAATGTATGTTGTGAATGTTTTGTGGTGGCTAAGGTCAGAGGTTACGAGACAACTTTACTGTTGTTTCTATACAGCTCTAGTCCTGAAATGTCATGATCGGTGTAAATGTTCTCTGTGCATGAGATTACCATGCAGTGGCCATTAGTTATAATCTGCGACATTTTGGATAGCATGACTATTTGCTTTGCAAACATAAATCAATATTCCGATACTATGATACAAAAACTTATGGAATTAGTTGACATTATTTAATACTGCAATTTTATTAAAATGTCCTTGGAACCATTTTTTATCAGCAATATTTTATGAGAATAAGGCAGATTAAAATGTCATTATTATTATTATTATTATTATTATTATTTCAGATGCCAACAATCAGTGTATAAATAGGCAATGAACTATTAACATTACTAAAAGTCAAGTTAAATTGAGTGACAAAAATGGGGTTTAGGCTATACTGAATTAAACTTTCATAATACTGTCAGCAATTTGGCATATTTATAAGCCTACATTAGCAAGAATAGAATAATTTCTTGTACAAACTAGGAAAATATAATTGCCCCATCATTTTACAAAATAGAAGAATATTAATAATAAAAACTGAATTTAGACCTCTAGATCATATTCTATAACTATTTGGTTTAAGTTTATAATTGAAACACTGATTCAAATTAGGATTATGTGAAACCCCCTGACTCTGGGTTAGAAGTTTGAATACAAGTGTATGCATGGGGGGAAAAAAAAGGAGCCTGTGCTAACATCTGAGTTCAACATCTTTGATTTAATGTTTATATCACAGGGGACAGATATGAATAACCAGGCTGATGCATATTAAACTGGTTGGAGCTATTTTAAGTCAATGGTTTTGTTCCTACAGTACTCATTAGAGGAAGAGACTAACTGATCTCCTGGCCTTTAGGATGATTTGCAAAACACTTTAATTTAGCATAGCTTGAAATAGAAAATATGGAACAGAATTAGGTGAAGGATTTGAAGTAACAGAAGATTAAGAAGTAGAGGAAAGAAAAATAATAAATAAATCCTTCTGTATGCCTCAGAGGAAGTAGAAAAAATGAGGGCACTTCTGTTGCATTGAAAAATTCTCCAATGAAAATTATGCTAAATGATGGTATGATATTAAAACAGGGGTAGACCAGAAGAAAGAGTACTGTGGGATTTATGAAATACTTAGTTTAATTCACAGGACTTTAAAGAGACAGGAAACTAAATAGAGAAGAAACAAGAAGAAGATAGGAGGAGCTGCACAGTTCAGAGTTCTAGGGGCAGCTGTGGTAAGAGACATCAGAAGACAAATGTGAGTTTGAAAGTAGATGTGGATACCTATACCAGACAGTGCATAAAAACATGCTAAGGAAACAATGAATTGAGGCAAAAGCCAGCAAGGAAGGGACTGAGTTATAGACCTTCAGCAAATCAGGCAGCAGTAAGGATTTCCTGGTAGATTAATATGAAGATCAGAGAGAATTATTATGAGAAAGTAACTCTCAGTCATTGACTACTTTGACTACTTTGTGACATTTGACTACTTTGGCTTTTGGTGCTTGTGCAAGGATGCTGGATGTAAGTACACTATAGCCACTGTTCCAGAGTGACTTCTGTACATTTTATACGAAATCCCATGTGCTGCTCAGGACCACGTCAGCCATAGCTTCTCTTGTGCACTCTCTAGCCAACCCTTCCATGAAGCAGTATTTGTTTATATCTAAGAACTTAGTTTCTGCCTCATGGCCTGATGTGAATTTTTACAATGTAAATGTAGGGGCAATTGGCATCTCTCATTATTACAGCATATACTGACTTTTTCTGATCTCTTTCAGATTCCAAAGTCATATTGTTATCTTGACTGAACAGTCAATAATACAAAACCAATACTGCATTTTTCCTGTTTATGCCTGCAGTTCCAGTGCAAAGGACTTTTGCATTCCCCATGCAGTGCATTATGTAGTTAACTTGCTAATCTGATTGACATTAACATTTCTTAACAGGTAGCTATTCCATCGCCAGCAAAGACTAGATATCAAGTAAATTTGTACTGGTTTTGCAACAACCCGTTGGTTGCCTTCCTTCTCTAAATTTGCCACAGCCAATTATTTTGATATTCCCATTCAAAGCTAGACATTTTAGTTCTCCAGCTTAAGTCTTAGACTTCTACCACTTGCGTAAAGCATGTGTGTTACTGTTTGGGTTTTCTGTAGTCTCTTCAATAGGCATTCCTGTTGTTCTGCCTGTCTCCTGTTTTCTGTCTGACTGTTCCCAGCCTATATGCAGTCCTTTAGTGAGAGATATGGTGTTTTTGTGACTTTACTCATAGGAATGAGTCTTTGCCTGTTAGCTTCCCCTGATGATTTTCCTATAATTTCCTTTATCTAAATCTCATGTCTACAAGATTTGTCTTGTAGATGACATGAGATTTAGATAAAGGAAATTATAGGAAAATTAAAATAGGGAAAATCATAGCAGGAAATTGTATCAGGGGCTTAGACATTATTTTTAAATCTCTAAAAAAGCAATCCACTATATAGAAGGAGTTTATTTTGAGTAAAATTCTGCCTTTTTCCCTAGGTGTTTGCTACTTTTCAGACATTGGATGCCAGGCGTTATGTGCACCTTTGGTCTGATACAGTATAGCCATATTTAAGTTATTTATTATATGAGAGCCTACTAGGACAGCAGAACAAGGCACACATTTGTGGTCTAGTAAAAATTGTGTTATGTAAAATTGAGTATTAGTGCATTAATAAGTATTAGTAGGTAGGTATTTATCCATGTGATTTGTATAAAAGTTTGTAGATTCAAGAATAGAATGCATCCTGAGGACATTACAATGGTGATCATATAACCATTTGTCTTCTGCAATTAGAGGAACCCAGTCTGGCTGGATGATTTGGAAAGCTTTTCACAATTTATGGTTCTAAAGTCATATTTTATATTCCTATTTCAGACTGTCTTTTAAAATAATTCCCAAATAAATAATGACCAGACATGTACAACTATAAAAAGAATAGATGCAGTTTTTGAGGTGTTCATATCTCACAGTGCTAACATTTGTAGTGCTAATTTGCTCTGTTATGAGAAATATATTTAATGTTTTTTTATTTTAATGTTTACTTATTTTTATCATAAATTAGTGTTCTTTGTTTCAAATAGGGAGGCCTACCTGCAGTTGTGCACTGGGTTTTACAGGACCAAACTGCAATCAGACAGTCTGTGATCATTTTTGCCAAAACGGAGGAACCTGCAGTGTCACTGCTGGAAATCAACCCTTCTGTCACTGCTTGCCTGAGTATACAGGAGACAGATGTCAGTATTGTAAGTAATTTTCCACAAAATTCACTTACGTATGCAGGAGAAGAAAGAGCTTTTGTAGAAATGGCTTATTTCAGTATTTTCTTCAATAACACCTAAAATGGAACTGTACAGGACAACTTTTTTTGTCAATAGAAATGAGATAACTCTATTAAATTTTTCTACTTAAACATCTCACATTTGTAATTGGATGTTAGTGGAAATCACAAAAATAGTGAAATGACATAATTGGTTAAAATATAAGAAGGTCTCTGGTATCCCTTATCTCCTAGATGAGCCAGCACCTGTGTTTCCAACTGCTAGCTTGCCTTTCCTTTTTATTTCTAACCTGAGTAAGTAGCATATTGACAACCACTGCTTTGACTTTCACTCCTCTGTATTATTTCATCTTACTCAGTCCAAGATTACCTGCCGTGTGGTTTCTGCTCTCTCATAGTATTGGAACTCACTTTTTTTAAGTATTTCTCTTTGGTGATGCTCACAGCTTAGGTTCTAGCCTTTGCAGCTGAGGTTCTCTGTAGTTTCTCATGCTAACTGACCAGTCTCTTCTCGCTGAGATACTGTTTTCCAAAGGTTTCCATGCCACTTCTGTCTATGTAGAATTTTCTCTAAATTTTCAGTTCTTTTACAGAGGAGAGAGGAAAGATTATCTACCAATAGGCCTTCCATTGTTACTCCATTTATGTTTTCTCTCCATACTTTCTCTTTACATGGATCACTGTTACTTCTTTTCCAGAGAGTCAGGAAAGCTGAACATAATCTTGAATTTCTTCTATTCGTCACTCATTTCAGAATTTTGATTTGTCTTCCTTAAGTCTCTTTGACATGATGCCTCAGTAACAACTCTAATATAAAAGTCATTATTGTTCTGAGATCAGAATTTTTTTCTTAGAAAATCTCCTTTTCTGTATTCCTGTTTTGCTTTTACTATAGCACTCTTCTGTCTGAGATTAAACTATTAGGAAGGCTTGTTCTTTGTCTTCTCCTGATGTGCCCAAAACCTTGCTGAAGCATACAAAAATACAGTTATTTCTATTGTTATGTCTAAAATATGGGAACTTTGTTTGATACGCTCCTTTGGTAAGTGTAAGCTATTCAGTCATGCATTCTTAGTCTCTAGATTTTAGATTTCTAAACTTGTGGAAAGATTGCAGTGAGAAAGAAGAATTTTTTCTAAATCTCCAAAAAATAAATTGCAATTTGTAACACTAGTCTCTTGAAAGCTCTCTGGATTTGAAGGAAATACCTTTGGTTAACTTGACCATGACTATACACTTTTACATAGAAATAGAACTGTTACAGATCCATTCTTCATGGGAGTTCATTATTTAGGATGATAGAAAATAGTTTTGTCTTTTTCTGAGTATTCTTAGATGTCTTTGCCTAAAGACATTATAACAGATGAACTTACACACACACACAGTCCTGTCTCTCTCTCCTTTACCTCTGCCTCTTTTTGAAAAAAGATGTGTGGATTTAAATTTTATATTTATGTGAATCTTTTGTTTACCACCTGCATGTGTTGAATGGAAAAGTCTCACATTATCTGGCACAAATTAAATTAGTTTTTTTAATTTCTGCAGAGAATGTTGCTAAAGCCACGAGGCATCATGTAAGAAAAAACACTTTTGTTGATTGAAATGTAGGTTTATATTCATATTGCTCCGTATAGCATATTTGGGTCTTGTCTCTTAAAACATGTAAATGTCTTATAAATTAAAGCACCTGAGAAATGCTAATCACTCTGATGTTAAGTGTTACAATAACTTTCTTTGCAAGCAGCTGCAGAAGAATATAAGGGGATGTATTCTCTAACAACCACTCTATATTTTCTCTCAAGTCAAATCAGATTTGGATATAGTAATGTATATAAAAAAATAGAAGACTGTCATAGTGCTTGTTATAGAATAGAGCATTAAACGTGAAATCCGTCATTTCTTTATTACCTAATTCAGTGAATTAACCAAAGAAAGCTAGATTTAAACCAAATGGAAGGGAAATTAGCTGCTGTAAAGGTCTAGTTTAGAATTATCTACCAGGTACAAAAAGTATTTAGTTTTAGTGAAAGGTCTGTCAAACAAGAAAAGGGTTAGTGTGTATCTGAAATAGGATTTGTACTGAAATAAACTGAAAGTATTTCCAGTTGGGAGACTAGAAATAAATTGAAACCTTTGAATGAAAAACCAGCAGTAATTGTGATTCTGTCCCACTTGGTATTAAACAAACTGCATCCACAAATAACTGTCTGCAAACACAATTGGGTATTTGAAAACAGCATAGTACATAAATCATGCACAGACAGACACACAGATTAAGAAAAAATATTTACTTAAGGCTTACCCAAAACCAAACAAATTGTTTCTAGTTGAATGCTTCTGCATACATCTTTCTTTTTTTTTTTTAAGAATTAATTTAAATGTAAATTTAGGGGTACTTTTAAAACAGAGTGCTTATTATCAGATTTGGATTGTCTACTGATGCTTTGGAAAAATGCCACGATTCAGAGAGACTCAAACTTATTAAAGAAAACAAAATAAAATTAGGCTTTTGCTTGTTTAAACCTTAATACTTTTAGGAAAAAGGCTTACAATGTTTTAGACTATTTTTGGTGGCCAATGACAGTTTTATATAACTTTAAAGGTTCACAGTTAATAATGTAAATGTAAACAAATATATCTGTATGATTTTTTACTCTGTGTTCACTTTGTATGTATGTTGGAATATATTAATATAGCTTTATTACAAAGATTAGTTGTCTCTAAATTATCTTTTTTAGTCTTTTTATGATGTAACTAGAGCCAATTCATAAGGAAAGAATGATACATGAAGGTGAATAGGTATTTTACTCACGCCTCCAAGTTGAAAATATTATTGGTATTTTTTATGTCAAGGACAAGGCATTTGCTTGCTGTATTGTGAGACTGTGAGGACCTTATTTTCTTCACACTTATCATCTCCAATTACCCAATGCAGAGGTTCTCCTGCAGTTAGTTCATATAAAGGCTAATAACTAAAATGTGCTCCATGTCAAAGCACTGGAAAAATGAATTTAAAAGTAAATGAATTTGTAAAGAATTCCACTAAGGTTATGCATGTGATTGTGTACACACGTATTTGATGTATTACATATAGCTCCTTATTCAAAATTCCTAAAATGAGACATACAGAATATTTAAAGTTCATGTCTTGAACCGTTTAAGGACCAAAAACCTAAAAAAAAAAGAAAGAAAAAGAAAAATGTTTTCATCCACTTACTGTAACTCAAAGTGCATATAGTGACCTCACAAGCTGTTATTTTCCCTGAAACTGAAATTCCTGAAAGAAAAAAGAACTATTTGTGTGCCATTCCAGTCCAAATGTAGTAACCACATTTTAGATATAGCAGAAGATTAACAGAGTTTGAGACTATAATCAATAATAAAAACCAGTAATTTTTTTAGAGAGTATAAAGCTCTTATTTTTCAGTTTGGGGGAATTTTTGTCCTAACAACCCTGGAAACACTTGCCTGTTGACATGTTTTTTTCATAAAATATCTCTTAATAATAGCTTTTAAAACAAAAGTAGGGTTTTTTTTCTTTCTTAAAGGAAAAAAGATGCTGCCACCACCCCCAAAAAGTACCAATCTGTACCTCGAATTGGGGGACTACAAACAACAAACTACTTCAATTAGTGTTTTTTAAGCCTCTCTGCTGCCTCAGTAGTGATCATCTAAGTAGGTTAGTCTAGAGTCTGCATAGGTAGGTGGAGATGTACAGTGGATGATCCAAAAAAAAACCCTCCTCCAACAGTCAGGCAGAACTCCCTTGTCCTTCATCAGAGCTCTTCCCAAGATTATGAGTAAAACTGGCCTGACAGCCCGTAAATACGTCTGACGGGGGAACAAAATAAACACAGAGAAGCATAAGCAAAATGCGTTTCCCACTTTACAAGATACCCTCACCAATCACCCAGCAGTCTTGAATACGCTCAGGAAAATATATCAATTTTAGTAGTCTCTAATATGCTTTTTTCAAGGTGCCTCCCAGTTGAACAACAGTTTTGAGTGTTTACACTTTCAGATTCAAGGCTGAAGGTGCCATTTGGTCAAAATTTCGTTTTCTAGTGAACAGCTTGATAATGCTCTACTTCTAGCTGCTCCTGAGTCACCCTCAGTCATATCCTGGACTTAAATAGACAGGAACTTTGTAGTATTGACAGGAAGGTAATATTTTGTTCATGTGGAACATTTTAACTCTAAGTTAACACGGAGAGATAGTTCAGAATTGTATACATGTTGTGTTTCAGTTATTTCACCTGCCCGTCAGGAACGTGATGAAAAGCTCAAGACAATATTAACCTCTCCGAACTGGGGAAAGTATTAGAAGCAGAGAGATTTTTAGGGATTTGGCCCCATTGAGGAGCTTAAATGACAAGAATTTAAAAAAGAGCTGTTCAACCAAAGGAAAGCTGTCAATACTGCATAAATGGAAATGAACCTAAATGTTAAAATACCAGTATTTTGAGGCACTGGAAGCCTCTTCAAGCAACTTATTTCTTTTAAAACTACATGGAAAAAAAATGAGAATTACTGGTGCCTCTAGAGAGTTAAAGAAATCACTACGTGAAATCTCAATCCTGTGGACATTTAAGCCGTTAAATGAGCTAATGGGTTCTTTCAAAGTCTATGAAGATAAGCATGTGTATACTTTTTTGTAGAATTTATGGATTATGTCTTTATACATTATTATTATAACTTCATGAAATTTTAATATGTGGATAAATGAAAATAAAACTTAATTATTTCAAAATACCATTTCAGTATAACATAATGTTGTTAACACTAATGTGAATGTATCAAAAGTTTCTTATCCACCCTATGTCCCATTAAATATATTAACATTACTCTGATTTTCTCATCACTAGTCATATCATCTGGGGCAATGCCATAGATGGTTAAACATCTGGAAGAAAAAAATCTCTCTTATGAGCTTATACCTTTTTTTCACTTCGCAGTTATAACTAAGTTACTATATATCGTGTGTCTGTTTTTAGGTATTCTTGATTCCTATACTTGCCAATCAGTCACCAGCTTCATTTGCCATTTTGTTTTTATTATTGTACTTTTTAAAAGCCAAAAAACTAAGAGTATTACTTTTTATGATGTGATACTCTTTCATATCTTTTAATATCTAGCTTTCGTGTTGTTTGCAGATGTTTGCCACCATTATTGTGTGAATTCTGAATCATGTACTATTTCTGATGATGGAAGTGTAGAATGTGTCTGTCCAGTACGATTTGAGGGTCCAAAATGTGAAGTAGACAAGTGTGTAAGATGTCATGGGGGACACTGCATAATAAACAAGGACAATAATGATATATCATGCAAGTAAGTGGGGGGGTATGTTCAAAATTGCATACTCAATAGCCATGAAATCCCTTAAATCTGTAAAATTTGTTGCTCAGTGGCTAGCCCCTGAATTGATCACATCAGAACAGTGTCTTTGAGCATACAGATACTTAAATCTAGAAGAACCTACTGGCTCCTGCCTTTTTAAACCAACTTTTGGGGCACTCATCACTGGGAGAAGCATCATATAGCAGGAGACTGAGCAACTCTTCACTAGGAAAATATTCTAATAGGAATATTTAATGAAGTTAACAGTCTAGTTTTACCACATTTCTGAAATTTGTTCTTCTTTCTGCAGTATCTGTGGCAATGGTAGAGACATACTGTATACTAATGAAAGCATATGTAGTGGGATGTGCTGTTGTGTTACTGAGTGATTACTGTATAGGAATAGTTTGTTTTCATGAACTTAATAAAAGGAAAGATGCAAAATATTTTTCTTAAGAAGCTCACTGCCTATGCTACGTTTTTCAGGGTGGAAACCTAGAATTCCTGTAATCAGTAGATCTTGTACATACCGTAAAAGGAGTATTTAAATATATAGATTACTATAAGGTAATTCACACTGGATTTAAAAAAAATTACTGATGGCTATTTGTATTTTTTTAAACATGACAGCTGCAGTAACGGAAAGATTGCCTCTACTTGTCAGTTATGTGATGGCTACTGTTACAATGGTGGTACATGTCAACTGGACCCAGACACAAATATACCTGTCTGTCTGTGAGTATATTGCACTGTGGTAGGTCATTAAAATATCTGTGTGCCAACAAATACTAAAGTTAATGTGTGCATACATTTAGGAAATGTAATGTGTTGTTTGCAGTGGTATCTTGTGGTACTTTTCCTAGTTATTTCTATAACTTGATACTTTATCTACTTCTTGCAATATGGATATCGCAAGATGTATGTAAGACATACATTGCAAAATGTATATAGGTATATCTTTTTAGACTCTAATAATTTCAGGCTGGGTCTAAAACACATTTAGGCATTTGTTCTGGAATGGCATCCAGAGGTGCAAGGGAGGCATCTTGCTTCCCTATGAAGTATATGGGGCAGGTAGCCTGTGAAGATCTTGAAAAGATGTTTGCCTGCCCCTGGTTCTCAAAGATGGATGAAGTCTTTTCTTCTAAAAGGACAGTCAGAGGTGGTGGTGGAACACATCTGCAAGGAGCCTGATAGCTATAGGATAGGAAGAATAATTTCTGTGGTTATTTGCTATATGTGTCTGAGGGTATGTACATGTATCTGTCACTTCTGCCCTAACCTTTACACTACCTATAAACCATAACTGTTCTGTTTGAGGTTGCTCTCTCCCTCCTGCCGAAATACACCACTGTTGAGAAAATAATTCAAGATACTTCTTCAACTTCTTAAGCCCAGACATCAAATACCAAAGGAAATATGATTCTGTAGTCTAGACAGTAAAGTACTCTCTTAAGAGGTAGAAAAACCTATTCTAGTCCTTGCTTGAGAGCTGTGGTGTATCTTCTTGTTCAGCTGCTAGATGTAAAATATAGAAGTAGTCATTGTAGCAAGAAATTAATTTCTTTCCTGCTCTCAGTTGCAACACCTAATCACTAAGCTACTGAGTCATACTGGTTTTTTTTATTCTTGGCTAATAAATCTTCCTATGTTTTCTGCACTGCAGAAAAGCTTCGTTATTGAATAGTCTTCCACTTCTCAGAACAACCTGGAGGTCAGAGCGTTCTCCAGGAATGTATGTGATGTTAGAAGAAGTAATTGAACTTTAGTATCTCATTTCCAGGGTGACATAAGTAAGTTATTGTCCCAAGGAATCTGGCAGTACAACAACTTTGTAAAGAAAGTGCAGCCATTCCTTCATTTTGTTGATGTGTATGAGGCAGGTGATCTTACAGAGATGCCTGTTGTATTTGGACTCTGAAGGAAGTTAGATGGAGAAACGCCTAGCTTTTGTAGTCTGACCAGCGTAAGAGAGGGACCAAGCTGTTCATCCCTGTGAAAGCTCAAGCGCTTCTGAATGTGCGAAGAGGCTAAGCTGTAGATGCTATACTGTTGAAAAGGAAGTATATATGCATACATACATACATACATACCGTATGCAGCTATGGGGTTAAGGACAGCTAAGCTGAGTTTTCATGAATGCAGTTCTGTGCTGTGGTCCTTACTCAAGCGAAAACACTTTAAAGGCCTGTGTGCATCTCTCTCTCTCTCTCTCTCTCTCTCTCTCTCTCTCTCTTTTTTAACTATTTTGATCTAGCCCTTAATAATTATTATTTATAGCTCTGTAAATATCTTAGCAGAGGAGTAGAGAGATTCATAATTCTCAGCAAAAGAAGAATCTCACAGCTTTAATATGTTAGGCTTAAATATGATGACCAAATCTGGTAATTGACATGCTTAAACACTTCGAATGGCTGTTTTGGAAGCTTGTGATTCTTCCTTTCTTTTCTGATTGAATGGGTTTATAATTTTTCAAATTTGTACGGAACACCATAGCATCTCAAGGAGAACAAGTTTCATACATTCATTTGTGTATGGATTTACAATACATAAAAGCTGTTGAATGCACCAACACTGCCAACTGCTAAGAAAACAGTCATGAACATTTTTAAGGCAATCGTACTTCGGATCAATCAATACAAATGTATAGCACATTTAACAATAATACTTAGTAAAGAATATTAGATTCTTGAACACAGAAGTTTGTACAGGCCTGTTGTTTTACTAGTGTTTGATTAACATTGATTATCAAATTTTGCAGTATAGTATCAGATTGGATCTTCCATGTAAAAAAGAGTATTATTTAATATCTGTGTGTGTGCGCATGTGTATGTGTGTGTGCCTTGCCGTCATTATATATACTGCGTTTAAAATCTGTTCAGCAAAAGGCAGAATATTTATGTAGGTCTATTTTACTGAAATTCTGCAGATGCTCTGTGGGGTTTAAAAGTCAGCGCTGTGACCAGAAAGTGAACCCTTGTGATTACTACTGTCAGAATGAGGGAATTTGCACTTTAACTGCGTTTAATGAACCGAGATGCAAGTAGGTTTAACCTTCCACTTAATGCTGCACATTGTGTGACATCATTTCAGGCCACAGTTCATTGGTTCAAGTCATGCACATTCACATACATTTCACAATATATACTTAATCTGCGGGCTCGTTTCTGTAATACACACTTACCCTTTGATAGCTGCACTGACGAGTATATTTAAACATAGACTGTTGGAGTATCTATATCATTGGAGAAAGAAATGAAAATACTTCAATTTTAATAAGCATATTGAAAATACTGAAAATGCCACTTGGCTTTTATTGTTCACATTGTGAGATATTTTACCAAGTTAATCCTACACATAAAGTTTAGCAAATAGTGATATTGCACATGTTTTTAGTCTAAAACTGACTTTCCATTTGTTATCTCTACAGGGAAGGAAACAGAAAAGCTATTTAGCTGCCATTTCAAGAGCTAAGCTTGTATTCATAACCCTCTTTGTTAGCCTCATATAAATGTGCTTTAAAATAGAAACTATCTAACAAACAAAAATAGGAAAGCTACATCATAACTTTTTCTTCTCCTCTGATAAAAAAAAATATATAAAATAGATATATCTGCATGCTGTATTTCTCTGACGGATTTCAGGCCTGTTTCTTAAAAAGAAAGTTTTAATCCTCGCCAGGAAAGGAAACTACCTTTGCCTTTGAAAATACTGTATGTCAGACATACGCAGTGATATGAAATACTAGTCAGAAGTACATGGATTTACTTACCAGTTGTTATGCCAAAGTCAGAATTTCAAGTCATGAGCCAAAGACCTAGACTTTATTCAGCTGAAATACAGAAACTCCAACAGCTTTAATCTTATCTCATCTAAATACGTGGTTTATGAGCATATAATGCGCTGTAGGGATGAGATGTGTCTGTCTGTTGGTGGGTGATGAGAGCAATGAGAATTATTAGGTATGGTGAATAATTTTCTTATTTTATTGAAATGATGATCACAATTCCTATGTCAGTATTCTCAAGAAATGAAACTCTGTGCCTTGAGCTGCCAAAGTCCATTGAAAAGTAGATTAGCAGTTCTGACTGAGTGTGCATAACACAAAGAAATCATCACCCTTGTCATTAACTACTTTGTAAACCTCAAAGAATGTGGAGTGGGTCTATTTATCAGCATACATGGGTCATGGTTGTTTGGAACAGTTTGTACTTCTGTGTATCACACTTGAGTGTTCAGAATAATACAATTCTCAGAGCAACCTGTTGCTGCCTGTATGCTCAGGTACTGCAAGTGCCTGTCCTCCTCTTTCTCTAAAACTTCAGGGCACATTATCTGAACTCTCAAGAAGGTAACAGTCCAAAATTTGTTGTGAAATGTTTTAATATGTAAAATAGAAAGTCTAAAAATACAACATGCAGAATTACTTCTTGTTTTTCATACTGTCTCTGACAACTTTTAAGAAAGTGTTAATTATTTAAACTGTAAAAGTTTACTTTTTAGCTAATGCAGGATTTTTACAGAAAAAAATGAGATAATTGTTTTGGGGTTTTTTGAGTTTTTCGTTATTTTTAAGATGAACTTTCTTCTGAAGCATTACCTTTTTTATAGCCAACAAGAGTTGCATTCTGTTTCAACTGGAGTCAAAACTCACAAAGATACTGGCAGTAGGATTTCAGCAAAGTTAATCGCATTAGTTCTGGAGTAGCATTGATAAGCCTTTTTTCACATTGCCTGTTCTCATAATCTTTTGGTTTGGTTTAGCTATATTTACCATCAAAATAATAATAATAAAAAATTATTAAACCATCTTGGAATCTCTTGGTTAGTCTTTGAGTTGATAATGTGAATTTTAACCTCCTCAGAACTTCTTTGGGAGCCCAGCTGCCAAGAATTGCAAGGATCCATGCTAGCAGAAAGGGATCACAGGATGCATAGGCCCACTGATCCTTTCTTCCTGCTTTTCCAACAGTGCGTAATTGAAAGAAATGCAAAGGTGGATTGTTAAAATAGGAACTCTGTTGTGAAGCTTTATGCTGCCAAACAGTTCTCTTAGACAGATGAAGATAACATTTTTTTCCTTCAGATACATTTAAGGCCACAGCCCAGGACATGCAGTAGCCAAAGTCTGAACTCAGCCACGGAAAGTAAATAAACAAGTCTCAGAAATCCAAGGAAAAGTATTAGCTGTCCAAGACAAAATCAGACTCTTCCATACTTTCTGAAAGACATAGTTAGGGAAAAGTAGAAAACAAAGGCTTAAAGAAGATGTAAGAAAAAGGAAGAGCAGAGCTTGTGCAAAAGAGATATTAGATTCCATATTCTTCCTCTAGAAGTTGAAACAGTCCAAAGGACTGTTTTCTTGCTGAAGGTTGTAGTACTTCTCTTTGAGAAGGTTATCTTCTACAGAGAAGATGAGGGTGATGATTTTAAACATAGTGATTTCCTTAGTTTACTTTTTTATTCTTACTGTGACAGTGTTCCCAAAACCAATTATATAGTGGTTTCACAGCAAAATTGTACTGTCCTCCTTTCTCTGTTATCTGGGCAGGGTTTTTTGAAGATACTTTTGGAGGGTTTTTTTATTAAATGTATTGTAAGATGGAGAAAGGAAGAAAGGAAATGGGGAAGAAAAGAGGGTGGTAGAGAAAGATTAAATTCAAGATTCTCTTGAACATGAGGAAGAGAGTCAGATGAACTGGCATTCAGAAGAAGTGGAAGTCTAAATGAAACCTTAGTAGATGACTTTTTTTTCTCATTCACAATCTAAACGTAGAGAAAGCTAGTTCTCCTGTTGTCTGTTCAGACTGCTGTTGTTAGTATGGCCACCAGTGACTGTGTCAAGGAATTGTTATCAGAATCTTCTAAACCCTTTTTCTCTTTACAAAGCCAAAATGGCTTAGAGGAAAGGGAAGAGAAGCGAGTAGGAGGAATGAGTTGAAGACAGTTATGGTGATGTAGAGGAAGAAGTTTAATTCCATATATGTCTCAGTTCTTCTTGCCAACCTCAGTACAAGCTCCAGTTGATCCCAGTGTCTTGTGTTTTTCTGGCACCAAAGTAGTTCTTAACAGGAGCTTGTTTATAATTTTACCAAGCTCATATTGGCAAGTAGGAGACATCAGAGAGGAATAAAGTAACACCATGCTTTCTGAGAGCCGCTGTGCTATGGAACAGTAGTCTCACAGACTTTCCCTGTAAGTTCTGCTCCATCTTTAGGGAAAACAGTTTATCCCTCCTACTTGCATGTCTGGCTACATCATGGGTGGCATCTGTCTGGTCTCTGAGAGACAGTTAAGGACTAATCTTTTTCTAAACCCATCTCCAATTCATTGGTGGACAATTTTTAGAAAGAAGAAATTGGAAATGGCTGGCTTATTTGTATTCTCATTCAGCAAGAGCTCCTCTCCTCTCTCTCTCTAATCAGTTGGGAATGCAAACTTTATACACAATCAAGCCCTTATTAGTATTCAGTAAGACAACAGAGAGTAAGATTTATCTATTCTGAAGGGCAATCCTAAAGCCATAATTATACAGAGGAACTGTAAACCTCTAAGAGCGTACTCTGCTTTTACCAACCTAAACTGTTACAGCATATTTTTATCCAGAATTCTTCCTATCTCGAGTTTTTAAAACCTGAAACCACTGAATATTAGTTGTGTGTTGCAAATAGAAGCTGCCCTTTTCACCTAACTGGTTTATGAATGAATTAAAGCCCCACTGCGACTGCACATCAGCCTCTAAAAGGGAAGAATTTATGAAATTGGTCTCTAGTTTCAATGAATACTCTGTCAAGTTCTGAAAGATACAGAATATACTGCAACTGGTCTTTCGATATAAGGTGCTATGCAATCCAGGTTATGAATTCTTAGGATTCTTTCCTAAATTCTTGAATTTTTAGGAATATGAAGAACTTTCTTTATTCTTTTTTACATATTCTTTTCCTTATTGCTCAATAATGAAGGTTGAGAGAGAGTTTAATATCGAAATGTTAAAATTTAAGGTACTGACCTTTTCTTTTTCTATGCACCACTGAGAGTATCTTTTAAGAATATCATCTTATGTATACTTACTATCTTTTTAACATTCACGTAATAAATTTCTTAAGGATTTCTTAAGGATTCTCACTGATAGGTTGTGTAGGGGACATGTATAACACTAGAAGCATACGAGATGTGTCTGAGTCGCATCCAGTAACTTCACAAATCCACTGAAAGCAGAACAGAAGGGAGATCAGGTTCAAATGGGAAACAAGAAATGCTTTATTTCAGAAAATGTCAGCTGCATCTGTTCTATCAGTTTATCTTTTGTGTTTTGATAGTTAGCTTTATTTTGCATCTCAGTTTCCTCTTCACAAATTATCTAACTGCATATGCAGTTCATGCAAGAGAAACAAAGTTTAGGGAGAGATTATATCTTGTATTATACCAACAGAGTTGGAAAGAATATAGACACTTTTCAGTACACAAGATCTTCCTCAGTTGATATAAAAGCAGTGCTATATCAGTTAATTTAGTAAAGAATATTACCCTCTCCCAAATAACTTTGTTTCTTTTATGCTTTTACCATAACTATAGCTTGCTATAATTGCATCTTAGTATTTTTATTACCGTTATTTGCATCGGCACATAAATGTGATCAAATTAGAATGCCCTTGCACTAGGCATTATAGAAATATGATGAAGGATGTTCCTGTTATATGAAGTTCACAGTCAACATGATTCAAGATAATACAAGACATAACAAATCGTATTGATCCTTATCTAAATCTGACTGAATTTAAGGGGAGTTTGTAAATACTGTAATAGGCCTTTGAGCAACCTTGTATGAGTGTGGCTGAGGAGTTCAAGGTGACAAAAGTAAGGTTATATTACTATGCAGGCTAATATAAGAGGATAGTCATTTCTTCCTTCTCGGATTACTTTCAGCATAAAGGTTTGTGCAGTTCTGTGTATCTAAAGTTTGGATCTTCTGTTTCCTAGGAGTCATCAGAAAAAAGAGAGAGAAATTCAGAGGACAATTCACAGCATTAGATTAGTTGCCTGTGGTTAAATGTGTTGACTATTCAGAGAGCTTCAGATTGGGTGTGTTGTATTTCTAAATTAGACTGAACGTCCCTTTTTCTGTAATGAAGAATAAGCCATCCTGGGTTGTTTAATTGCTTGCAGTCAGCAGATGCATGGCTTTTGAGAGCAAATTTGGTAGAGAAATCAGTGGCCTTTCAGATTAATTAAAAAGCATGGTCCATACAGGAGCTTGAAAGAAAGCCTAACTTTGGTAGCAGAAGCTGACAAGTGAACAGTGAAGAAAGAAAGAACTAATTCATTTCTAAAATGAACAAGTTGGCTGAGTAGTATATTAAAGACAACAGTAAACAAACAGGGAAAACAAGTTCTGAAATTTCTTAAAAAGGAGAACAAAATACTTGAAGTGCTGACATGGGAAAATCAGAAAACTGATTCCCACAAAAATGTAATAGACAAGGGAGATGTTCTTGCCAGCATTATTTTCAGTAGGTTGGAGAGAGACACTGTGTACATGGGCATGTGTGTGTGTTATGGGAGATCTGAAAGGAAAGAGCATGTCCCTCCTGATGGGGAACTTTTCTCAAGTTCATATTCCATAACGCTGTACCGCTCTCCATTCCTTTCCTATCAAAAGGTCTTCTTAAGTGGGAACAGTTTCTGTGTGAGTGTATGTGTGTACACAAGACTCATAACTATGGCAGAGCTGTGATCAAAAAAAGATATAGTCTGGTTATGGACAAGAAGGACGCAGCAGATTGAAATCCCCTCACCTAGCATTTTCTGAAGATTGAGCCAAAAAAAAAAAAAAAAAAAGCTATCGCAGGTAGAATAGCTGCAGCCTCAAGAAGACTGCCTAAGAGCAGAAGGCAATTCTAACCATGACAGGCAATAAAAGTGACAGAGAGAACAGAAGCTTTCGTCAAAAATATCTTACAATAAATGTTTTCCATATGATTTGCTAGAGGATATTTAATGAGCTACCCAATTACAGTTACAACAGGAACTTCACACTATTATGCTAGTTCTTTAAAATCTTACTCTTTCAACTAAAAACAGATTTGTTACAAATGTCTTGAATTTGAACATAATCAGCAGATTTTAACTTTATATTATAGAAAATCTTGCATCCGGTTGGTATCACAAACTAGCGCTATTTAAAGAATTAAATCCAACTGGATATTTAAAGAGTGGTAGTCAAAGGGAGAAATGACAAGACCTTGGAAAAGAGGAGTATATATATTTTTCATTGAACATTTCTAGCCAGGCTTGTGAGGCGCATATCTTTTGTCCGTGAGTTTAAACCTGTTTGGATGAAACATGCACAGAAGTTGCCGCCACACATCACTAGTTTTACCTCTGTGAGAAGGAGAGAAAAAACATGGTTTATTGTATACCTATTGATCCAGTCATTTCTGATTCTTTTCATATCTTTACCACCTTGATCCATTCTTTTCATTTTGGGTGCTCAGTATAATTTCAGCTACAGTAGTAGTTATCTAGACACATTTTATCTTTATATATTTACTGTGTGTTAATAACATTAATATGTGTATAATATATGTACTGTATACATTTTCCTAGTAGCAGGGAGTTTACTGATCCTCAACTGCTGTGACGATTTCACTTCATTCTTTTGCTTTGACAGGATAAGGCCAAGTCACATCTCAAAGCTTGTTTCTTTGCAGTGAACCACATGCAACAACTATAAATTATGATTTGTATATAGTATAATTCGTATATATTAGTATATAATTTGTTTATAATAAACATTTATGTTTAAAGTGACATTTTATTTTTCCTTGTATGTTTTTATTAAATTTAAGATTCTTTGAGTTCCTCAAAAGTGATTTTCTGTATAGCACTATAACATCAGCTCCCTGTACGATGAAAGCCTTACTTTCAAAAGTATCGCTAAATGCATTTCAGGAATAGTATAGTGATTTAGTTTAGTGCAAGGATTTTGTTGTGCTGTGTCATCCCAGAAAGTTTTGGGGGAAAAAGAGGATTATTTTAATTTATATCTTTCAGTGCTATTTAATGGAGATAGTAAATACAGATAGTAAATAACTATAATCCAGATGTTTTGTTCTCTAGTCTTAAAAGTAGTTTTAATGTTAAAGATAAGACATTTACAAGAGGAATTTTAATGCAAATGTTTTTAAAATATGAAGCTGGAAACTTTCATTTTAATATTTTACTGTTTTTTAATACATAACTGTATATGGCATGACCAAAAGGAAATGAAAAGTTAGAAAATCACCTTGTATAATTAGAAAATACCATTTTTAAGTAAAGAACATTTTCAATTTCCCTTCAACCTCTATGCTGTGATGACAGTTTCACAAATTCTGTTGTATTTCTAGACTAATCTTTTAATGCTGCATTCCTTGTCAGTCTTTTGATACACACTGGTATATTGAGTTGGAAAGCAGTTCTGTACAAAAATACCTCTAACTGCCTATTCTGTCTTCTATATTATATTTTTCAGACAATGCCTGTGGCAMAAAAAAAAAAAAAAGAAAAAACAGAAAAGAAAAAAAATGGCATGCTGCCACCAATTTAGCCTTTTTGCTAGTTTTTTATATTTGTTCAGAAATTTAACAATCAAATTGTTCCTTTTGGTCAAGTGCCAATGTAATTGAGTTTGAAGTTTTTCAGTGTTCTGACCTGTAAGGGTCATAAAAAAATACAGGAAGGAAATATTTTCTTTCATAAATAAATTCTGCAACAACAGCACGATGAATTTCAGAAATATAAATATCTTGATTCTAACTGTTCTTCGTTACAAATAGAACATCTTTCTGATTTCAGTTTAGAGGTTTTTAAGAAAAATCTCTCTTTTTCTGTAGTGCTGCATAAATACTTCCTATCACACGGGCATTCTGTGTCTCAGGTGGTGTGCTTCCCAAGCAGTCATCTCTTTCTAAATGTAGAACAAATGATAGCAGAGAGAGCTCTAGCACAGTTTCATTAATGACCTTGGCAGCAGACTAGGTGCAGCCTGTTTATGCCATTCCCTTTCAGGATTCATACTGCTCTTCTGTAGGATGTTGTTGCTGTTGGAACTGTTCACCGATTCTATAGGGGACTGGAGATTTGCACCCTAAGGTGTTCACTGTAGCACCTGCACCACGTAGCTGACCCCGACACATCCTTCACTGTCACACTCCCCAGCTCTTTCCATCTGCGTTTGTTTGTGTGTAGCTCAGGTTAGGCATTAGCACTGTCCTGCTTCACACTTCTGGATAAGGTGAATGTCTACTAGAACCAGTGGTCTTACGGAGTGTTGCTTCATTGACGCCTTTTTGTTTGCCCATGCTGCAAATGTCATATCTCAAACAATAAAACTGGTGGCAATACTACAGAACGGAAGCTTCTGATACCAAATGTTTGGAAAGGTACAAAATAACGTGCATCACTTGAAACCTGAAGTCATTTCCCATGCTAGATACTGAGCAGTCTGAGTTTAAATGATCTAATATCAGAAAAATGTCTGCTGTTACTATGACTAATTTCTGTCTACTGTATCTGAAGACCAGTGAAACTAGTTAAAATCTGCTCTTCTTTTCCACATCCCTATAGCAACAGTTGTCTGTATCCCAACCCCATCACTATTCATGTGCCTACTCATAGCTTATTTTCTGTCTCAAATTCCCTTGCAAACAACACACCTTTCCTCTGGATTTCATTTCTTTTTTTATTCTGTCTGCCCAAGAAGAGTCTTTATTAGCTTCCTGGGCCATAAAAGGGCAATCATTTTAGCTCTAAATATGGAATAAAATGGCTGGCATCCTGTTGGCTTCAGTCCCATTGATGTTTATTGGAGACAGCAAACATCTGGAATAAAGAAAATGAGGTGGCAGCTAGATAACATGATCTTATGAGACATTTATGAAAAAATACCTCAGAAGTATTTTAATATTGCTGACTTTCACAATTAAAATGCCAAGAAGTTCTTTATCCAAAGAACTTCTAATCTTCCTACCTTAATTTCTCTATCTACTACAGATGTAGCTGAAGGGTTTCTTAGCTGCTGTGAATGTCTTATCTCTTGTGAGATTTTGAAAAGTCTGTACGTTATGCAGAGTTTTCTCGTAAGCTTATACCTGCATGTTTCAGTGGGGACTCTTTTGTTAGGTCCACTGTTTTATACTCTTTCAACTGCTCTAACACGGGCTCGTTGTCATGATTCTCTTATACAGCTGAATGTATTTGAAACTTTCAGGGTAAGCATTTAGATAGAAAGTTAAGGTAGGTCTAACTCTTAACAAAATCATTCCTTTTCAATAGTGTAGTTTTAAGTGAAAATTGCCTCTCATAAGAAGCTTTAACCACATATGTTGAATTCCCAACAGCAGTATTGCAAAAATTCTGCTAAGAAATATAAGACTTTCTGTTCTATGGTTGTCACATGCCAACAGTTTGGATGCATACAGAATACACGAAGCATGAAGATCTGTGCTGTGTCTCTACAAGACTAGAGATACTTGCTTTGCAACCATGCATTGCATAGTGATCTCTTGAAAAAGCAAATTCCTTAAAATAGTATCTTAGTAAGGTAGGCTATCAGTGTAATCATTTCCATTGGATGTAATTGCTCAAATGGGATCTATAAAAATGGAACAGCTGCAGAGTAGGAGAGTACATCTTTTGATTAAAATCATAAGTGTAACTTCGAATGTGCTGAAGTGGTGGTAAGCAGGAGAGAAAATGGCAGTTGGTTTGAGTTTTAAAATGCATTATTGTGAACAATATTTTCTGTAATTAATAACTGGGGGGGAGAAAAGTCCTTCACAGAAAGGACATTTAAGTGTGTATTTGCTGTGTTTATCTATGAGATTAGGGAAAAGAACTTACTAAATTATAATGTATTTTGTCTGTTGTATGAACATTTTTGAACCAACTAACAATTAATAAACCTTTTTGAAAGACCATCTGTGCAGTATTTATCTCCATAGAGTTTGAGTTGAGCACTTGCATAACATATTGTAGCAAAAATCAAATTAGAACCAAAATGAAAGTTCAAACATAATGTGAAACCCAGTAAAGGGATTTGTCTGAATGTTGGATTGTGCTGGAACAGGCATAAGGGCAAAGTGGGAAACTAGGCGTTCCTCTGCAGCGACCTACAAAGACAGAAGAGTCAAAATCATCTTTAGCAAAGCTAGCTAGAAATATCCTATAAGAATTCCACAATTTTTTATCCTCAGTATTTTGTACCTTTCCAAATCTTTTTGTATCATAGAATGTCAGTGGTTAAGCCTGTCCATCTTTTACTCCTGCAATTTATGTTTAATCCTTAGAAAGGTGTCGGATAACATTAGTCCTATATGCAAAGTATTCTTTATTGCATTTTTATGAAGTTAACCTATGTTGAAATTCATAAATAATTCAAAAGTATTTGGAAAAACATGATTCATTACACAATATGCAAGAGAGGCAGTTTTAAAGTGAGTATTTCCTGCAGCTTCCACAAGGAGGGTTTCATGTTCTGTAGTAAATAACCATATTTACAACAGGATGAATGATGCAGTTGGATTTCATTCATGTATTTGTTTCAGTTTTGAGGGATTTGCTGAGGCTGCATACATGGGCTCTTTGTGTTTGCTTTTATGCATGGTGAGCCATTTTCAGTCCCATTTGAAGAAATATTTACATAAGGAAATTATAGCAGAATAACTCTGTGCTCGTTCAAGCGCCTGGCTTGTGAGGCATATGTTCTTAACATAAAGTGTATTCCAGTGCCTTTGAAGTCAGAAGAGATATTGATGTTCCTTCAGTTTCATATCTTTACATGATTTAACTCTCACACATGCATTCACACACACACACGTGTATTTCTACAAATACATATTTACTTATATATAATTCAAAATTAAAAACATAATTAAAATGCAGAATTTTTAGAAAAGCATTTAAATCTGAAAAAAAGAAAAGGGGAACCACAGTTAATTTGTGAATATTATTCAAAGACAGATCTAATTGCTTAAGTAAATTATTACAACTACTCTTGTAAGAACTATTCTACGGTAAACTTTCCAATAGCCAGAGCGATGGGGGACAGGAGTACCATGGAAGGACCCAGTCACTGCAGATACTGCAGGTTACTAGATGCATGCAGTATTTTATGTCCAGTCAGATATGCTTCGTGCAGTGGGGAAGTGGCTGTTAGAGCTCCCAGTGGAAGCAGGCCCTAGAACAGGATAGTGCATTCGTGCTGCTATGTCCCTTAGCAAATAAACATGGCTGGACTAAGTTGGCTATGCATAGATCCAGCTCAGGTATTTCTTCATTATTGTATAGTAGGTAGTAATTGCTATAATAGATATAAATACGCTGTTTGTTATGGCTGTTTTGTTATTTAAGAATTTTAGAAAATGACTAGAATTAAGATTGCAATGGTAGTAACAGGAATTTAAGATACAAAGCTGTAGTTTTCAAATAAGTTACTTCAGAACGTTCAGAGTGATATGGTGTGTTGCTGGCTCCTCTCACGAAGCTTCTTGTTGATCTTGTAGAATCACCGTTATCATTCGTGTAGTTCTTGAGAAGCTGCTGGTGGTTTCTTTAGTAGGTTAGTGTGTTAACAGCTAACATCTATTAATTTCGCCATCTTAATTGGATCCTTTTAGATGTTCAGCCAACTGGTCAGGCACACAGTGTGAGAGGCCAGCTCCCAAAAGCAGCAAGTCTGACAACATCAGTACAAGTAAGTACTTCAATTAACAACAGCTATCACGTGTCAAATTTTGTTCAATTACAAATTATAACTTGATATTTTAGAATGAGAGTTTGTGAAACGATATGTGGTGGTTGCCTGTTTTTTCTAAAATAACAGATGTAGGTCTTTCTCAACATTTGATTGATATTCGGTGCTGTATGAGGTGGTTTGGATAGATATCATGTTACACACACACAGTTTCAAGGCCAGTCTGTACTTCTCTTAAAAAAAGTGCATCAAGTGGGAGGTGCTTGGTGATATCACTGCTGTGCAGAGCACGAGTACAAGACCTCTGACCATTTCAGTCCCACTGAAAGCCTCAAAAATAGAGTTGTAAGTAGTTCATATGTTTTGCATTGGCTGTCTGCAGAGGTTTGAATTTTTCCTACTGTGAAAATCACCCTGAAAGTAAGAATAGCTCCTGTCGTATTTTTTAAACGTGTCTGTAAGCATAAAAGGATGGTATTGCTACACTATTAGCAGTTTAAACTGGACAAGGTAGCCTGCAGTGCCCTGAGTATGCTGATGATATCCTGCTGTACATCCCTCAGTCACATTTAACCCAACTGGAATGGATTGCCCACTATTCAGGTCAGCTTGGTGCTTGGATGAAATCTGTCTAGCAATCCAGACAAGTCAAATAATACTTACAAGCTGGAAATGGTCAGAAAAGCATGCAGTATTTCTTGTTGAGGAAATACCTGCGATGATTTAAAAAAGAGGTGTTCGCCTTGTGCCTGCGGTTAGACCCCAGACTGCACAATGATCACCAGACAGCAACTCATGCCTGCTAGGTTGGTTTTTTTATTTTGCGTTTTTGTTTATATATATATATATATATATATATGTATGTATGTATACACACACACACACACATATATACACGTGTATATACATATATATACATGCACCTGTGAAGACATAAGCAACTTTTTTTTCTTCAAAGTGGAACTTCTAGTTTTTTACACAAATGTGGTCTTACAGTGGCATTGCTGGAATGTCCTTTACATGTTGAATCTTTGTAAGTTTGAATGAGTTCAGAATACCCAAGGTTTTTATTCAGTAGTACTTCATTTTGGGCCTATCCCAATCTGACTTGGCTTCCAGTAAGCCTTCAGGTAGAAGTACAATTATATATTTTGCAGTTCATTATTTAGACCATGTTTAATTTAGAGCAGAGACTGCCAACAACTTACGTAGTTGTCAATCTAACATGATACATGAATGATATTTTCATTTTTCTCCAGTTATGTATTGTGATATTAAAGAAAACTTATGTCATTCCACATCTTCCTCTTGCTGGAGTCCTGTAGTCCAAGAGCCAGTTTGAGATCTGTTACAGCATAAAATTATTTGTAGTGTGTATTTCTTTGTTGCCAGATGCTTATATTAGAACTGTGAAATTCTTAGAAGGATACAACCGCTGACCTTCTTCCTGCAGGTAGTCTCATGTCACTGAAGTCACCTGCCAAAATAAAGTGCAGACAATTTTCTTCATCTCTCTTCTCCCCTCTTCTCCTTTCCTTTAACATCACTGTCTGCTCTGTGCACTGTTTTTCTGCTACATTAAGCATTACTGCAGTTGCCTTGATTGCTTATATCAACATAACAAAATTATTGGCTCTCATGTTGAATGCAGTAAAATGCAGGAATGTACCAACCACCTATAAATGCATTTTGCTTACTGCTTTTCGTTTTTCCCACAAGTAAAAGTAATAAATATATATAAAAGCTAATAACAGTATTATTCAGTCAGATCCATGACTACTAAATCTTTTAAATTAATAATCATGTGATTTAAATGAGGTGCTAAAAATGACAGAGGCAGTTGAAGTCCGTGACCATGTTACTCAGTCCAAGCTGTTCTGTACATAATCGTATGGTAAAAGAGGGCAAAATTTAGAAGAGTTGTGTGTAGTGAGAATTAACGCAAAGTATTGATATCCAGAATAAAAGAGCATATGGTTTGTTGATAAACTTACTTGTAGTTTGTACACCAATATCTGTAACAATATTTTTCCATTTATCAATATTCAAATCTCAAATTAATGAACCTCAACACAGATCACATCATATATTGGTAAGGGAAATTATTCTTTTTTAAATTAATTTAACTATTTCACAGCTGTGAAAATTACTAGGTCAGAAAATGTTTAAATTTGAAACTGTGAATATTCAACGATATTTCCTTTCCCTGTTTCAGGAAGCATTGCAATCATTGTTCCTCTTGTTTTATTGGTGACTTTGATCACTACTCTGGTAATTGGACTATTTCTTTGTAAAAGAAAACGAAGGTAAGTAATTTTATACTTTTGCATGGTGTAAAAAAAATGAACAAAATACTTAAAATATAGACAGCTCTTTTCATGTCAAAAGTCTACTTACATGTGAACAAGTATTTCTTAAAAAAAAAAAAAAAACTGTTTCTGGATGCAATGAATTAGTTGAATTTTGGTTCTTGTAGGAATAATCATCTCTATTACTTATATTCCAGCATACAGTAGATAAGAAAGTATAGTTCTTTTCCTGTCAAACTTGACCAATCCTGCCAAAGCTGTATAAGTGTTAATATTTTTTATCCAGAGGCTTCGTGAACAGAATTAATGTATTTCATTGAAACCATGTAATCAAGAAAGAATGCTCATCTCTATAAATGCTTGTAGATAGTCTGTGCAGAATTTCCAGTTTCTAATTGTATTCACTGATTTATTTACATTGATTAATATGATTTGATTTTATATAATTTATAGTGAAAATGTAAACAATATTCAGAGCATCTACCATAGAGTCACAAGCCTTGTCATCATTAGTGCATTTCTTTAGTATCTTGTATAGCAAACTAAGTTCCAGGACTGACCAGTAAATCTTTTGTTCTCTTGAATTTGGCTTTCTTAGAGCTGATAATTAAGTTAGGCTGGGCAGCAGACGTTTTGACTGTGGCAACTTCTTCTAAGGCCGTGTTAAGCCTGAACAATACCCAAGCTTTATGCATTTGAAATGTTTATGGTAAAAATCTGAGTATACATGATTGGGGCACTGGTGAATTTGCCAAGGGAAGTTTATAACTTGGAGACAGGTAACCTTGGTACAACAGAGATTCCGGCTATTTATGAAAGGAAAATTAATTACATATGTGATTTTCTGTTGGCGTTGGAAAAAATAGAGGCAAAAGGAATGAGAAGTGGTGAGTCTGGAGCAAGAGAAGGTTTACAGAGAGGAATAAAAATTGAGATAGGCAGTGTAGAGTGGAATAAATGTTATGAGGATCTTGATCACGTGAGGATACAGAGATGAAGGTAATAGGGGAGAAGGTGGAGTATACAACATTAAGAATGTTAGAGCGATAATTGGCAGGGGAAGCAAGGATGTTTCTGTTCTATGCAGACACCTGGGAGAGCTGATAGCTTCTTCATGATTAGCAAAGTGGTGGCACTGGAGATGGAGATATAACAAGGAAAAATCAGACTCCAAATAATAACAGTGTGGCCTAGTAGAGAACACCTGGCCTGGGAATCAGAAGGCATAGCATCTACTGCAGGCCTGCAGTTGGGCTGCTTTTGGTCCTGAACAGCTTACTTCCTTTCCCCTGTAGCTTGTTACCCGCCTGTGAAGCTCAGATAATGACTTCTTTTGTAAAGTCCTTTAGAAATGTGTGATGAACTTACTGATGCTGCAAACATGGCCTTCCATGAGACTCAGTCCTCCAGACTGTCATTACCATCTCACATGTAGCATCTCTCCTGCAAACTCTGTTGTTTACTAGTAAACATAAATTTTTAAATCCTTTTCTAAAAGCCAGCAATATAAAAAAATAATTCTCTGATCGCAGTGTTAGTAACACTTAGCATGCCAGGCTCCATGGGCATCATGTGCTGCTGTCCCTAAACACCAAATTTAATGATAGCCAAATCCTGAAAACTAGTTGCTGGTCTGTAAGTCATTTCAGTTGAACAAGTTACTCTCACTAGTTAAATAATAGATCTTCAGTAGTAAAATAGAAACGAACCTGAATAGAAACAAATAAAAAAAACCTTTTTTTTTCATGAAATTGTATTTGAAAGTGTGTATTAGCTTTTGTTATCTCTTCAGAGAAGACTTTCAAGTATTAAACTAGGTTTATATTGTTCAACACTTGTACAGTACAGATAAGTATTTAAGAAATGTATTTTTCTATGCCATTGCTGAAAAATACAGATCTTTTAGCATCTTGTGACTTCCCTAGTATTCTCTCATAATTCTAGAGAACATGCTGAATCAGGAAAAATTACCCTCTTCGGGTTATTTCAGTTGCTCAAGCTAAAATTTCCTTCTTAACTAAAAGAACTGAATTCAGCAACGCAAGCAGTTAAACTCAATCATGTGAAAATCATGTACTGGTCTTCATTATTTTTTAATTCAAGTTTAAAAATAAGAATTCACCTTTACTAAAGTTTGAAAAAATTCCAGTTGAACTTCAGCTTTTCAGTAACCAATTGATAAGGAATACAAACTGGAATTTTTTATGTATCACAATGAAACCGTTTGTTTTTCCTCAGATTATGACAGACTTTAGCCTACTGCTTTCAAATGAGAAAGGGGATGATTAATATTAGCTCCATCCTGATTACTGCAGAGAAGCTGCAATGAGTTTGCAAGGTCTTCCTTGAGAATTGAGGGAAATTTGGAAAGAGTGGGAGGAATTCAGGGGCATAAACAATGAGTTTCATACTGCTACAACCAAACTGAAAAAAACAGTAAAATGCTACTTCCAGTCTGTGTCAGATCTGCACATATGCTCAAAATGCTACTTTTTGGGAAGAATACAAGGACTTTCTGATCATCTCTGCTGGAAATGCTGTTTCATCTTAATGATTTAACATAAATAAAGTAAAATTCATACTTTTTTAGGATGAAGGATCCAAGAAATGACTTGAAAAATCACTAGTCTTTTTTTTGTGTTTATGCATTATAGGACAAAAACTATCAGAAGACAACCTATTATAAACGGAGGAATCAATGTAGAAATTGGCAATCCATCATATAACATGTATGAGGTTGGCCATGATCACAGTGAAGGTGGTCTTCTAGCTTCAGATTTTACTGTAAATGCAGAAAAGGTAATTTTTTTTCTAGAGGCAAAACTACTTATTTTATGTGTTGGAAGGGTTTTGACTTTGAATGTAATTAATAGAAAGTTAAAATAACATTTAGATTTAGCTATACAATGAACATAAAGAGAAGTTAGATTTCATTAGAAGAAACTTCATGTCTATTTTATAAATTGTTTTGCAGTCTGATGCTGGTCGATGGATCTTCTTTTCTGGTGTCTGCATTTTACCAAAACAGAGTTAAAACTAAACTGCAAAATGTATTTTTGTCATAGAAGTATCTGCCTTAAATTACCAAATTGTAACCTATCTTTTTTAATCTAGTCACAACTATACTGAATGGAAATATATTACCAGTACAGTCTGCCTTCTGAAATGTGAAAGAGTGTATTCGTACATATGAGACTGCTTTATTTCATAGATGAAAAGTTCCAAAAGCACAAAGCATTCAGAGTCCTGGCTGGATAGATTAAATGTTTACACAAAGCTAGGAAGCGTTATCATTTTGCTGTAAAAGACGCTGCCGCTTCTGCAGCACTACTCTTTAGTGGTTGACCTCCCTGAGTGACGTGACAGGGGACGGGCAGGGTAATGCCGCAGTATCTCTGCTAGAGCTCTGTCATCAGACGTACAGCGAAGGGCAGCCATCACTCTGTGGCACTCCTGACAAAGCAATAACCGGATTGCTGTTAGCTCTAGCGATGGCGTTGCTGAATCGCACTGTCACTGTGCGGAATACAAGAGGTAGGATGAAAGGGGACTAACTCGCTGGAGGATGAGTAACTGAACCGATGCCTATTTTGAAGCCTGGCTCTAATGCTTAATGACAAATGATTTTCAAATGCTGAATTTCTTTCTCCTACTGAATGCAAGAATCTTCCCAGCTAAAGAATACTTGTAATTACTTGAGGTTTGTTTAATTGTAGGTAACTCTAAAAGAATGTCTTTAACCACTGCACTGTTTATTTAACAGTGATTATAAGTACACATGGAAGATGCTCTGTTAGCACAGAAACTAAATTTTTCTGTTTATACAGGCCAGATACATAGGGGGAGGGCCCACTGCATTCAAGCTTCCCCACACAGCTCCATCCATCTACCTAAACTCTGACTTGAAAGGACCACTATCTACAGGGGTGAGAAATGATGATTCAAATCCATTTCATTCCACCACAGCCCCTTTCTAAACAAAGTTTGTGTGTCATTTTAGATTAGAGGCATTTTCTGTCTGTTTTTTATTTTGTTTTTCTTTGTTTAATTGGCAAGGAGAATGACAGGAAATAATGCATTTCAAATTTGAAATAGGGAGTGCCTCTCTGCATACAAAGTTTTGTCTGTACCCATCATTGTAACATGATCTAAAGCTTTAAATGTATCTTTGCAAAAGAATGCAAAACCAATAAGCAATGTCTTGTTTTTCATAGCATTAAACAAAAATGACAGAAGTATATCTTGATATATATGCAATATATAGGTAATTAAAGGCATTTAGTGAAGTTTATCAAACTGAAAGAAGTTCCCGAGTAAATGAAAACAAGTCCTTTTAATTTAGGGGAAATTCATATACACTAAAATGAGCAATGTCCATTAGTATTTGCAATGCATTTTTGGACTGTTCAGCTTCCAATCAATTTTTATTGATAATGATAACTAACATCATAAAATAGTTATGTATAAAACATCAGACTTTGACTGCAATTTAGCATGATTTTGCAAACATTGAAGTTTAAAATATTAAAAAGAAAGGGACATCAATATAACGTTCATTTTCATATGCCTCAGTTTATATATTCATTTTTGTGCCATTTGCATTCTTGCATGATAAAAATAAGTTTTTTAGTATTTGAAAGTTTAATAATTTGTGTAGAGTATGATATTTCTGATGGACCACAAAACTGAGGATGAAGAAAGGTAGAATATATGCCCATCTCTAACACTGATCGTTTCCATTATTCAAGTCACTCAGGTTACTTTCTGTATCTCACTGTAGTGCATACTGCATTATACTGTTGGTACCCACACAAAGAGGAATCATAAGACATTACCTACTGCTTTATATGTGTCAGTAACTCCATGAGGCACTGACAAATGAGAAGTGTCATTATACTGTTGTAGTTATTATCCTTAATAGTGATTGTCAATCAAATGAAAAGTCCTGCCAAATGAAATAAACCTAAATTTCTGTTATCTTAAATTGCTGGTGGTAATCATCACCACTGATGTAAAGTTCTCCAAGTCAATGTGCACAGAAAAGTATAACTGAGAATTTGCTCTCATAAATTGCTACAACAGCTGATTACATATTTATGTGCCATTAATATAGAAGAGTAGCTTCTTCTTTCTTTCTTTTTTTAAACAAATGTGACTCACCTTTTTCTGCCTCCATTCCAGGAAAATGTGATACCAGGCAATCACTTTATCATCTGTAACAGAAAGAATAGGCAGCTAACCTAGATAAGTAGCTGCCACGTCTAGCTTGCCTAAAGAATATGTAAATCTTGGTTCAGAGAGGGTATTGATTGAAAGGGAAGGAAGAGCCAAATTTCTAAACTGCTTTTAATCCATATTAGCCAGGGTGTAGTCAGGGTGTTTGCAAGTCAAGAACATTTATCCGCTTCTGAGCTGGGTTATTCTGAAGTTCAGCCCCTTCTTACACGCACCAAACAAATCAATTTACCTGTTTTTTAGCTTACTGCTGTTCCACTTGCAGTATTTGAATAAGCTAAGCTGTACTGTTTTGTTAGTTAGAGAATGATCAAAAGGTACCCTTTCCAGTTATTACAGGTAATAAGCTGAAAATCTAGTTGGATAGCAAAAGTCTTCTATGAGACAATAAAAACACAAAGTGTGAAGGAATAAATGGAGACAGTTACATTAAAAATCTGGATAATGCTTTCTCTTTAGCATGAATGATAGAAGAGTAAGTTTTCATCCATGTTACACATCCTTCTAAGCTGTCAGACACAGGAGATTCTGAAGTGCTTTGCAGAATTAAAAAAGGACTTGTCCTATGCTTAAGTACCACTCATTTCAATAGATTTTTTTATTACAGGTGAAACTAC
Source organism: Apteryx rowi (assembly GCF_003343035.1). Classification (NCBI taxonomy): domain Eukaryota; kingdom Metazoa; phylum Chordata; class Aves; order Apterygiformes; family Apterygidae; genus Apteryx; species Apteryx rowi. Next base: position 3,953,197 of record NW_020451093.1, on the reverse strand, counting down.
CAAAATCATTAACATTGAGAAAATACTTCTCAATCTGTAAATACTATGATATGTTAACAGTTATGCTGGTTTATTATTAAATAAAGTTTAATTTACCTTACTAAAGTATTGAATTTTTGGTCAAATCATGTTGTATATTTGGGCCACAGAATTCGAAAACATGGTCAGCAATTGATGGGATGCTGATGTCTTAGAACAGGTAATATACGGAACCTGTTGGTTGCAGTTTTCTACTGTTAAACTTGTCACATGGTCTCACAGTGCACCTTCTCTATAAACTTCTTCATATCTATTCTGAAATCTTCCAATGTAATAAGGTGGACAAGCCAACTTCAGAGACATTTTTCAAGGTTTTTGTTTTTATTATTGTCACTGTTTTTATGGTTTTATTGTCATACTGTTCTGCATGTCACGTCATTGATTATTTTAATAGCATGTCTCATACCATGATTTTAATTTTAACTAAATAATTAACTCATTATCAGGTTTGCAGAAGTCCAGGTACCTATTAAATATGTCCAGTTATATTTTATGTATACTCGTTCTTGCTTTAACAAAACCATTTCCATTTCCATAAACATTTATTTCTGTTTAATCTGACTGGTCTAATGAGCGCTTAATTTCTCTGCAGCCAACAAATTACTCCAATCCAGTATATGCAAAGTTATACGTGGATGGACAAAACTGTCGAAACTCCTTTGCAAGTGTTGATGAAAGAAGAGAACTCCTTCCAAAGAAAATAGATATTGGGATAAGGGAGACTGTGGCATAATCTGCTGTTACCTTTTATACTCTGTATAAATGTATAAAATATAAGGATTACTTTTCTATGTACCAACAGTATTATAATTGTTTTGGCATCAGCATTACCTCTGTTTTTTGTTTGGTTGATTGTTTTCTGGGTTTTTCCTTTGCTGATGACTTTTGACTGACCATTTGTAAGGTATTTTTATGAAAAAGAAACTGCACTACGGTACAATTTACAACAATGCTGCTGAAATAACACACCTTTAAATTTGTTAAAATTGCAAACAACGTATTCGTTTGTAGCGTGAAAATGAGCAATCTATTTTCTATGAACTTTTTTGGTTCTACTTAATCAATGAAGATGGTATCTGCACTTTTTCATTATGTAGTCTGGAAGCTGTAGTACAGTGTGTAATTTTGTTTATTTTAAATGGTGAAAGAATGGTTGAATGGTCTACTCTCTTCTTTGTGCCCATTAGAATTTCTCTTCAGATCCTGATAAAGCTAGATAACTTTTCACAAACAGACATAACTTGCTTTTGAATTAGCTGTAGGTTGCCGAGAAGTAAACAAGACTATAGAAATGAAACATCTAATGATCTGCATGAACACAAATGATTATGTTTCAGAAATTCAGTGACTGTACATGATATACTAAACATATATACCATGTAAACAAGCTTTGTATTTATTAAAACCTTATAGAACATAGTAACAATATATCTTGAAAGCTGAAACCTTACTTGCTGTGGGACAAAGCATACGAACTCCAACAGTCCTGTAGGACAGTAGCCACCCTAGAGCACAAGAGGGCATTGCCTACACATGCATTATATGTTTATTCACTTAATCACATGCATTACTTATGGATTAATAATTCCCCGACACATACCAAGCAGTAGGAAGATTAAAAAAAAAAAAAAAAAAAACTTAAGCACACACACATGATCACAGCATTGAGTTTTGACAATCACCAAAAGAGTCATACCTGTTTAAAGATATGCTAAGGAATCAAAAACACACCAGTTCCTTTAAATGAAGATAAACTGTAATACTGCTGAGGTAAAACATAACCAAATTGCATATAGGTGGAACTTTACTTAAGCCCAAGTTTCAATAGTCTGGATTAAATATCAAAATTCAATTCTGAAAATGAAAAGCAAGAGTATCAGTTTCCAGCACTTCCTCTGACCTGGTCTGTTTTCTGTTGTTGCTAAGAAGAAAAATCTGACTCACCTTTTTTTAATTTTGATGGAAATAAAGAATACAGTTTCTTTCAGGTTTAAACTGAATCAAAGTATTTTATACATAACTATAAAGGCACAAAAGACTTATTCACACATATACTGTGGAGGACTCTTCGTTCCTCTGCAAGACATGACTGACTTTTAGCTATCATAATATATTAACCTAACAGATTAAATATGTTTGTGGTTGCTCTTTATTCCCTTTGTACAAGCATTACAAAAATAACTGCTGTTTTATAAAAGATTTTTGTTGTACTATTGTGCATGCATACTACCTATTTCTAAACTTTGCCATATTGGGGCCTTTATAAACTCCTGATTTATGTAATACTAGTGCAATTTTGCTTGAACAATGTTATGCATATCATAAACTTTTTCAGGTTCTTGTTTAAGTACATTTTTTTAAATTGAACAGTATTTTTCATTTTGGTTATAATAGTCATTTTGCCTATGTTTCTACAATGAAGTGTTAAATACTTTATAAAAAAGATTGTTGACTGACTTATTTAAATGAAAATCTACATACTTATATCAGTGTGTTGACTAGTTTTTAAATTTAAATATAAAATGAAAACTAAAAGGAAGAGCAAATCAAAGGGACAGAGTGGTATGTTGTACAAAGGCCTAAATTCCTTTTTTAATGGTGACTTTTGCTTTTTACACAAATTCTATTTGAATGTTTTTGCAGCTCTGCCCATGTTTGGATAACTTTAGGAGGTGTATAGCTGTATATTATGTCAATAGAAGATTAAAAAATATTTTCTATAAAATAGTGAATTAAATAGTTTCATATCATATAGCTATGATCTTACAGGTCCTACCTTTATTCTGCTGAAGTCATCAGAGGTGGATTTGGCCCTCAATTTTTGCATAATTGTAATTTTTATGAGGCATGAGAAGGTAGTTGCTCTTTGCATAAACATCATTGTTTATTTTATGGAAGAGTCAATCTCAAATATTAATACCCGGGCAGAACTAAATTTCAACTAGTTGGTATGGGCTGGTTCAAGCATGAATTCGAAATGGTAAACTCTTATATTGATTTGATTAAATTTATTATCATGTCTCATGTTTCCTCTCAGTGAGACATTTTTGTTTGCTTCATATTAGCTTAAATGTAAATTATTTTAAAAGTTTAAATTTATTCATTTCCTTAGAAATACTCAGACAGTTGGCATCATTGGAGTTATTTCAGATTTGCACTGGATAGTAGGTCAGAATCTGGCCTTATGCTCATAGGAAGAATTTTGATGGAGATCCTGTGCTCTACCATTTCCATGCGTGAAGACCTCTAAAATACACCTTGCTGTAATAATCCCCAGTGGACTGAGGGAGGTGGGGGTATTTTTTTCTTAATTTGCCATGGTTCTCCATAGGAACTGTTTCTCGCAATCCCTGTAACAGCCCCAGAAGCCCCAGGGTCTGTACTGACATGAAACACATAAGGAGCTGAAGGGCGGCAGGAGGTGGGCTGAGGTCCTGGTCAGTGACCCATATGTGCATCCATATAAGTTCAGAAGAATGATTTTTAATAATTTTTAATGCCACAGGTTTTTGTGTGTTTTAAGTTAGCATAAGCTAAGAAGAGAAAATCTGGATAAATGCACCTGTATCACTGACTAAAGCATCCATCTTTTCAGGGTATAGCTGCAAGGTTTCTTTTCAGTTACTTTCCTGAAGATACTAATGGCATTTCATGTGAAATGCTAGTACTGTACTATTTCACTGAATTCACCAAGCTAATTTTTTTCTATAATACTAATACTTTTTCTTTGAAATGTGATTTGTGTCTTTGAATTGATATATCTTTTGCTAAAGAGCGATGGTTTTGATATTTGCAAAAGGAAAGCTCTGTATTGGAACGCCCTTAAAATTTCTGCCTAACTTTATTATTAATTGTCATGGAGATCACAGAGAAGGTGCCAACATAATAATTATTTTATTTTTATCAAGCTGATAGTGACCAGAATCAATGTGGTCACGCATGTAATAAAATTATGTCTAAATAAATTTTTGAAATTCTTGTTTCACATAAAAGCACGTAATGTATCAGAATAGAACAAACTTCTTTCTCATGCATTCCCCTTTTGGGGGGATGAGAAGATGAGAAAGGAAAAAATGTCAGTGATAATAAAGATAATAAAAGGTCCTCAAGGTAATCAGCTTTAAAAATAAAGACATTTTTCATGTGGAAGAAGCAGACCAACAGTGAATCTAGCCTGTCTAGCCCTGGGCATCTCTGCAAAGATACTGAGGCATTTGGAATTATTCATGTCTCAGAGAGATGGATTGGTGGGCAGAAGTATGGCTAACAGAGGGAATGACAATTTGTCTTCCTAGTTCTCTAATTTATCACACTTACCACCTCCACATGGGTGAAATACAGATGTGATGAAAATAAGGGTTTTGTAATTTAGTGCCCATACTGTGAGATGACAAAAAGGATCAAAGAAGCGTAAAGCATCTTTTTGCTGCCTTACGTCAGCATCACATCACTTAGTACATGTTGTGACTCAGGTGACCTCTAACAGTGGTCTTCAAGGCAATACCTGAATAGAAGAGACTGCTGGCCTCAAGACGATGTTGAATGAGTTTTTCCTGGAAAGAGGTTGATGTTACTGCTACCTCTGTTACTGCTACTAAACCCAATGATAGTACATTGCTGGCAAAAGAGCTCAGATTTTTTCTTACAAAAAATGTTTATTAAGGTATGTACATATGCACAATATGTATAGTATCAGAAGTGACATACAGTTGAGTAAAAACTCATTTTAACAGGTGAGTAAAAAGGAAGATCTGGAAATGCCAGAGGAAACTCAAGAGATGATACATTAATTTAGGATTACTGTTAAGCTGTTTTATTTTGAATTACTGCATCCCAAGTTAATGTTCAACCTGGAGAAAAAGATTATGCAAACGGGTCACTTAATTTTTCTAAACCTTAAACAAGTTTGAACATTGCAAGAGCTGGCACCTCAACAGATTGCAGGATAAAGCTGTACAGTCAAATAATTTCTCACGGGCTTCATATCAGTAATGTGCAAGCAGCAGTCTTGTATCCCAAAAGTAGGGGTTTGATGATTAGTATAAGAAAAACAGAGTAAGATAAACATATGTAGATTTAAGGTAGTGCTAGCCGAAGAGATGATCTGCTCAACAGATCAGTTTTCAGCCGCCTGAATAACTCTAGAGAAACGGGGAAGGGTTTCCACTTGAGCTGCGGTGGAATGGATGTCCATGTTACAGAGAGGTCTAAATGGGCTGGTGTCCAAATATAGTGCCAAAAAATACCATGTGTGTTTGCTGTGCACTGAGCTTTCCAATAGGCAAAGGTCTACAACCATCCAGGAGCCTGGATAGTCTTGCTCTGTCCAAATACTAGGAGACAATGTTGATGATAAGATATAAATTTTTAAGTCCTTTGACAATTACAAGATTTGGACATCACCCCCACAGGCAATACGGTAGAACATACTAAAGACGGAGTCCTGTCTCGTTGGAGAGGCATCGGTGAGGCCTTTGAAGAGCGCAATAATTGCTGGGTGCGAGAACACTGTCACACTTGGTAGGAAAGCGGTAGCAGAAAGTATGTCAAACAGAGCTTTCTGTTGTCTTTCCCAGACCTCATGCCTCAGTGGCTGAGGTTATTGGCACAGCCTTTCTCTTGGGGTGTTCAGCCAGACTACACAAATAGTCATAGCTTTGGCTGCAAGGTTAAGGGGTGCACTGTCTGTTCAGAGACTGTTTCCCTGGATAAGTGACTGTGCCAGGGCTGGTGTGTCAGGGCTCAAGCAGAAAGTTTCTGCTACTGAGACACGTGGGGCAGCTCCTTGGAGCTCCGTTCATGCTCTATTCCAACCGAAAGTCAAAAGGGATGGGGCTGCTTTTGGGAGGCTGGTCCTCCAGCCTTTTTTGGGAGAGCAATCTGCACCTTTCCGCAAGGAACTGATAGTTGTTCATGGCAGTCCCTTCATGTGAAGGTGTATATAGATAAATACTCCGGTTCTCCTTTGAGGCATGTCATCTATGTGTAATTCATAGCCCCATCCTTCTGTTTTTCATTGTCAAGAAACAGGATATGGAAAACATTGCAAGAAACTGGGAAGAAGGTTTGCTCCTCATTCCTTTCATGGTCTCTTAAACAACACAGTGAAAGAAGCAAGGCTTAGACATCTCCTCATGGATACCTTGGCTGCGGTGCTTATAGATATGCTTCCTGTGTGAGTGTATGTATAGACAAAACATCTTAAGGGAGAGCAGTGACAGGTAAGTGACCTTTTTTTCCAGAGATGAATTATTTTGTTGTTTAGATGTAATGAGTGTGTCTCTCTCTTCATAGTGTACTGCCCTTCCAGACAGCCCATCAGTCCGATCTTGCAGTGATTTCTTGGAATATGGGTTTGTTTCAAACAGTTGCATCTTGGATTAGGTGCCAGGCACATAACTAGGCATAGACATTAAAACATGACTACTTTAAGAATGCCATATGGTTTACCTTTCCAGAATAGCTATATAGGTTGCTAGCATTTTGCTGGAGCAAGGCACTGAAAAGGTTCTCTGCCTGTGTATCTATCTGAGGGGTTCTTGATAATCAAATGGAGAGGACTTTCCCTGAGAAACCATGGCGATCACTGTTGTATGGTGTCTAACTATGGCATGCTGATGGTTCGGTTTGGATATCATCTAAGGTTGGCAAATTGCATTATATAGGTTATAGGAGGCCTTTTCGCCTGTAAACCTAAGATATGTATGGGCAAACCGGTGACTCATGAGTCCTGAATTTCAAACAGTAGTTCCCAGTGTTGGCAAGCCTGAACCAGACCAGATAAACCTTTGCTGCTGTGGAATTATGTACTGCTACTGTGAGCTTAAAATAGCAGTACATTAAGATTTTTATCTGTTGAGTCTGAGGCCCAGATCTTGTTAAGAGCTTTGGTGTTAGCTGAACAGCTGACGTACTCGTGCAGAACCTACTAAAGTACAGTTAGCAAACCTCATCTCCTCCTGGGAGCTGGCTCCCATGACCTGCAGGAATTTGAGGAATATTCTGAATGCTCTGAGAGAGGATGAAGAGAGGTACCCAATATTAATTTGGGAGTTGCCCAAAAGAAATTCTGCATGCTTGGGGAGATATGATAGGAAAATAAGTATTCTGTAAATCAAGAGCTTCAAACTGACATAAAAGCTAGAGTCACATAATTAACTTGAAAAAATAATTTACTGAGCTGTCATAGGTCCAGAACCAATTTTCTTTTTTATACGGATTAGGAAATAAAGTGAGTAATCACATAGGAATATTCACACAGTGGAAAGGAATCCACAAACTTTTGTGATAGCAGCTCAGTAGAGGTGTCCTTACGAAGAACAGAGTGATGAGAGTGGGGTGAGATGGAGGTGATTTGAGTACCTTTTGTGTATTAGCTTAAGGTTACCCTTTTCCAGGCGTGTCTGTGTATTGTAACAGTGCTCCTCTCCTTCTACCTAGCCCAAAAAAGCAATGTGTTTCCTGCACTTCTAAGAGTGCAGGCTCCTAAACACTCTGTGAAAGTCTGATGATATTTGCTGGGTTTGATAGCAGAGAGATAGTGGCCTCCAGGTAATTTCAGGATGCGTAGTGTATCCTCCACTGATCAGAGTCTATTTGTCGAAATGGCATAAGATATTAAAGTACGCTGTGCTGCATTGCTATCCTTACTGCAGAAGTCACGGTTTTCAATTTATAGGTTCTTGATAGTCATTTTATCTTCTTTTTAGTAGCAAGACAATAACCAGGGCACTTTGTACGACATAATCAGAGTTGCCGTGCGGTAGCTGCTGTGCTGTGCCTGAGACCCCGCGATTGCTCTGCAGCCTGTATTTCCTGAGACTTGAGTTCCCCGCAGTGCTCTTTTGGTAGTCTTTCCACTGGCTGGGGTGCTGCCCTGCGCTTCGCCACAGCGTGTTTGCCCAGCAGTGCTTCGTAGTTCAGTAGGCAGTCTGGAAATAAATAGGGCCTTCATGTAAAGACAGTGACCTCCTCTAGGTTTTGTCTCAGTGCATGGTTAGGTTCACACATTGTACTGCCCTACTTTGTCCTATCTATCTATCTGACACTTTTCCAAAAATATTAATCCTTTGTTCAAGATGTGTGATGATTTTCTGCACATATCTAGCTTTTGAATCTTCTTGAAATGCCTACAGTCCTAATACTTCATCACCCTGAACAATATTTTAATTTAGTCTTTAATCATAGCTTTAATTCTGATTTTTAGATTGTTTCCTGTATCGTGGAATCAAATATCTTTTTTCCCCTATTCTTAATGAACATGGATAAAACGCAACATAATTAAATGGTTGATTTGAGATTGCCACTATATACACCACCTAAATTTGCATCTGACAATACTAGTTTGTCCTTTTTCTGCTTAAAATTACAACATTAATGTAACTTTCAGTGATAGGCACTAAAACATCTTTATAAATATTTGAAAAGATGCTGTTCAATGAACTGTGCAAGGCAGGAGGCTGACCTCGGACAACTAATTAATTATCCCAATCAGAGGAACTCCAGACAAAGTACCCTCTCTAGCAATTTGAAAGCTAATAAAAATTCACATCTCGTAAAAGTCACTTGACTTCCAATTATGATTAAATATGCAAGGTCACTAGAACGCAGCAAGTGGAAGAGCAGAAAGTAATCCCCTAGTACGGCGGTGACAGTTAAAAAGTGATGTCAGGCACTGAAGGACTATGCAGAAAATCCAGATGGCACGTTGTCGTGTCCGCCGGGAAGTATGAAGGACTGACAGGACACCGCCACCATTTTTTTGGCCCCGCTTCTGTATCCTGGTAAAATGCTTGACTTGTTATTTTCAAGACCGAAACGCTGAAGAGTCAAAGGTGTGCGTAGGTCTCATCAAAATATCATCCATTAAAGAATATCTGTCAAACGATATGGCTGCTCTCATCATGCACTCTTCGTTCTTAGTATAAAATTAATGAGTTAAAGGATTGAACGATGTATCTTATCACAGAACAGCCCTAATTAATCAGGTCTGACTGGATAGCAGTGTCCTTAAAGGGTATCAAAATTGCAACAAGTAATAGTACCTTATTTTTAAGGAGGTATGAACAATAGGGCAAAATTATTTTTTTTCTTTCGCATGTCATGCTGAGATGTTTGTGCATCCGTTGGCATTTGCATCTGCTACTGAAAGTATTTTTAAATATGAGTAGCATATTTGAATGTTTGAAAATATTGCAGTGCCAAATCTGCTACCTTAAAACATGTTTTTTTTTCTCTCATAAATTACAAAATAAACTCATCATTTTAATCCTTGAAAAATGAATATTTTAATGAAATAACAAAATGTTGGCATAATGATAATGTAATTAAACAGCAGCAGTTATACTGTCAGTTTTAAATAGCTGTATCTAATAAATACAGTGTGACAGCCTCAATCTTGTCACGTATTTCTGCATCATGTCCTATTTTTGTGGACATCATTATTATTAGAGCAATTGTTGCAGTCTTCCAAAAAGAATAATGTTGAGGTCAGTCACTCCACGCTCACTGTCACTCCGGCATGGTTAATTGCTCTTGCATCAGGCAGGGACAAGCACTAACCTGCATATATTTAAATGCTATTTAGATGCTGCATCAAGTGTGTTTATTTGTACAGCTTGATGTAAAATATGAAAGTTCACTGAAGAGGACGCTTCACCCTGAGACACGCTCGCTGCCTCTCCGAGGGGGAGGGAGTGGGAAGTGTGACCCTTCACTGAGAGAAGGAGTAGTTAATTAGTCAGTCAAGCAAAGGAGATGACTCTTGACTTAATAAGGCAACAGTTGTGTCTCGGAGGAAGTGAAGCAATGAATATTTTAATTAAGAAGAACACCTACGCAATCTTACGGATATGGGAAAAAATAGCACGTTTCAGGGAGCAAGATTAGACCTGGCAAGCGTCCTTGGGGACCTCCTACCAAATGCCTTGGCTTCCCAGCACATCCTCGCGAGTACCCAAATTACCCGAATAAACCTCCGCTGGTGATGCACGAACATGACGAAGAGGTTCACCGCACGCACCCGGAGAGGAGGAAGCTCCTTCAACGACTGGTGGTAATCCAGAGGGCTTTGGGGCAGGCAGACAAATACTTACTGGGGGTCACGCTTGAACCCTAAGGATTTCCAGGGACTCCTGTTGCAATGATTTCGTGATGTGTCGCTTTGCATACCAGGGTTAAAATCAGAAATAATGGTGGCGTGGTGTCATAGTGGGGCTGAGTCCAGAGCCGGGTGTCCCGGAGTCCATCCCTTGAAGATAAAACAGACAGCTTCCAGTGTAGTGAGTGGAAACAGTTATGCCCTAATCCTTTCCCATTTACTAGTCAATTTTGACTAACTATGCACTCTCTTTCAAGTTCCTTGGACCATAAAAAACAAAAAAAAAGGAGTCTAGCTGGTAAATCACTTTATATAGTGTGTGTGTATATGTGTATATATATATATATATTTATATGTATACATATAAAAATATATTAAATAAATAGATGTCAGATGGGACTCTTCTATTTCTTCTTTCCAGCTAAAAGTAATCCGTATCTACATTTATCCAAAGTCTATGGGACTCAATGACCAGCAGCATCTTAATTTCTAAATTCTATTCAGCCCTTCCTTATTCATACTCCAAAGTACTTGCATGCATTTGTATTTCTTTAATGTTTTCATTAAAAGCTTTCTTACTTCCTACTGTCTCTGAAACAGTTCACTGGCTTGTTAAAAAAAAAAAAAAAAAAACAGGGAAATTATCTGGATTTCCATGGCTACAGATGATAAGAATACAGAGTTCTTTGTACTGAACTGCTCTTATTATTTGCATTTGTTATACTTCTAGAGTTTGATTTAAAGTTTAAAAACTTGTGGTGCTTTTACAAGTTTTGAATGACAGAAAATGAGGCATCCTCATTACGGACAACTGTAGACAGCAGGGAGGGGAGGGAACTATTTAATTAAGAAGAACAAATATAGAATCACAGGGCTCGACAGGACCACAGGGAGTCATCTTGCCCTCTCTCTGTTTCCCAAACAAAATCATCTATAGTTAAGCCATTCTCTATAGGCATTTGTCTCACGTTTTTGAAGAGTGCCAGTGACGTGCTTAAACAACCAGTTGCAGTACTGCTTGTCCTTTTTTTGTCATTTCTGTGCTGGAATTTCCTTTGCTGAAATTGTGCTGCTTGTCCTACCCACCATGGACAAACCATACGTCTTTCTACAGCCTTTGAGAAAGCAAGGACTAAAAATGACCCTGAGAAGAGGAGCACTTGCACCACTGGTGGGGCGTACATCTCAGTCCTGCTTTGCCCTAAGCACAGCGCCGAGGCATCTGCTGAAATGCATCTCCAGCCGGGTTGTGGATGGCAGCACGAAGACCAAAGGAGTCGTGTTGCCCTGTCTTCGCTGCAGCTCTGGAAAATGCCTGGTATCTGAAAAAAACCTTGGTGTGTGACAAGGGACTCATGGAATTGCTTTTCTTGCCATCTCCTCCTTCCTGCAGTTCAAAGGAACACAAAGATCTGAATTGCTGCTTTTTTGCTTACAAATCTTACTCTGTAAGAGGAATGCATTGATCCCTTGCTGATGCTAGGCACAAGCGGTGGGAATCTAACCTTCAAGCCCAAGTGACACTAAAAGCAAATCTATTATTCAATACCTTCATATGCTAGTGGGAAAAAAGCAACCCTATACCCATATCTAAAAAAGGCAAGAGGTAATTTCTCTGCAACTTTTCTGAACATCAGAAATCCACATTAAGAGACCTATCCCAATATTTCTAATATCGATATATCTATAGCAACAAAAACAAGGCTTGGCCCTACAGAGAATTAAGACATTCAGAATCCATTCTCCTAATCAATTCTGCCAGAGAGACCTCCTGAGCTCCTTTAGCTTGGAGCGCTGATGACTTCTCCTGCTCTGACTTATTTCACAACAGCAGACTTAATCTGTTGAAACATCAAGTAATCCACATAATGAACAAGTAATTCCAATATTATAACAAAAGTCCTAAATGTAATAAACTAAAATTACTAACTCTAAGAAATTAAACAATGTTTTTAATAGCAATGCTGAAGGAAATGCCTACCCAACCTGTGGAACAGCTATGGATCATCCATGAAAAAATACACATGGCTTTGCAAACTTCTCACCACAAAAAGAAGCTTAAGGGATTATTTGATGAGACCCTACAGATCCCTCCATGGACACCGGATAGCCGAGTATGGAGGAGTCTTGATTCCCTCGCATTGATTTAGAATCAAATGAGTGAAACTTGATAAAATTCAATACAGAAGTATATTTTTGTTTAGTCTGAGGGCTTTGTTTTCGACCAGTCAGGCTAATTACCATTCAATCAAATTACCAAGATCACCATTGCATTCTCCATCAGTGGAAATCTTTAATCAAGATTAAACGTTTTCTAAACAGATTTGCTTTAATTCCACTGAGACTGAATTCAAGCAGTTCGTACGTCGTACAAGGGGAAGATCACAACGTTGGAGCCACGGAAGCTATGATTCTGTGGTTCCTTTCTGAAAGCAATTTGTAAGTAGTTGAAAACTTCCTCAGAGATGCAATGTTCACCACGTAATCAATGTGCCAAGCACCAGTAGCATTTGTTTTCTTGTTCTATTGCAAAACAGCACCATTTTATTGCCTAGGGGAAGAATTATGGTGGTAAGCCGTGAGCCACATATTTTACACTCATAGCAGTCCACACTTAATGGCCACAGCATTACTCAACAGTATTTTAAACACAGAGCCACAGATAGGTGTGCAATTAGGTTGTGCGGTGGTAATCATAGCATCGGCAAGAAGGCGACGCGCTGCATTTGTAGCGCCAAAGACGAGCGGGTCCCTTAACAGTTTAGCACTAATGACTGACTGTAAGAAATGCAGCTGCAGACAGGCTGGCTGTAAAACACCATGCAGGCGGCGAGCTGAGAGGGACAGCTGCTGAAGGTGGTCGGTACCTAAGTCCCGCCTGACTTTCCCTATCCACCCCTTGGTTCGAAGTGCAGCACTGAGCACCCAACGGGGCGAAAACCCTCCTAGCAGGGCGGCGCGGGGCGTCGGAGCTGCGGAGAGTGGCAGCCTGTACCGCCGTGTTTCCTACTCCTCTGGCTTTGGGTCCACGTAGAGCTTTCTGCATGCAGGCAGCTGGGGCTGGGCCCAAAAACATACGAAAAGTGTTCAGTTAAGCCAAAAGATTAAAAAAAAAATAAAAGAAGAAGAAGAAGAAAAAGAAGAAGAAGAAGAAGATGAAGAAGAAGAAGAAGAAGAGAGACTGGTTAGAGCTATGGATGACTTTGGTATGGATCCCCACTAAGGGAAGAAAAACTGACTGTACTTTCCCTAGCGTGCTGGGTTTCCTCGTAGCAGAAGGGCAACCGATACCCCACGGGTTTGCTTCATTGATAAACTCTGTGTGTTGGGGCAGGGGATATTTAGTAATTGCCAATATTGTTCACCTTCAGGAAAAATAGCATTTGTGTTACTTTTCATATACAAGTGATAATGACTGAATTTTCCATGTGGTTCAGAGGCTCAAGCAATACAGCAGCCAGAAAAAAAGACCTTTTTTTTTTTTTTTTTAAGGGCAGAGTCTTTCTAATTTGGGATGATAGTTCAGCTAGTTGGTGCCTTGTCACGTTCCCAGCTACTCTAGGGAGAGGGTTTTTTTCCTCAGCTTTTCAGCGCATTTGCTCTTTGTTAAAACATGGAATTCAAAGAATGGGAACAAAAAGGCATGAGGAGCCGAGGAAGCAAACATCTGTATTCAGAGTAACCCTGACTGCATATTTCCATCAGGTAGGAGGGAAAATGCCTCTGTGTAAAGGCTGTAGCTGTATAAAGCGTTGGCCCTGCTACGCACAACTGCGATGCTCTCACCCTCTTTCTCTTCTGCTGGTTTTGGGGGCCTGTTACTTGCACCCCACTGTCCTCTCCTCTCCCTCCTCATCCTCCCAGCACTCTGACTGTTTCCTGGGAATTAAAATCCTGCCATTTCTCCTCCCCTTGTGCTCACTCTTGCTCCTGCTTTCAGCCGGCGGCCTCTCCGGATCAGACCCGTGAGCTGCAGAGGACGTGCCTTGCCTGGCTCGCTTCCCTTGCAAGGAGCAGGGCTGCCCATGCCTTTTGCTTAAGGATGAATTTTTGCCTCTAGACAATCAGGAGTTCATAAGAACCTCACAAACTGTTAGAATGCATGAAAAGTGGTATTTCTAAGGAATATGTAGGGAAATGGAAGCTTATGATAATAATGGCATCTTAACACTTTAGTTTTCATTGCTGTGACTTTATAGCAATTGTTTCCACTGAAAACGCTGCCTGACCTAACCTACAGCAGCCTTGCAAAGCAGAGTGCTCCATTATCCTACTTTTCCCCCCATAATTTCAGTTTTGAATGCTTTTAAGCATTCTTCATAACCATTCTGTATGCCAAGCTCGTGGGGAACTCGGCAGCTATCACCAGCAAAACGTACTTGCTTTACTCGATACTGCTACCGGTGCTGCTGAGCTTTGCATTCGGCGACGAGGACTGCCGTCCACGGGAGTTCGTGCAGCCTCCCGCTATAAGGCTGTCTATCACCTGCTACAAAAGCCTTCGGTGCTGATCCCCTCGTTGGAGTATCTGCACCTGCTTCGGTGGGTAGTTCGTGCATCAGCATGAGAAGCAGTGATGCTATATTTAGCAATATTTAGGCTACGGTGCCTCTGGATGACTTCTAAAGTCCAGGCACACGGGCAGGAAGCGCAAGTTCTTGTTTTCCTAGTCTGGTCCCATGTAATTACATTTCTTAATAGGAAATGAATATGTATATAACCTGATCTTTATGAGCGCTCTGAATCCCAACCTTGCAAGGAGCTGTGCCGTTACTATGGTATAAGTAACATGTGTTCACTCAACATAACGCAGCTATTCGTAGTGCTTACCTCAGAATATGGCAAAGAAAAATACTACCCATAGGACTAAACAGCTTTGCTCGTAAAACAGTGCAAATATGGAATTTTAATCCAATCTACTTAAGTATTCCATCAATGTGCTTTGGGCTGATTAAATCAGTTTCTTTATGCTCTAGGATTTAAAATCCTGTCTTTGCTCTCTTGATGTTTCCTGTGTGAGCTTGGGGTTCACTCTTCAGTGTGTGTGAGAATGTATAGCAGAAATTAAAGACTACTCAAAATTCTCTGTAGCAAACCTACTTCTTAATGATAGATTTTTTTTAGGTTCACTGTGCAGTCAGGGCACATGAGATTTTTCTTTTTTTTTTTTTTGAACCAAGCTTACTGCTGAAGGAAGAAGTGTTGTTTCCACTAAAGCATAAATCTGCAGTCTGAAACCCTTCTAAGAACTCACAATATTGCTACTGAGAGTGTTCAAGTGAAAAATGAAAAATTATAGATTTTAATGTGCTTGTAGAACCCTGTTGCCCTGTGATTTGCCGATACATATATGCATCTCCTTTACTTTCATTTTTCAGAAACAATATTAATGACATTACTGTAATGAACATTGGTTGGATATTGCCAATGGGCATCTGGATGTGAAGTGATGCCCACAGGCCAAGGACCAAAGAGATGCAACATACAGGTGTTTTTATCACCACATCAGATTAGCACCATCTTCCCCACAAAGCTAACAGAAAAACATATTTTTCACATTGATGTATACCTTGGGACTGCCTGTGATTTAATGCGACAAATAACAGTTTGGTCATTTGCTGTTCAGTCCCACAGGCGCTTTTGTGCATGGATGGAGCCTGGTGGTGGTGTATCCCTTAATCAGCATTAGTCAAAGGGAGAGACAAGAATATCTCTCCTCGCAGAGAGAAGTCTGTTTTTTGCAAAGAATATCCCTATAAATGCACTGAAATTTCACTGAAGAGAATTTTGAACGGGTTTACATCGCCTTTACTTTCCCATATTCTTCATTCCCAGTAGCTCATGAGAACATTTTACAAATTCTAAGTCTGCTCAGTAATAGTTTCATTAGGAAAACACATTGATCAAAAATGGATACCTAGGGTTAAATAAGACTACAATATATAGCATATATAGCTGCTGGGAGAAGGAAAAATCTAGTTCTTGGGAGCCCAAGAAAATTTAATTAACCTGAGTTACATCATTTACTGATGTATTCCCAGGGCGACCTTCAGTTCTCTTTGACTTACTCCTTAAAAAATCCTTTGTTATGAAAAGTAAAGCACAGCTTCATTACTAAAACCATTTTGATTAGCTGCTTTTCTCTTTTACTTTTAAGTTCGGTACAAATTTGACAGGGAGACTTACTCAGTTCCCAAGTCCGGAGAACTTGGGTTGTTAGCAGAAACCCACACAAAGCCATTAAAAATGTATCCCGTTCTTTACATCCATCCTGCTCCCTTGCTTCTCCTGGCACAACCAGAGGGTTTTTTACCCTCCTTTAACTCTCCAGATCCTATATAAATAATAATGTGAGATGTATATTATCCAGTCACCAAGGATAATTAGCCTTGTCACGAGCCCTTGTATCCAGCAAGGACCTTTACCCGTGTGACAGCGCTCCGGCAGCCCCCGGGCACCAGCAGGTACCTTGCATGGGGTTATATCTGGCCCAGATGTTTAACTGTATCTTTTGAGCAGATTTTTTGTTGATCTTTTGAGTAGAATTCCTTTGATTTCATTTCCTACGGAGTTCACCAGGTAAGTATATCTGGAAAACAAGGTGTTGTTGCTTACTGGAAAAACAAAATGCATAACACAAATTTAAAAAACAGACTTTGTTCATCGTTCAGCCCATCCTGCAGCTGTATTTGCTGAGCCTGGATGGTGTATGTCCTGTCTGTACAAATATTCTGTGTGTGTGGGAATCCTGATGGGTAATGCAAGCTATGGTTATAAATCACTAGGTTTTGGTGTCATCGCTGGTTGTGGCACTGTAGAAGACAGAGCTTCAGAAAAGTACAGTTTCTGGCACTCTGCCTTAGAGGGTTAATCGTGCTTAATGAACCCAGTGGGGTGAAAAGCAAGAATTCACCCACAGCTACCTTTACTCATCTGTGGTCCTGTAAATCGATCAGTAAAGCCATTTACAGAGGAATAAAGGCAGTGGGAGGCTGCTGCTAATGGCAGGGCATTGTGAAATGCATATAATGCTCATTTTGGCTTTCTGTTCTTTCTTTGGCTATAAAAAATAAGCTGGAGTAAGGCACATTGCTATTATGTATATGTATTTGGACCTTAGTACAGCACGGCTGGGAAGCTGTTGCTGCGGTGATCGCCAGAAGCCGTGAACTATGAAAGCCAGTAGCTCCAGGAATGAGCATCTCTCCTCCCAAGGTAATTTTTCAACTCCAGCGTGATTTCTGTATGTCCAGAAATCAACGGGAGATTTGGGGAAATGGAAGAGGACACACCAAATAATTGCAATTATATTAACTCCTGATTGCAAACGCTTTTCCCTTCCTCTCTGCCTCGCCACCCCGGGCAAGCTCTGGGGGCTGCGTGAGAGCCGTCATGTCCACATCCATGTCCGTGTCCGTGTCCATGTCTGTGTCCAGGTCCTTGTCCTTGCGGTTCCTGCTCCAGGCTTGGGAAAGGTGAGCTGGATGAGCTGGACGTTTCACCTTCCTGTTAGGAGCAATAATATCGTGACACTGAAGCGTGCTTACAACAAATATCTTCTGTGCCCATTTAAAAGCCCACACTGTCACTGTTTAATCAACTGCAAAAACTGTTTATTGCTTTCTGTATGTGACTGTCTGAACACCATGCTTTAATTAACCGTATCAATTTTGGCTGTCATTCAAGACAGATTTTATTGGAATGGATGTTCAATCCCATCTTTCATAACTGTTTCTTAAAAACATCTGTATCGAATTCTCGTATATAATAATCAGTTTCCATCCCCTGTCTCTGATTCATGTCCCATCTGCTCCCAGGCAACCTCGTTCGCATCCAGCCCCGTTCCCCTTGTTCTCTGCCAGTTTTTGCAAGTCTGCCTTGGTTTTGCAAAGCTTTTCCTAGTTCTTCCTCCTCCCCCTGCCTGGAGGTCTACAGCCCGTCCTCTGATCCTTTTTCTCCTGCATGACGTGGGTCTTTCGCCCAAGACAGCGGGTTTCTGTGTCAGCCGGGGTTTTCCTTGGCCGTTCCAGGCTCGGAGCCGAAGCCCTGCGCCCTTCCCTCCTCTTGGCTCCGTCCTTCCAGCCACGCTTCGTAGCAGACTGCCCCATTTCTGGCTTTTCGGCCTGATTTCACCAACTGCTTCCCCGCTGCCGCAATATTTTATATTCCTCTTTATAAATGTCAGCTTAGAGTTTTCTAATTTTACTGCCTTTGATCCTTGGGGAGTTACCGGAAGGGAAAAGGATTTATTTCTCCGTTGTTTTCTCCAAGGTTTTCAGCAGCAGCTAGTGAATTTGAGGTGCCAGCGATGACGCCTCTGAACCTCCCTCTCCCGTTCCCCCTCCCCAAAACCCTTCTCCTGGGAATAGCGGGGGGTTTCTGCGGCGCCCTGGCCTTTCGCAGGGCCCCGGGGGCTGGAGGGGGCTCTGCGGGCTCCGGTCCAACCTCCTGCTCACAGCAGGGCCACGGGTTTACGCACTGAGGAAGGTGCTTTTATGCCTCCACTTCCCCAGGATTTGCTTTGCTCCTCCGGCGCTTGGGGAATGGTCCCTTTTAGTGTTCCTGCGACGCCTGCTGTGAGCTTAGCTGCTATCGCTTTTAACGGGAAAGCGCACAAGGGTTCAGTCTTCCGTTTTTGTCTCTGTAATTCTAGAAGTGACCAAAACCACACAGCTGGCTGCAGTTTTATGCCAAGGAGCCGTAATACCAGCCTTCCCCAAAGAACTTACTTAGAAACTGTCAAAATGGCTCATTTAGTTAGGAGAAGAATTACTTGTGGGAAAAACAGGCAGCTAAATGGTTCGCTGTAAAATCCTAACAGCAGATGTGTGTACATTTGGCCTGACTCCAAGTGGTGCGCATCCTCGGGTCCGGATCAGGCATAATTTGATACGCCGCGTTAATGATGACGGCAAGGTGGTGGCGACACATTTTATACGCTTTCCGCAAAAAAAGGTAAAATTGCGAGCGTGGATTGCGGTTCTCCATCCTGCACTCGGGCTTCCTGAGAAAGGAGAGCGGATTTTTTTCCCCATTATTGGTGGTATCGCACGTCCGCTGACCCAGCGACGGTGGGGCTGCATCGCCGGCAGCTTGCGGCGCTCGCTGCTCACCCGCCTCCCCTGCCCCGCGGCAGCTCCCGGACCCTCCGTGTGCATCGGGGCCGCGCCGGCGCCCGTGCGGCCGCCCGCAGCCACGTCCAGCCGGGTTTGCCCGCGACGATCTCCTTCCTCCTGCAGAAAGCTTGCAAAGGGCGAGAGGGAGGTGTCTCCGGAAAAGACAGCGCTTAGCTGTTCCGGAAGGAAGCTCATCCCTCCGTCCGCCGCAAGTTGTAAGGAGAAACATCATGGCACGCTTTGAAGTTGAGAGCGGGGGGAAAGGCAGCTCGTTTTTCCCATAAAATTGTGCCTGCTTCCCAGATAAACGAGAAGGGGGTTGCCGCAGTCGCATGCCGGGGTGACCGCTGGGCTGCCGCTGCACCGAGCGGCGTTTGCCGACCGCTTCGCAGTTCGGGGCCGCTTAAAAGCCACCTTTGCCTTTCTCCCCCGACTTCCCCCCGAATCTGTCCCTCAGCGCCCGGCCAAGGCGGAAAGCGCCAGCTGCGAAGCCAGCGCTGGCCGTTTTGATCCATTTTCAGCAGCGCCTCCGTACGGCGCCGTGCTCCGTCGTTGCACGACGCTGTGTGCTTAGCAGTGCTGATCCTCTGCGCTGCAAAAGCCTGGGATTCGCTTTGATCTAATCCCTCGGCAAAAGCATAAAAACAGGCACCCACCTGAGCACGTCGCCCTCTTTTCATCCTAGACGGGACCAGAGCGACCCTCCGTCGTGCCACCCCCACGCGACGCCTTCCCGCCCCGCGGTGCCCGACCGGCCTCAACCGCAGGGACACCGCGCTGGGGAGCAGGTTATTAATTATTACCTATTAAATTATCGTATGCCATTAATTATTAAATATTTAAAAATCTGGTGCACCGAGCCCACGCTCCCCGGGAGCCTTCGGCGGCTTTGGAGGTCGAGTTTGGGCTCTCCCAGTCGTTGGCTTCTCTGCTCTGCTCCACTACTATTAAAAACCTGTTTTGGAGGGTTTTTATTTCTTTTTTTCCTTGAGCAGCCCAGCTGGAAACGTAAGGTAATATCCAAAATAATTAAGCAGGGCTCACGACATAGCTCCTACCGGCATTTTCTCCACGAGACGTCTTCACGGGGAGGTGTGCGACAGGGAGACCCGGACGTCAGAAAGCTGACAGCAGAGGCGGACATGCAAAGAGTTATAGGCGTTCAACAAACATTAAAAGGACAATAACGCACTAGCTTATGGCTATTTATATTTTATGAGCGACTTTTGGCAGTATTTTGTTTGAAGTTTTGATGGCCATATGTTTTCCAGGGAGGCACAGCGCTGTTTGTAAACTGTGCTATAATTGAAATTGAATTTTTATGAAATCTATGTGAAATATGATAACACATTAAAATGCTCTCCTTTGGAGAGTTTCCTCATTGATTTTTGTTGCATTAAATCTGTTTACACACCAAAGGAAAATATTGCATTCTGCCTGTCTTCATTTCAGTCGCGCCCTGCCTTTTGTTTTCTGGAGGCTGCACACGGCCGAGCACAAGCCCTCTCCCAACACTAACGCTTCTTCTGGCGAAATGATGCTTTACGCTATAATTGGCCTTCTTTCTCCCAGCTGCTTAGCAAGCCAGTAACTTTATGAGGCCTTTTCTTCTTCCTTCATCTTTTCAGCAATTCAACCATATATATGCACCGGGCCCAATCCTGCCCTGCTGGAGATACGTGGCATTTCGTGGCTGCCTTCACCAGGCTCAGGATCAGTCCGCAGAGAGATGACTGCGGGCAAAATCCTTCGCTGGAGTGAACGGCCCAGGCTGAGTTCATGGTAGAGGCGCGGTGCTGATTTGTGCCAGCTGAGCATCTGTCCCCAGAAAAGTTTTTTTGTCATAGCAGAGAGCATTTTAAATGGATCCGGCATATTTTAGCTCGGGCTTCTCAGAAGTTGCTGTAGCGACAGATCTTCCTTTAATTTTTGCGTGTGAGAATGCCATTCGGTATCTATGTATGTGTGTATGGGACAGTGTTTTGTATGACGTTGAGGAGCGAATGCGTAGCAAAGAAACGGTGCTGGTGAAGGGGAAGCATGAGCTTGGTTTTAGCCTGGTACTAAGGAAAGACTTGCAGAGCGAACCCATCCTAATAATCAAAGTAAAATGAAATGCATTTTTAGCACAGATAAGTAGACATACAGCGATAAACCTTTCCTCGCTTTCTCACAAAGCTCCTTGCTGTAGCACCGGCTCTGCGATGGCGCTGGTGGCATTACCCTGTTCAGGCCGCTTGTGCAGCGCTGGGGCAAAGACCCAGCTTGGACACGGGAGAAATGATCTGTTTTGCTGTTTTTCCCTGTAGGGTTAACAGCTAAATGCCATCACTAGTGACTATTGGATTTGCCTCCGAGTTGAAGCTGATCTCTCCCCCAGTCTTACTTTCTTTTCACCTCTGCTCATTGCAAAATTTTCACCTTCTCCTTCTTCTCCTTGCCTTGGTCTGACTTCCATCTTTCTCTGTTTTCAGCATAGGAAATGTGCCATGCTGGCCTGGACCACCAGAGCTTACAGCCTGGCTCTGCCTGCTGTTACCCCAGAGAAAGCAGCCCCGTCCGCGTCCCCGTGCTCTGCCCCGGGCAAGGTGCAGGGGTGAGCTGCAGGTTGCATTTCCTTCATTAACCTGGTGTCAAGTTGGTCAAGATGAAGAGCATCCAGAGAAAATGTCACCGGGGTTCCTTGCGGGACGGCTGAGGAGGGACGTTGGCTTGCGACCCAGTCGTGGTGCAGTAATGCTTCATAAAAGGTAGGATGCAAAATGAATAAATTTTTAACTACGTGTATTAGAATTTAGGGCTTGGACCAGGATGCTGAGGCCAGGGGTCACATCTGAAAATGTCCATCCAGGCACCACAAGAGAATAGCCCCCATTGTACGTACAAGATATATTTGCAGCAACGCTCCTCCAAAGGGTTAGAGACATTTACCTTATAACCACTGCGAAAGGTCCTTGAAGAAACGGGGAAGGTAACACAGATACATCTTTAGGTGATTTATTTATACCAGGAGTTAGTATTCTAGACAAAACCTGTAAGGTAGCGAAGTGAACCGACATCTATGTTCAGCTCATCGTATCTGCAAAGCTTGGCCCAAAGGGGCACCGGGGCTGCACGCCGGCGGGAAGGGGTGCAGTGGGACCCACGCCGAGCCGAGCCGGATCCGCCCGCGCCTCCTCCGGACTGTGAGCTTCCAAGAAAGAGCAGAATGTTGTTTAAATTTAAAAAAAAGCAAAAAACTGGTTTGTGCTAAAATAGAAACTCGACTAGTTAGCTTCTAAAACACAAAAAAGGCTCCAAGAAGCCAGGTGAGACAGGGCAGCAATCGAAATGGCTTGCAGACGTCCTCGGCTCGCCCGCGGTGCCCCTGCCCTCAGGATTTGGGCTAATCTGGTGTTTCTGAGCTCTGCGGTCCCCTCTCGTCCCCGGGAAGGGCTGGTTCCCCGTCTCCTGCGGGGCCTGTGCTTTGCCTGTGCTCCTGGATCCGTGATTTTCCTCGGCGCGCGCAGGTCCCCCTTCCTCTCCCTCCAGTTACAGGTCTCCGAATAAAACGGAAAACAAACAAATCACAGCTACAGCCCTGTCGTCGTAGGCGGGAGGAAATACAGCAACTTAAAACCCACAAAAAGGGATTGTAAACAAAAGGGAAAAGGGAGAGAAATGGGTGAAAAGGAAAAAAAAGCAGAAGAAAGTGGTGGAAAAGGAAGGGCCGAGAAAAAGGTTTTCATAAGGCGGAGCATAAAGGCAGATTTAAAGAAACTAGTCGTGCCTCAGCTATTTTGGGAGCGCATAGACAGACAGGTTGCGACTAGTGGGAAATTGCACTTTCTGCGTGCTACGAGCCAAACTTTTAAACAGCTTACCATAGCGAAGCGGCACGCACATCTCCTATTAAAAATTAATAATAGCTCCTCATCTGCTGACAAACTGTTAAATAACATATTAATAATTTCTGGGGCTGAATATACGGAGTACCATCCTCCCCCTGTGCCACGTCGGACCCCCGTTGGCAAAGGGCGCCCCTCGGCATGGGGACGCCCCGGCCTGAGCGCCCTTCGCGCTCTTCAAGCCCTCGGTGCAAACCCCTCCTCCTCCTCCTCCTCCTCTCCTCCTCCTCCTCCTCCTGCAAACACTGACCGTGCCCTGCAGAAATGAGGATAACCTGGATTTCTGGGGCAGGCTCTGGGGGAGCTGGGGTTGGTGGTTTTGCTTCTGTGCATGCTTGTGCGTATATACATACGTATATAGGGGTGTGTGTGTGTGTGTATACATATAAAAATATATATATTATATATGTAATATGTATGGGTATGGGTCAGCACCTGGATTAATTGTATTAAATTTAAGGACAAGCCTCCCATTTACCAAACAGCTATGCCCATCCTTCCAGGGCAGCTCCCACCGGAGGCGTTCCCAGTGGGAAGTGCTGCCTGGCGGAGGAAGGACGTGTCCCCTCTGTGTTTTACTGGGGCGCCCTGCACTCGCCCTGCCAGGGCAGCTCTCAGGGCAGTGGCCACACTGGTGTCGCACATGACCGTGCTCGGGGCATCACGTAGTTTGCTCATGTTTGGGCTGAAAAGTTCTTACGGATTAAAATGGAATGTGTAATGCAGGTGCTGTTTATCCATTAGCTAAACATGCTGCACAAAGTGTTCATTCTGTTATCTCTCCATCTGCAAAAAAGGTAAAATACAGTGACTTACCAAATTTTTTTCATTTTTTAAAATAAAGATGGAAAGATTGGTCTATACTATGAACACAGTCAAAAATATTTTTTTTGATAGTTGTTCCTACTTTGTTTGTAAGCATCTCTTAAGCTTTCAAATCTTTATAGGAGAACCAAGTTCAAAATAATATTTAGCATGAAGAAAAATATTAAATGTTTCATGGTATAATTAAGTCTTATTAATGTAATTGTCTGTATAGTTCAGATTAAAAGTTTACAAGAGCTTTTTTCCTTTTTGTTAGAAGTTATAATCTGTTATGAATTTCCATAAATGTTTTGAGCTTGATCCGCAGGTATAGGAAGCAATGGAAGTTTTCTCATCGCTCGAGGATGAATGTAAGTTGCTTTATTCTTATTTTCCTTTAGCCCAGCCAGAGAATCTTTGTCATAGAGCTAGTAACCAAGGTGTGAAAGATTAAATATTCCTTCTGGTAATTGTAGACATAGTCTCTGGTATTTGATATTTTCTAACATTTAGCATTCTATTTGCTGTTTTTCTTGAGCAGTTTTTTTAAGGGCTGGATACCTTATTTTTTGCATTTCTGCACTGTGCTGTGTACAAGGCCCATATACACTTTCAATTTTAATCCAGATCTCTCTACATAACTAAGTGTTTTCCAGCCTATGCAGTTCCATGCAATTCCGTGTTGCTGCTCCCTTGTAACGCCAAAGAGATTACATGGTAGCCTATGGATAAGGAGGAACCGCGTGTATCTACCATTCATCACAATGCATTACATTCCCTAGGAATAGTTTGGAAACGTGCCTCTCTCCCTCAAGCTCTTTCCCCAGATATGCCCTCTACTACAGTCAGCACAAGCACCTGGTTTGGTCCTTCCCTGAAGCCTGACATAGGTAAAGAGATTTCATACTCACTATTCCTTATATTTAAAAAATTCATACTGTTGGATTGAAAAAAGAAATCCCTTTAAGGAGTATAAAATAAGAGAACACATTTCTAGCTACCTCTAATTTCCAAGACCTTTTTAATGAAATTGAAATTCTTATGAAGTTGCCCTGAAACCAGCAAATATTCTTCAGTCTTGTGCTCTTCATTGGCAGCTCCACATTAGCATATTGGTCTGTTAAAATGCATGTGAGCATCCATCTGCCTAGTGGCTCCACATCTAAGGAGGCTTCTCAGCTGTTAGTCCCATTAAAGTCAACTTTTTCACTTGAACTTGCTTTCATTTAAGTCGCTGCTAGCACAGAAAGGAGCTCATTTAGTGATGCTTTTTCACCTTTTAGGTTAACTCTGAATGCATCATTAACAGAAAGATGTTGACTAATTTGGAGGGAGTTTAGAGAAAAGCTATAAAAATGTCTGGAGGGTCTGCAAAGCATGCATCGTGCAGAAAGATAAAGTGAGCTTTCTACGTCTAGACTGGCTGGAAATCATGATTAGAAATAGATAAAAGATATAAACATGGATAATGGCAGAATTTAAGGTGTTAAAAATATAACGAAGAGCTGAGGCAGGTTATGTGGGGACAAGGAAGAAATTCCCTTTTTAGGTGATCGGTACAGTCGTTTGAGGGTGGCCCAGGTACCACCATGCAGGGGAACAGACCAAAGGATCCCGGTTCGTGTCTAGGCTACGTGTGTGTGTTTTAGTAGTTAAACGGAGGGAAAAACCACCAACAACCAACAGTGAAAACATAAATATAAAAAAGAGAAACTCACCGTTGACTTGTGGCAATGATTTTTCTGGTATGCCATATATTAAGCTGTGGACATGTCCCTGCTGAACTGCTGGAGGATTTAGCTCACAGGGTAGTTGAAATCTCAAAACAGTAATAAAAAACAGGGAACAATCTGCATTGCCAGAGATTTTTGATCCATTTTCCTGAGTGGGGCAGCTCTAATATGCCTGCCACTATCTGATAGCACTATGAGGTTGTTGGGACGCTGGGCGGTCTGCGATAGCATCCACTTGCAATTTGTTGCCTCTTTTATTTTGATTTGACTCACAGCTGTGCCAGCCAGGGATTCCGAATTTGCAGTTTCTGTATCACTGCAGAGCACGCGGCTTATCCTTGCACGTGGTGCGGGCTTTGGGTTCAGGCCACTTTGCTTCGTCTGGCCTTCATCCCGATAGAGTCCAGGTTATAAAGCAGGGCCAAAATTACATGGCAGAACCCCCTACAGGAGTTACACTGCACAGGCACAAAATACTATTTAATTTGTGGATAGACAGCATGAACACTGGATGATGGAATTTAAAAAAAAAGAAATTAAGTTGAGGAGAATTCAAATGAAATATCTTTTTCAGAGAGTAAACTCACTTGTATTCCAAAATGCAATTATAAAATGGCCTCAGGAAACTCGGTATTCCTCCTGGTCAACAGCACTGGCAATATCTTTGCACAATATCATGGATAGGTTTAATTTCCAAAGAGGAAACTCATCGAGGGGAGCATTAAAACCCCTGTAAAGGTAAACATTTCATAAGCCAACTGACAGCCACCCTAGAAATATTAAATGAGCTTAGAAAATGTTACCCAGTTTGCCTGCAAATTTTAATGTGCTTGGAGAGAAAAATGTTAGCTGACTGCATCACCGGACCCAGTGATTAGGAACTGAACGAGACCTAAAGACCATATATTTCGGTAATCTGTCTCTGTCAGTGGTGACATGCTGGAAAAAAACTAATCAACCTCTTTCCCTAAACTCTGGATAAAAGATACAAAATGCAACCCACACAGACTCTAATATCTGAAACATAAATATTTAAATTTCCTTCCAGGTTTTTTGTAGCTAATAATGATGTCTCCGGATATCTTGGGGGTCGATAGGATTTTTTTGAAAATTCTTGTGCTTGATGGCTTCCTGTGGCACATTTACTCTACAACTAGGGCTAAAACCAAGGGACACTCTTGCAAAGTGATTAAGTTCTTCATTAATGCCAAGCAGGGAAGTAGTTGCACTCATTTAAATGCCTCTTCTCATTTGTTTATAACTAGGTTTTGGGTAAACTTACTTACACAATATGGACCTATGGGCAAAACTTCTTACAACCTTTATAAAAACACACAGATGGAGAAGAAATGTGCCATGCTGTGCTTACAGCCTTGAGAGCTGGACACTCCTCCCTCCCAGCACCACGGGTATAAGCAGCGTGTAGGAGATGGGTGGCCTCCTCCGCTGACTGTATGGTGGCTTCAGGGATTAAATTATAGCAATCATAAAGCCGGATATAGGGCAAAGAAGCACTTGGCAGCCCTAGAAACCATAGACCTAAAAATCTGGCATAAAGTGAGACTTCCCCATTGTCCCCTAGGGTGAAGGAGCAGATGAGAAAATCAAGTCTAGTTCACCAGATGAGAAAAGGGACGTCAGCCAAGATGAAGCTATGAAAGTCCATGGTGATTTACTGAGTCATAATTAATCTACCAAGTACCTCAGCTGGACTAGTCTGGGGGCGACTACCCTTTCTTCATTCATAGTCTTCCTTAAGAAACCAACTGTTGGTTTAAGCAAGAGAAAAGACTTCAAGGGTGCAACCGCCTCGCCCAGCGTCTGTATTTAGTGCAAGGATGATGAGCTGCCAAGCAGTGCAACAGCAACGGGTCCCTGAGCGGTCTCACGTTGCCTAGGCAGAAAAGGAAGAGGACGAAGAGATGCTGAATCACAATTTCAAAGCAATTATCTTGTTCCAAATCTGGAATGTGAAGCCAAGTATTAAAATGGTTCATTTATTAGTTTAATTTTGATAATACAAGCCATTTTCAGGTGGAGATCGGTCACGGTAGATGCAATACCAGGATATTGCCCTGCTTAAAAGGCTACAGCACAGAGTCCAGTAGTTTCTGTCCCCTCAGCATCTCAAGGGAAGCCAATGGGGCATCATGCAACACATGCTGCCAGGATTAAAGTTTGGCCGTAGTTTCCCATAACCTGCCGCATTACATGGCAGAGGAAAGAAGCTGTTGAGTCTGACTTGACCTCAGTATCCAGTCATCTCGAGCTAAGAACAGGCACCGGGGTTCAGGATATATTTAAAAGGAATAAAGCGAAGTCCATTTCAGTCCTTGTCTATGTGTCAGTCTGTGGTTTAGTGCTTTTTTCTGGATTCACTGACAACTGTATTCCTCAGGAAAATTCCTATAATAATTATAGTGGATTTTACAGCAAATCCTTAATAGACGTTACTGTTCTGACAGGCATTTGCAAGTGACATTTGATCCAAAGGCTAGAGCTTTCCTTAAAACAGCAGGAAGGAGCATATTCTTTCAAGGGAGTGATGCGTGCAGGGTAGAAAGCATAAAATAATATCCTCTTCTGCAAGCTGGATTGACTCTACTATGAGACCGCATCCGCTAGATTGCTTGTTGTGCTTAAAAAACTGGTGAAGCATGAGTTTAGCTTGAGGGAAATGCTGATGCAAAGGATACTCCAGGAGAAAAATGATGGGTAGAAAATGTAATTTATCTTGACCTTCCATCCTAATAGTTGCAATGGAAAAAAAAAAACACCAAACAAAACAAAACAAAAGTAAAAAGTAAGAGAAAAAGGAAAGAGCTACTAAACTGACTAGGGTAGCTCCTTATGTTTTATTTACTAGAAATAGCAAAAATAGCAAAATTTCTGGAGTGCTTCTTTTTTTTATATTGTTGAAGAGATGCTGATATTTTGTAGCAATAGTCTCATGAAATATTATGGTTTGGATGGAAACCAGGCTTTTTTCTAACACAATTTTTTTCAGATTTTAATTGGGAAATAATGTACTTTGGAGTCAGATGGTCCACCACACGCTCTGCCTGTAAAAGGCTTCAATATTTTTCTGTTAGACTGGTGGTAAAGCGAGACTGACTGAAAATTAGACTGTCTCATTTCATTACCAAAGTTCAACGGAATCCAACAGATGAACAAGCTATGTCAAAGGTAAAAAAAATGTTATTTCACTCTTAAAAGCCTAAAGTATTATCACTCACAAAGGTGAGAAGATAAGGAATGTTTATTGTTTCTAGCGATTGTAGCCCCCTGCATTTGGGGGCACAGATTACCATAATTAGTTTTTATATAAAATGCAATGCAAGCGTGTTCTTGCAAGCAAATTTAAGCATATGTGTTAAAATCGGTTTGATATTTCTTGGCTGGAAGTCAACAGAAATCTACCAAAAACGTTTGATCTACAGGTGGATAAAATCAGTCCAGAATCAAGTAAATGGCAAAACACCACCCTATACTTCAGCGCCCGACCGGTTCCTGTCCTTGCCCCTCTCTCTTTCTCGCCTTCCGGAGAGCACCTGCTAAGGCAGGCGATGAGCAGCGTTGCAGCCCCAATTAGTGCATTTACTGACAGCTCGTGCCAGGGGGTACAAGCACTATCCGGTTTCTCTTAGCGAGCTGTTTCAGCCTGGCAGGACGAGTGTCTAAACACGTCCCGTAGCTTTCCTGACTCCTTCAGCGTGGAGACGTTCAGGGTATGGTTTTGTTTCATCTTTGCTTCCAAAATGCTTTACAGAGGCTCGCTTCATCTTCTACTGGTATGTATTCAGGAATATAACAGTAAAAAAAGCAGTCCATGACAAGGAAGGAAAATTACCTTATTTTTCTGAAAGTGGAGAGGGATTTAGATTACGTCTTCCCCGCCGAGCAGCGCCTGCGCTAGCTCCAAGGGGAACAGCTTTATCCCCGCGCTCTGCTTGGCTTAACTGCAGAAAACTGCAGAGAAAGAGGGAAATTGGGACGCTGAGCAATGCTATGCCTTAACCAGGACACTTCCTCTCTCAGGGATAGCTCACGTTATTATAATGTCATTATAAGTATTATAGTATTAAACATGATAATATTATGAGCAGAGGAGATGATGAGTTTATTTAGGCACTCCAGTATTACAGCACCGACAGTATAAATGCCTAAATTAGCCGGTGTTAGTCTCTCTTTTTGAAAGATTACCAGGAACTTTCAGGAACACAGTGGCCAAGATTTGAGTGCAAAAATTCAGTTAAAAGACAGACATGCAAGACTCCTTTCTCAAGGGTCATGCTTTAGCACTGATCCAATACTGCCTTGGAGGGAAGAGTGCTCCGAGTGCCTTCACCGGGACCGTGCGGTCCGGATATCCGCTATCCCAAATCTCTGCTGCTCCCAAAGTAATTTAGCTCAAGAGCTAAGGACTCAACACAGTATAATGTAGGCAACACTTACTGCTGCTAATATTATTAATAAGGATATTGTGACTTTTGGCAAACCTTAAGCAAAAAATTAATGAACCTAACTGATGTTTGAAACTAAATATAGTTCGCGTTAAATTTTAAAGCTTTGAATTGCATGAAGAGCTTCAACAGTTCTAGTTCAATCAACAGTAATTGCAATTTGCTGTCAGCTACTGTGTTCCTGTGTTATTTTTCCTTGTTGGTGTGGGAGATAACAAATGTGTGAATGACATTTCAGCCTGGTAATTGGGCCATTTATAGTTCCTTGTTAGTTCTTGCTGGATAAGGGCTGTGGTGCTGATTTTACATAAGGATCAAGCACCTCATTAAAACCATCGCACTGAAAGCATGCCTGGTATACCTGACTGCAAGGCAAGTGTTGCCATGTGATACGTGAAAAATAAATGACTTTGTGCTTTCCATTACCATTGAAAGTCAGCGTTTTTGACAGCTAAGGCAGTCCCTTTAGGCGTCTTCTACACTGAGCTCTGCTTCAGGGAAGTTAGGCTTGGGCTCTGTTGGGTCAATGGTGGTGGCCCCAGCTGGCACCATTTCTCCAGCAGGAGTGACATGCGGACGGGATGGCCAGCTCCGCTCAGCATGGCGGGACAAAAATTTGCCAGCCCCTGCGGACACGGAAATGAAGAGCATCATCATTCTTGGACTTTTTCAGCCCTTTTGAAAGTAGAGTTTATTCCTCTTTCTGTGCCAGCTACCTCCACAAGCAGCTCCAGCTGGGACGGAGGACTGTGATCCTGTCTTCCTCCCCATTTTTTTGGATAATTTGAACCCAAAAGGATGCAGAGAGGCTCTTGATGTCGACTGAGAGTGATATTTCCACTGTCCGCCTGTGCCGGTGTCAGCAGCAGCAAGGGTTGGAGGCTTCCCCAGCATAGCTGGGGTGAATTAATTGCAAAGTAGTTGTCGGAAGAAGACCAATTGCTCTCAGCAGAGAAAAACCAGATGATTCTTGGAAACGAAACTTTTACCGGGGGCACAGACTCATTCTTTCAGCTACGTCAACTGGTTTAATAAAAGATATTACCTCTCCTCCCAAACCTTGTTTCGCTTATATTGTAAGACCATCACAGCTATAACAATGCTACTACCATAATATTAGCAGGAAAATGTTAGCAGTATCTATTCAGCTGCAAGCAATTCCCTGATACCATCAGGGAATATAAATTTTTTACTTGGATATATAAAAGCAAGATGTTCAAGATATAAATACAGGTTTTTCAGAAAAAGAGATTTCCACTCAACTATGCACTGAAGGTTTGCAGCACAGTTTTATGTTTGGTGTTTGCTGCATTGTTTTGCTGCTGCTGCCACTGAAGTTTTTGAGTAGCAAAATGGGAGGAGAATGAATGTGGGAGAAAAAGTCAGCGTACACTTGCCGAGATTGTCACTTAAGAAAAAAACTATGAGAAATACAGGTTGTATTTAGCATTATGCTAGCAGTGACTTGGAACCCTTTGTATTATTAAATTCACAGTGTTCATAGTGCTCAAAAGCGAGTGCAAAATGTGCCTGACTTCTCTAATGCATTTTGGAATCAGAAAAATATGTAAATGCCTGAAGACCTTTCTAGTGATGTTGTCATCATCCATCTGCATTAAATTTTTGCCTTAAACTAAAATATTCCTTCATGGTGAATAAGACGCTTAAAGGGGAAGCTTCTATTGCCTCTTTTATTGATTATTAATGAAATCACAGAGCTATCAGCCTATGGAAGCTACAGTGATAATTGCTTCTCTTAAATCATGAATATATTAAGAAAGGGAGCTTTTGGGGAATATTTTATGATTTATGAAAATTATATAATAATCACTGCCTGATTTTCTGGGAATATGGAGGAGTATTTGAAGCTTCTTAGGAGAATCAAACATATTTCATGTTTCTTGAATTTCCAGGCATTGGGTCAGGAGGAGTGGCTGAAAAACTCCAACAGGTAATGATGAAAAATGTGAGTACACTGAAGACTCTTAATAAAAGAACAACACTGTCTAAGGCATTGTCTAGTTTAGTAGCTAAGAAAGCAGAGGGCAAGTGGTAACAAGAAATCATGCATGTGTTTTTTACTGATTTTCAAAGAACTGCGACACGCTGAATAGCAAATAAATTTTCCAAATGCAACATGAGGGCAGCACATTGACAGAAAAAATATATGACTACCTTCTGAAAGCACAGGGAGACACAGCCCCTACAGCTGTCCTCTCAAGTGTACTCAGAGCTGAAGAACAACCTCCGCACAGCTGTGCCAAAGCATATTGTGTGTAATAGATATCTTAGTCCCCACATATTTTAGCAAAAAATTGTTCACGTGCAGATCGCCTGCTATTAGCATGAATTTCTCCCCTGTCGCACTCCAAGGAACATTTGGTATCCTGGACCGTGGGAACCATCTGGCTTGCACCGGGCTCAGTGTGCAACCACATCTGTGTGCTCGTCCCGCGGACATGCAGAGCAGATGTGCTCCACGCAGCCTCTTCTCTGACTGCAGGACACGTTCCTAGTGGAGCCAGATCTTCCTGTGCAGGCCAATGCTGCAAAGCTTGAGATGTTTAAAATGGTTCCCATAAGAATTATGAAAATGGTATCTGTGGCCTCTCCATTACTTCAGTCAACTCATGACAACAGTAACACTCTAGGGTGCCTCAGATTGCAGGACGCCACACTGGAGCACATGAACAAGGACAAGCTCTTGCTTTTCCTTGCACCCAGCTGTATCTTGTACTTCTTTAATAGAGTTGGCCACAAAAGGAAACACTTGGTGTTGATTTCACAAATAGGAGATGGTATTTTTTTTTGCATGTATTTCCAGAAGGGAGAGTCTTTTCTATCTTATATGGGTGAAATGCCTATTGATGCTAGCACAGAGAAATACACAGTATTATGGATTTTAACCTAGGTCAAAACCAATGAGAATTGGAGGTCCAGTTTTTGAGGTCACAGTAAACGCCTTTAAAAGCAAAGAGGTTGCCCTGTGTGACCTGTGGACAAATACTGAACCAGAGAATCCCAGCTTTTGATATCTATCTTCCATGTTTACAGTTGTCTCAAGAAATTTAATTATGCAATTTATTTTTGGTGGTGGAGGTAGGATAAGAAACCAAGACCAGAGTTTCTAGGACTCTGAGCAAAGGAATTGGTTTTGGGTGTCAGGACCCAGGGAACTAATTGGAGAGGAGTCATCCTCAATTGCATGATTGTGATATAACAGCTATAGGCATTTTTGATGACCCGTTGCTTTTCCCATCACTAACTTATAATGTTGAAGCAAACATACGAGTTTCATTTATGCTGGAAACAAAGAGACAAAAGAACTTTCTCTAGCATGTCTGAGTATAGGTCACCTAAAGGAAAATTGTTGTAAGTACTAGTAGAATGAGGGAGATGTAGACAAGACAGAGGGAGAATTACAGAATCACAGACTAGCTGGGGTTGGCAGGGACCTCTGGAGATCACCTGGTCCAAGCCCCTGCTCAAGAAAGGTCTGCTAAGAGCAGGGTGTCCAGGACCGTGTCCAGTCAGGTTTTAAACATCTCCAAGGATGGAGACTCCACAACCTCTCTGGGCAACCTTTTCCAGTGTTTGACCACCCTCCCAGTGAGGGTGTTTTCTCAGTTTTCTCAGTGTTTTTCTCAGTGTTTTCTCACGTTGCAGGGGAATTTACTGTGTTTCAGTTTGTGCCCATTGCCTCTTGTCCCATCACTGGGCACCACTGAGAAGAGTCAGACTGCATCTTCTTTACACCTTCCCACAAGGTATTTACACCCTCCCATAAGGTATTTGTACACATTAATAAGATTCCCTTGGGCTTCTCTTATCCAGGCTGAACCAGCTTCTCCTCGTATGAGAGATCCCTTGGTCGTCTTTGCGGCTCTTCACTGAACTTGCTCCAGTAACTTCATGTCTCTCTTGTAGTGGGGAGCCCAAACCTGGACCCAGCACTCCAGATGTGTCCTTCCCAGGGCTGAGTAGAGGAGAAGGATCACCTCCCTCAACCTGTGTACTTAGGTTTCAACAAGATTTTCTGCACCACTGTTTTATTGCTGAAGAAGTGGAACCTAACACAGACTTTGTGAACGTCCATGAAAGTGGTACCAGAGAGAAGGGGCAGGGAGCAATGGGGAGCTGAGTAACGGATAGACAGACGTGGAAGTGGTTGCAGCAGTTATCAATGGTCAAGTACCAAGATGTGTTGTCCTCAGAATTACTTAAATGTGTAGGTCAGTGGGAAAAAAGAAAAAGAATAGTGGATCTCATCATAATGCTTGCTTCATTGTAAGCTCGGGAACATGACTTCCTTAGTCACATGGGTTTCTTTGTTTCTGTCTTTCTATTCATTTCAATATTTTCTTTTAATAAGAAATAAAAAAGCAACAAAAGCAGTGGTTGCATCAGTTATCACCTCTATAAGAATCGTAGTGTAGCGCGTTTAACAAAGACTGCAAATTTCCAATTGGGTCTGTGCCTGACTAGGCATGTGTCTTTAGAAAGATAAGGCCAAAGTGTGTTATGCCTCAGAGTGTTTTGTCCTGATGCTACAGAGAAAACTGAAGCTGTTGATAAAGGGGTAAAATAATTTCATGTAAGGACACATGATCTGCATTTGATAAAATAAACAATTTTAGAAACGGTCAAAGCTGAATATTTAACCAATTCCTGTGGGATCAAAGAAAATAATTAAATCAATTATTCAGAAGTTATTGGAGGAAGTGTTTTGGAACTGCCAAATAGGTTAAAATTAAAAACTTTAAATTGCAAATGACATAGCATTGTTTCGTAACATTTACCAAGGTTAGCTGTCATCTCCTTTCTAGCTGCATAATCCTAACTAGTGTGAACAGGAGAAGCTCATGGTAGAGAAGCTGATGATATTTTGTCTCACATTATCATCTAATAATTCCAGGAAAGCATTAGAAGACAAGATTAGACTGTAACTGTTTGGCAGAACCTCAGTGAACTTAATCTTCTCCAAGCTGAGGGAACTCCCCAGCTGAAATGTAAAGCTGCTGCTCCGTAATGCCGTGCTGCTGCAGCACAACACCTCTTGCAGGCATGGGCTGATAAAACTTCCCGTGCCCTTCACCGGTGTCATGTCCCAAATGCTTCCATGGCATTACTGTGCCAGCAGCATCAGGAGGTGGCTAGTTAATCTGCCACAACATGTGCGGTTAGGTTATAATTTTTACCGGTGGCTAGGCGTCCTTTGACTCTCTTGGCAGAAATTACTAAGTATTGTTAAAGTTCCCACTCATTTTTTTTCATGTGGGACATTTCTTGATCTACACCTTTAAGGTTTTGAAAGACTGCAAAGGAGCTGAAATTCTGTTTCAGGTCAGTTCATTCTTATTTGCACAAAGAAAGACTTTCAGCTTTAAATGTAGCTTCTTAAATTCAGTTCTCACAAAGGCTTTATATTGAGTGATCACCAAAGTAGGTATTTCTTTCTAGTTTTGGCAAGAAAATGGCTTAAGAATTGCCTGATAATGTTTGCCTAAAGAGTATTTATGGTTTATTAGCTTCTTAACTCCACAATCAGTTGAAGCAAGATCAAAATGGCACAGAAATATAAATCCCAGCACTATAGTTTAAGAAAGTTTTATAAGTCTGATTGCAACAAGATACAAAACATCTGAAAATAAACATGTCAGAGGATTGTGTCATCTTTAGGCTTTTAAGGAGCATATGTAAGTTTTCACCTTTAAGCAGGCAGCTGGATTTAGCAGTAAGAAAGTTTTTCTACAAAGTATTTCTGAGCAATAAACGTTCTTAACATTTGAGGATTCAATACTTTAAAATGCTTATAAAACTGATTAATTTTAGTAAAAATTTTTTAAGCCCACACAAAGGCATTTAGAAATGAGATCTTTCCCTGCAAATGGGGATGAGTAAAGACAGACATAGATTTAAGGGGGTTTACTATATTCTCCTGGTCCTAGTCTACCTGCTGCTGGACCTGAAAAGGAAGCTCAAGCACCCACATTGCCTGCTACCAGTGGCCACGCAGCAGCAGGTGATGGGCATCTACGAGAGACAAGGGCAGTCAGAAGAGACCAAAGAGCTTGTAGCATAGGAAAGAAGTGCTGGACTATGTGGCCTTCTCCTGGACCTGTTCTTGCAACCTGCCAGAGGGTGACATGTGCCAGACTGGCTGAAGGCCTGTCTTCTGTCTTCTCCCACCTTTGCTGTCCTCCTCTTTCCCTCTTCTGATCATCATTGCTGAATAGGCCTAATTACCCCCTTGTCTCATCTGGTGTCTTTCTATCTCAGCTCTCCCAAGCCAGGACACTTCTAGTGGGTCTCCTGGGTAAAGAGAAGAGAAAGCAGAAGGAAAGGTAAATGTTTAAAGCCATCTGGGTAGTCTCACTACTAGGACACAGGTAAAGACCCTACCGCTCAGGTTGCATTTCCCATCTTTAAAGGTCACTTGAGTCTTGCCTGGACAACACTTTAGGATAAGTGTGAGCCCTTCCAGAAAGCATGGTAGAATTTTGCATATAAACTGTAGAAGATTTATGGTTCTGCTGTGCTTGCACAGTCTCTTCTGACTTGGAGTTTATTCAGTTACTATTGAATGTAGTAGTCCAAGAGTATCATACTGCAATGTTTGTTTTGTATATAGAATGTATAGAATGCATCTTCTAATAGAATTTTTTCAAATATATGTAGAATTAGATATGCCTGTAGATAATCACAACCTCTTTGTGTGTTTGTTAAAGATTATTATCATTTAATTTAAGCACGTAGGGATCTTTTTATAAAACAGAACAAGATTTTCTAATTGATAAAAGGGATATTTATATTCTCACAGGTTCCTTGTGTTTTGTAATACCTTTCAATAATATTCTTAGTACTAAAGTAGATTTTACAGTAAAACATAAAAAAGATACAATAGATGTTGTCTCATTCGTATGGACTGAGATTTTTAGTAGCTACTAAGTTATTCAGGTTTCTAACTCCACTAAACTGTAGTTCTCTGAGAAGCAAATCCTTCAGGTTCCCTTGAAAATTTTTCCTTAAAACTTAAAATGAGTTTTTTGTCAGAGCAAAGTTAATGCTTCATCTTTTCTAGGTTATTAAGTTTTAGTCTAATGCTACCAGTAAGAACAGCAATAGGTACATAGAGAGGGCAATTGACTGTCTCAAAAGGTTAACTGTCTTCTGGCTTAAAATGAGCACAATTACTCACCAAAAAGTAAATGAATAAAATATTCATCTGAGGAGTTTTCAAATGCAGCTAGAACGGATACTGCGCAACTGAGAAAAAAATGGAATTTATTGAAAGAAATAAAAAATATCTCAAGAAAGGAAAGATAAAAGTGATTCATGATAGTGTTTAAAAACAAACGCAGATTATTTTGGCTTTGGGATGAGAATACTGTCCTTTCTGAACTTAGCTGCCCTGAAGTTATATACATTTGTTTAGGTGGATGGAGGAGGTTGGGGGAATGGGGGAACAACATGGGTTACTGCGTGGATCAGTTCATCCCTGTTTGCAATATCTTGAGAAAAGATTATTTACCAGCCTGAACAGAGCTTTATAAATTGTTTTTGTAGGGCCAAGCCTGGCTCTGTTAAAACCATTGGAAAGTTTGCTGTTTCTTTCCATGGAAGCGGGATCAGGACATAGCAGCGTGGGAACGCGTGGGAGCGAGCGACGCAGAAGCTCTGCCGACTCCCCCTGCTCCGCTGCACGCGTCAGTGTGCTGGACCTTGCGCAGCACCGCGGAGGAGCAGCGACCACAGCCTTCCTCTGCTGGGCCCCGGAGCACTTAGCGCTTTTCAAGTCACTGAGAGAAAGTGTAAATTGGGCAGAAAAACTAGCAGTGCGCAGTTAAGAGAGTTCCCGCTTAGTTTTCCCTTTTTATTTCCTTAAAGAAAGAAGAGTTTTGCATTCCATCCCTCCCTAACAGACAAGCCCAAATGTGAATAAGGATTATTTCAGGTATGGATGAGGGTTTTTTTGGTTCTTTGGGGTGATCCAAAAATGGGGGGAGGAGAAGGAAATTCTGAGTTACACAGAATAGAAACTAAACGGAAATACCAAATAATCTGGACTATCAAAAATGTTTAATTCCATCTAATGTGGTAAGTATTGTAGTATTTTCAGGTTATGATGTTTTATACTCAGGTCAGTTTTTAATGGGAAATAAAATGGGATCTTGCCTATAGCAAGACATTTTCTTTCTAAAATGTTGAAATGAAATATTTTCAAAATGTTCCGCCATATTTTCAGAAGAAAAATATTAATTAAATTGGAGTGCAACTTACAGAGGACATTTCTTCCCCAATTTATGTGACCCCTGTCCCTCGAGACCTCCAAAATCCAGTACATGAGACAGCCTACTTTCCTTCCCTTTCTTTTCATTGCACCCATATTTCCTTTAGAGACGGATCAAATCAGTAATTGCAGTTTTATTGTGGGAGCACTGCATGTCCTACATGTGCATGTCCTACTGCACTTGACTTTTACTGCTTAGAACCAAAGAAAGTAGAGAAAATAATTCAGATAGATAACTCTTTTGTCTGTTGCCGCAGGCAGACAGACATTGAGGAAAACAGAAGAGGGCCCAGAAATACCTGTAAGTCAGAGCAGTCGCTGACCCTGCTCAGTGCCACCCCACCGCTGGGTTTGACCTCAATCTGCTTGTGCTTCACTTTCCTACGGTAACGTTAGCAGGCTACCACCCTGTCACGTTATAAAATGAAATAATAAATGCCGTTGGAAAGCTTTGCCTTCTGCGCGATGTTTAAAAAGTGCTGGTAAATATGACACAAGTGGCACGATGAGCAATGGGGCTGCAATAAAATATTGACTAGCTGTACTCATTAAAGGAGCCCTGGCTGATCCGGGCACCGCGCGAGCCAGGGGTCCTATGGAAATAATAGCTTGTCATGGTGTAATTACAGAGCGCATCAAAATACGAGCATGAGAGAGCAAAACGAAGGTTGCCTGGACAACCTGACTTACGGATGCTTGACTGTGCAATATGAATGGCAAACGTTAATAAATTATTAATGTTTATGTTTTGTGCGTGGGGAGGGGAGTATGAAATGTAACATAAAACTTATCTAACCTTTCTGCCAGGTGGTGTTTGGCAAGGCATGAACCAGGTTCAATATCCGAGACACGTGCAAGTGGCATCCACCCAGGCTCTGCACCATTTCCTCAGCCTGAAAACTGAGCAGAGAAGTTTTCTTCCAGTTCTTCAGTTCCTTAGATTATTGCTGGATCTAACTGACTTCACTTATTTAGGCATATAGTATTTTAAAAGCCATGGCATTTAGCTTTGATATATACCTTCCAGCTTCAGTTTCCTTCTTCTTCCTGTGAAGACTATTCTGTCCAGCAGAGTCAGCAGGGGGTATCATCTGGATGAAAAAAATCACAGCTGATTTGGAGCTATGTCTTTGTATCTCCTGGCTTATAAAAACACAAAAGTTAAGGCTTTTTCCTTTCTACTTTTGACTGATCATAACTGACCCATAGCATTTCATATGAAATGCAAGTTTTTTCCTAAGGCTCTTTTGTCTGTATGTCATGTTGTTTCCTAAACTGGCTAAATGCTCCATCTCTTTGGCAATCTTCATTTTCAAACACTGTAACATAATGTATTCAAGAATAGTAAAAGGTCATTTAGGCCTCACAGCTTTGTTCTCTCTATCTCTGAGAATTTTGTACCCTGCCATCTTGCGCTAGTCTAGTCTCTTGGGCAATATACTTTAATAAGCCGCTAATGCTGAACTTAATTATCTGAATCTGAAAATCCAAGATCCTAAGCATACCTTTCCTTCAGAGACCCTCTAAAACACAGAGGAGCATACAGTTTTCTTAATTACAGTTTGTTTTCTTTCTGTCGTTAGCTGAATTTTAGCAAGCAATTTCATAGTTGACGAGACCACGGGTAACTCTTGTTCAGGAGCGCCTGTCTGCTCGGTGCTGTGCCCTGACTCCTGCCAGGGGCTTCGGGGCAGCTGGCGATGGGTGCTGCAGCCAGCTGGGGGGTGGTTGCACCGGCCTCAAGCCTGGTCTGCTGGCCCTGAGCGCATATCAGTGCAATTACACTGCACATCGACCCAAAATTCATAGAGGTGCCTCTCCCATGGATTGCTGAATTCATCATTTTAAATGGTGTCCCTGGCACGATGCTTGTATAACTCCTCTACGTGCAAAGGTAATGTATATAAAGCATATAAAGCGTAAAGCTGACTGTGCTGGGATAGACTGCAAAGCCACCCAGTTCAGTATTTTGTCTCTGACAGTGGCTGTTAACAAATATCTAAGGTAGAAGAGTAAGAGTGTGACTCCCAGAGAATGATACCCCTGCAGTCTACCACCTCTGCAGTAACCCTCGYGGCTCAGGGATGTCTGAACCTATGTCCAGACCTATGCATCCTACGTAGGTTAGCCCCAGAAGTACTTTCCTTCCTTGTATGTGTTTAACTGCTTTTGAACATTTTCATGATTTTAGTATCCTTACAATAATTAGTGCCACAGTTTAACTATGATTGCATGAAAAAACATTGCCTTTTGCCTGTTTTTGAATTACATAATTTAATTTAATGCACCCTCCCAAACTCTTACCTAGTAAGAAGTGGTGACTGATTGCTCCCTATTAACTTTTTCTCTGTCGTTCATAGCTTTCCCCTGTCATATCCCACCCCAACTCTTTATTTTCCTAACAGCAGTGTTCAAGCCTATTTAACCTTTCCCTACAAGCCTATTTAACCTTCCCTATGCTCCATATACCTGGTAGTGCTTACCATTCTCCTCGATACCTTTCCTAGCACTACTATGTATCTTACATTGAATAACTACTTGATTTCTAGTCTGAAGTCATGTATCAGTTGGATTATATAAAGTCAACTCTGTGTAATACATGTAAGGAAAACCGTTCTAAAATCCTGCTTTGATGTTACTTCAGCTATAACTTTAGACTAGAGATCAAATGAAAGCACTAAATAGGGCCCCAGTATGAATACATACGTTTCTGTGGAGCAGTAGTTAGACTTCTCTTATGGACGACAGCTCCACAATTCTCATTTCAAATGCGTTAAATCTGAGGCACGCAAGGTGCGAGTGAAATGAGATCAGGACCCCTGAATTCTGCGTTTGCTCCCTTTGTAAAGGCACGTACAGTCCTTCCACTTGTTAGCGGTTCATTACTGCGGGCTAGGGCTGTGTAAGGCACTGGGCTGAGGACCGCTGGCTTTTGCCGTTGTGAGAGCACGAAACCCCGATCCACGTAGCCAGAAGCGTGTTACAATACTGTCCAGTGAGAAGGAAGGTGGAGAAACTTCTAAATTGCTTTTACAGAAACTAATTTGTAAGGAAGGCTTCTGAGGATTTGTATTAATTATGTTTGAACTATTCACTTATGTTTAAAGACAGTTCAGAATCTGATCTGATAAACCGATGATCCCTTGGCATCCAGCTTTTAATTTAAAGTGGTTATAGCTCTCATATAGTCCACTGAGAGAATGCTACCAAGCTGCTCTTCTGGTACTTCCACAATGGATGGAGCGACAATTGGAGGAGCATTGCTGACAGGCAAGAGCAATTGTCCGTAGATTCATTGGAAGCTAGTATAGGTCTGCCGAATTTGTATAACTCAGATGGAATTGTGTATGGTGTACCAGTTGGCATACCAAAATCCTAAAGCCAAAAATATTTTTAAAATGCAAGCATAGAATTTTCTTTGGTATTGTACTTTATAGCCCACAACCGTATCCTTAAAATGTACAAACCAGCATCTCCCCTAACCCTTCTCCCCATGCTCTCGGCTAACCGGCCTTAGAGCAACGCTCAGGCTTGCTGTGGTTTGTCAGAGGTATAATAAGTAAATCACAGGCTGCATGTTACCTATTATTTTTTACCAAATAAGAAGCCTACAACTGACTGGTAATTACAGCAGTGACTGTCTACATTTTTGCTGCCTTAAAAGTGATTAAATAACACACTGAGTTTTCTTATGAATAGAAATAGCACAATAAATAATTTTGGTCATTCTACTTAAGATCTATCTTGTGGGACTTACTAGCCAAAGTCATACTTCATGGTGAAGGTCCAGGTGGGCAGGACATCAGCCACCATGGCTAATAGTTCTTTGCCGAGAAAATTACTCTTAAAATGTAAATGAGAGAGAAGATGTATTTGAGATGATCTTAGAAAACAAAGGAGAAATAAACAACCCATCTGGGACTCGGTGGCATTTGCTGATTTGTGTAGGTCCTGTTCTCCTCTTGTTACCAACATGTGCACAAACAGTGGCCATGCATTTTGTGCTGATTAGCCTGACGGTTTGAAAGATTAGTTTGGTTTGATGTGTAATGGTGAATGCAATTAGGAAAATAGGACCATATGTTATAAGGACCTTAGCTGGATAATGAGAATGGAGGGATATGAAAAGTGTGCTCCAAAGTCGCAGTGAAGTGATAGATTTAGCAAATAGGGGCTGTCAAATCTCAATAGAATCGACAGCAGGGCTGTTGCCTGTGGTTATTACTGCAGAGGATTTGCAGAAGATGGTGAATTAACAGCACATAATTTCACAAAGCAAAGACAAACGAGATAACCAAGACCTAGTCGTCAAGAGTCTACCTGAACTGGAAAAACATTGCCATGGTCCCTAATTCTGTTTAGCTATTACTTTAAAAGTAATTACACATTTTAAAGAGAGACCCAACCTGGAAGCTGCCGGTAATTTTTAAGCTGTTTTGAAAATGACGATCAAACCAGTCTGTACTTCGCACACCAATTTTTCTATGGCAGGTTAAATTTTTCTTATTCAAAATAATGTGGCTCCTACTTATGAAACACATTGAAAAGGGTTCCTCCTTTCTCTTTTTCTTGACAGCTTTTTCTTGAGAAGTGCAAAAGCTGCAAAAAAAGCCCCCAGAAGTCACCTGATCGGGTATGGTTAGAAAAACTTTTCCTCAGAATCAGTCTGATCTCAACCATGTCTGCTCGTGCCTTTATCTGGTGGCTGACTGTCTGCTCTGTGAAATCACTGTCTGCTCTTTCTTGTAGTTAAGTACCATGACTCTTATCTCCCTGAAGTCGAGGCTGTT
Source organism: Apteryx rowi (assembly GCF_003343035.1). Lineage (NCBI taxonomy): Eukaryota > Metazoa > Chordata > Aves > Apterygiformes > Apterygidae > Apteryx > Apteryx rowi. Next base: position 3,909,976 of record NW_020451093.1, on the reverse strand, counting down.
TGCCGTGCCCAAATATTTATTTACAGTAAGGGTCGCATGTTTTCTAAACCTCTGGTCACACTTGCTGCTTTTCTCAGCCACTGTTGGTTGGGAGTCCACATCATTTTTTTTTTTTTTTTTTTTTTAACTGAAACACAAGAAGTTCTGCCTGAAAATGGTGAAAAACTTCTTTACTGTGAGGGTAACAGAGCACTGGAACAGGTTGCCCAGAGAGGTTGTGGAGTTTCCTTCCTTGGAAATGTTCAAGAGCCATCTGGACACAATCCTTGGAAATGTGCTCTAGGTGACCCTGCTTGAGCAGGGGGGTTGGACTAGATGGTCTCCAGAGGTCCCTTCCAACCTCAGCCCCTCTGTGATTCTGTGACTGATTTACCGTGCCTCCAGCTGGGTGCAAAGCTGGGGAGCAGAACGGCTTCATGTGTCTTACCAGCAACGTGTGTCCTGGTCTGGTTTTCTCTTCTTCGCAGTACGACAACGCTGGCTCATGAGCAGCGTGTAGATTTTGGGGCTCTTTGGATTTGGCTTTACTACTTCTCTTTTGTCCGTAAGACCTGTTTTGCCTTGTGAAGGGAGAAAATAGTTTTCTCTCACACGGTTCTTAACAAACTTGTGTTGATTGTTACTCGTTTCCCTAGTATCCTCTGGGTGTTTACAATTAGTTAATTTGACTATTTGTTCCATTATTTTTCTGGTAAGAGAAGTTAGATTGATTGGTTTGTAATCCTGTGGCTTTTCCTTTATTTTTCAAGTTTTTTGTTTGTTTTTTGAAGATTTTTGATGTTTTCCGGTCTTCTGCACCCATTTTCTATGCATTGTAGCTGGCAAACCAAAAATCAGAGCCACATGCCACGGAAGATTACGTTGTGAAACATTTTTTAGAATTGCGCAATATATTTACAAATGTTCCTCAGAATTTATACACTTCATTTTTCAAAACATCAGCAATAAACCCTTTGGGAGCAGAAAAATGTTAACAGTGAGAGAACAGATGAAACACACAGAAAATTTTGGTTTGTTACCATACTAATCTGGTGGTCTCACCCCCTACTCTGAGTGATTGTCCTTTCTTTCCTGTAATGCTGTCATTCCTCTTTCTTACACACAAAGAAGACAGGATTTTTTTTCTAATCTTTGCCTAATTAAAAAACAAAAAAAAACCCTCTAATAAAATAATGGCTAATTCTTGGGGACATCAGCTCTCCCAGCTAGTCATTAATCCCAAGGAAATGAGCCAGGCTTGATTGTTATTACTAAAATATATTGCTAATGTAATTTAGAGCTTCCTAGAAACAGATTTCTAAAATATATTCTGGCTCTCCCAGTCCACCCGAGAACGTGCACATTAATTAATCTGCATAAAAGTTAAAATATCATTGCAATAGGATGTTACTTAGAAAGGTAAGATAGTTAGAAAGTAAAACAGCAATGGAAATGACAAATTCAATGTTAACATCTTCATATCGAGGTTGGGCACCTTTCTGGAAGATAGGTGTTAAATAGACATTATGCAAGGTCAGACAGGTTGATCCAGTGTTGCTTCTGTTCTCAAAAAAAAAAAAAGAGAGAAAGTCTGAAACAGTCCGTCTTGCCCAGGAGCAGCCAAGAGTGTGATTTTCGTGTTGGTCATGCATGTGAGCGTCCAGCCTCTGCTCACCCCCCGCCATCTCCAGGTGTGCCTTGGGTGAGCTCTGGTCAGCAACTGAACCTAAACTGCTGGGTGAGCCCACCGCTCGGGTACGGCGCGCGCCCTCTTTGCTGTGGTCACCGATGGAAACATGCAATACTGAACTCGCCATGCCATCTAGAGCGCTCTTTGCAAGGTCCCTTTTCTGCAGTCAAGTACTCAGAATAAATATTTGTGCAGTCTTGCCTTAAAATCAGTGGATGAGCATTAATGATGAACATTAAAGTTAGTTTCCATGCTCGTTCGGCTGTGTTTTAATTCTGAAAGCAAGCTGCTCTCCCGCACGTTGCTTCCTTTCAGAGGACCAGCCATGTGAGCCGTCGTGCTCAGGCAACCATTTCCCCCAAATGAGCACGCTTCTGGATGACACGATCGCTTACATCAGTGCATAATTCGTTTCCACTCAGCACACAAGCTTCAGCACGAAGAGCAAGTGGAGGTCCTGTTTGCTTATGCTCAGTTGGTCTCGCTGATATAACTGGCACTGCTGACTTCGCTCAAGAGGAGGTCACGGCTTTTCCCATAATGGAGAGATCTCTCCAACCAGAACAGATGCCCATGGGAAGGGTACAAGTAACATCTGACGCCTGAAAGTGCTGTGCTGGAACCAGCTGACAAATACCCAAGGGTCAGCCATAGTGTGTGTGTTCACTGGGGACGAGCTCAATTAGCTGCAAAGCATTTAAGCCATGAGGTTTTAGCAGCCTCGCTGGGTTCTCCTTCCATCTTTGCTCTCTCATGCTTCCAGCCGTTTTTAGTTCATGCTTCTGAAAGCTTTGTGAGCAGCGTCTCCTTTTTTTTTTTTTTTTTAACTGATTGGCACTTAATTGCTAAATCACTGTAATGTAGATGACTAAAACTCCTACTTACATAATAATATTGAGGATAGCTAATTACAAAATTAATTTGAAACATTTATTTTCCAATACAAGAATGTGTTAGCAGAAATGCCTTAGAGAGAAATACCTTATAAAGGAGGAAGGCACCTTAAACAGGCTTTAAATGCACAAATCCCCAGTTGCTACCCCCAAATCCTTCCCTGTCTCTTGCCTACACATGGACATGTCTGAATTTTCCAGGCCCTTCTGCCTTAGATCTGATACTGACCCAGGCGTCTACAGCTTGTTCCCATACTTGCCCGCGTCGCTGGTTGTGGTTCCCTCACCTCAGCCGTACTGATGTAGAGGCAATTAGCATCATTTTTTGCAAACTCCTGAAGATGCCAGTATGGGCATCCTGCAGACACTGATAGGTGTCAGGACTTTCACAGTGACTGGGGCAGGACTGTCCCCTCGTCCGTCACGAAACATTCATTCTTTTATAAAAAAGCTCAAGATAAAGAGGAGGAAGAGGCAAGATTTCCTTTATTCCCAGCATTTCAGGTGCTCCATGTCAGATTAATTTCCTTCTCCAGCCTAAGGGAAGGCAAAACCCACGTTGCCCACCCTCAGGAGGGGTTTCTAACAGCCAGACCGTGGGCTGTTCCAGGTCAGAGCTGCACATCTGTGCAGCACATCTGGTGTGCACATCTGCGTATGTGGGATCTTGTAGCTCTTCCTTTACGGAGTAAAGAAAGCAAGATTCATGGGGAGTTTTTCAAGTGGGAGAACACGTGAAAAGAATTAATGCTCTTACCTATTGGGAAAGTCCTATCCTGGAATATCCCATAGGATGCTCATATCCCAGCTTGTTTTCCAAGGACTGTTTATACATTTTGAATTAAACAAGTCAGTGGAAAACATACAGTGATTACTGTGGGACTGTGTGAAAAAAAAAAACAAAATAGATTTAGCTATTATTATTAATTCTTTATCATATACTTAGTCTATATTACTAAGTCTTTTTTTTTTTAAGAAAAAAGTCATTATCACAATATTGAGACTTTTTATATGTGGATGGGCTACTGAACTCGGAGAGTTTTGCCTAAGATGAAATAAGAAATAATTGAAAAATACATGTATGTTAAGAAATTCTCTCAGAAATAACTGCTTTTGTCAATGTTTTAGATACAGTGTAGGGTTCTAAATACTTCTCTGTTTATAGAGAATAACGTGGATCATATTATGGAAAGGCAAGAGCACCAAAACTGCCTCTTCGTAATCATCTGAACACAGATGTAAAATTGAAATATTTGAGCCCTGAGAAGTTCTCTAGTTTGAAACTCTGTAAGCAGAAGGGCAACCAGCTCTGGCTCCAGCCTCAGTTAAAACAGTATAACTTAATGAGTAAATGAGAAAATTAAAAATGTCAATATGCTGTATAAATGGCAAAAAAAGTCTCAGCAAAGCATGATATGAAAACGTCCTTTAGTCTCATGTGGGATTAAATGAATGTGCCTCTCTCCATTTTCTTAGATCTTTATCACTTTGGAAATATGTCTGAAGAAATCAGGATTTAACAGATGGGCTACAAAACTGATAATATAACATTCTGTACCTCTAGTGGATTCTTATGTCCTTTTTTTCATTATTGTCACCTCCTAAACATACGTGACAGCCGTAACCCTGACTTTGGTCTGTGTTTTGCAGCTTGAAGTGCTGTGTTAGGAGCAACTTCACAGTCTGATGGAAATTCTGACCTTGCTGAAGTCCATGGCTATGTTCTCAATGGCTTCGTCAGCTCTCACCCTTAGGCAGACAAAAGGAAAAGGCAAATGATTGAAAACCCTCAAATATCCTTTTGGTCTCTGGACTGTAATTTCCAACGTGTGGCTTATTTAGACAGGGCATAATTATAATGCATTGGTGTATTTCCCATACTGACACTCTTCTTCCTGAATTAGACTATGTCCTCCCTGAAACGTGTCTCTCTATCTGCACACAGATGAGTTTTCCCGCTCCAAAACGATAGCTTTTGGTTCATTATGATACATGTATCTGATGATGTTAGCTGATTAGTTTAAACTTTTGTCTCCGACGTTCCCGTGGATGCGCGCTGCAGTCGATGCCGCCCTTGTATTCCCCCTCAGGCAAGCAGCCAGGGTATTTGACTACCAAGTTGCCTAGTGATGAATGCAAAGTGTCAGCCAGAAGAAGTTTAATATTACAACAAAAAAATGTGAATATAAAATCACGTCACAGATACCTTAGGTTGAAAAGAACTGACTGACCTGTGATTAGCAATCAGGGAGTGAGGAAAAATACCCATTTCTGTGTTTCTGTGTTCTGCTTGTGAGCTGTCAGCTATGAACAATGCACAGACTATCTTGCTGTGTTGTCTTCTTAAATAAGTGTTTCTTCCATATTTTTCAGAATTAGCTCTAAGGAGTGCTGTAGCTATACGCACAGGAGCGGCGCTCATGGGTGGAGGGAGGGATGAGCAGCTGTGCTCCCGTGGCCAGAGTGCCCTGCGGGACCAATCCCCATTATCTCCAGCTCTTGGTGAGCCCCGCTGGCTGCACTGTAAAGGTCAGACCCCAAACCTACTGAAGATATAGGAAACTCTTTCATGGGCTTCAGCTGACTTTTTCCCAGAGCCTCACAGAGTAAAGACCAAACAAAACAGGACATGCTGACGAAGAGGTTTGCCATCAAGGAAGGAAGAGTTTCAGTTAGCTGGTGCATTAAATCGTGGTGCTTCATTGCGTTCCTTTTTATTGTTTTGCTTTGAATACGAAGTCAGAAGTTGGTAAGTCACATTGCCTTCAGGGCCCCAGTGAAAAGAGAATACTTTGGAGAAATTTTGATTGGATTGCAAGAAGCTTCAGGCTACCAAAGTACCCAGCACCTGGAGCCCATGAAATATGGGAGATGCTGGTACGGTGGTTGTCCCCTCTGTAACCAGCGCAGGGGTACTGTTTTCTGACTTTCTGATATGTGATTTCTGCCTCGTTGTTGATGGCTGTAAACACTGTTCTAAGTACTATTTTATGATCCCTGGAGGAGTAGCAATGTAAACAGCATAATTAGTTCACCTTTGAGGCATATCTAGAAACTTTGTTCTTCCAGAAGAGCGATAACAGAAATGAATACTGCTGACAAGGTAAACAGAAAAAGAGATGCCGCAACCTACTTGTTAGAGACAGCTAATGCTTGAGGGAGCTATGCATTCAACACACTTTAAAAAATGTATTTATATATTTATATGTTTAAATTGCTGGCATTTGTTTGTAAATATATTACTACGTGGGAAAAAATATTAAAAGTAATAAATTTTAGGGTCTTTCTTCTTCTGGAGGAAGCATGAACGCTTATCATTAGCAAACCATAGTTATATGGTTATTACAGGTACCATGGACTGCATGCATACTGGTGTGTATTTTCACCCATGCTGTTATAAGACTGGCAGGTTTCCTCCAGGGCAGAGCTCCTCATTTGGGATACACACACTAGGTTAAACTTAAAACTTTTTTTGTCTAAGCAGACTGTAGGAAAGGCTCCCATTCTAGCCTGCCCGGTTGTGAGCTCGTCGCAGTGAGGGACCTTCAGGAACATCTCCTCCCCGTTGGATCCCACACCATAATGCCCTCGGACCCTGTCTCACCACTGCAAATTTGGGTGCAGCTCAGGTATTTCCCAGGGGTTTTAGTGCCTCAGATAAATGCATATACTTGCTTAGGGGGTTCTGAACAAAATTTTACTGATTGCTTTAGATAGAACAGAATATTCAGATCAGAAAAAAAAAGAACAAGAGAAATGTCTATATGTAGTTCTGAGACAATTCTCTACAACTTTCTCAGTTTTTTTATCAAGTCCGAACATTTTTTAAATTGTGGTTGGAGACCCCGCACGGCTCTTGGGTCCTGGCTCCTGCACGTACCTGTAACTCTGCTGCTCAGTCCTCCCCAGCTATCGCTGCAGCTGAACCCAAGAAAAGAACAGGAATCCTCATATCTTCCTGACCCTCGGTTATTATATTAATTTGGGTTAATTGCATTTGGGTGGCGCTTCTTGTTGACAGACCTGAGAACAAATTCTCAATTATAAACACACAGAGGCATTCATGATACAGTAGTTTCATAGCATTGAAGACAGCTTCATAATGTAAGATAAATTCTACAAATAGATGCACCTGCTTATCTGCAGATGGAGAATATAAAGTACATTATTACTGTGGAACTTCTGAATGCAATTTATGTATTTGGTTTATTCAGAAATGATATTCATAGTTCTTAGAATAAATGCCTTCAACTTCCCACTGCAGAGAGGATAATTCTCAGCTTTTAAATACTGCTTTTCATCAGTTTACTTCTCTATGCAAAGTATGATAAGGTAATAAAGGTACTTTTTCCTTCTAACTGCATTTGGGGGTGGAAAACACCTAACAATAATAACAACAATTCTTGGCATTACTATAGCAACTTTCATCCAAAGATCTCAAAATGCTTTCCAATAAGTAATTAATTAGGCCTCACAACACCCTGGAGAGTTAATTACAAATTATCAAGTATAATTTCAAACTTTTTCCATTGAAACTATTTTTGAAATCTTTCCAAAGCAAAACAAAATATGCTGGCTGTAATACTATGACCTTTCACTCCTCTGCTTCATTTTGAAAACATAATTAGATGAGAACTTGAATGCACCTAGTTTTAGGGAAAGCTAATATAATTACAGCATCACCACAAAACTCATTACTAGTCTCAATTTCTTCAGTAAGATGATACTTTTTAATCTAACTCTGTCTAATAAAACAACAACAGAAAAAGCTGAAATACTGCTAAGTATTCCAGCGGAGTTCCAGAGAGATTTCAGATCGTTCGCGTCCATCTGTTCGTCTTTTGCAAGGGTGGCTGCTGTCGCGAGCGGCACACGGCTTTGATCTCACCTGGCGTTGTGATGCAGCAAGAGGAGAAAGACGCATTTTTGCTGCCTCCAGATGGAGAGCGTCCTTCCTGGGAGACAGCAAACTCCGCTAATCCAAATAGTGTAATTTATACTTGCTTTGGGCTCGAGGAGATATTTGTCCGAGCATGCTACGTCCCAGGGAATATCAGAAGAGAACAACAACATCTTATTTCCCATTTTCAAAGCGGCCTGGAATATGTGAACTCAAACATATATATAGAATGAGCTGCTCTAAGCTGGTCTTCTGAAGAAATGAAATTCTGACTCTTAGAAAAATAGAAATAAAAAAATGGCAGGAGGTAGAGAGAAAGAAGAGAAGAATTGAAATCTAAAACCGTATCCCAAAATAGCATAGCTGAAACTGTCCTGGATTTCCACAAACATTTTAGCAGAAGACTAGATATAACTCCTGCACATCAGAGACCTGAAGCTGTAATTTTACCTTCATCTCATATAATCATAGGAGTAATTAAAAATCCTTTTACTTATGCTAGGCTGTGTCTTTTGTTACAACATAGTTATTGGTTCGCTTTTGATGTAAGATGAAACTAGTTTACTCATGTAATTATCTGAGGGCAGAGACTTCTCTCTTTTCATATAGTGGTTCTTGAGAAAAAGAAAATAATGATGCACTTATTTGCAAGAATAAAGCTTGTGAAAAATTTGTCATCTGAAGAAAGTGCCGGTATTTCAGCAGTGAAAATATGGTACATGTTCATGTGCATAGAATATACATTCAACAATTGTATGGACATTTAAAAGGCTATTCTACTTAATATGTGAAACAAGGTCATCAAAAATGAAGACCTATTTTTTTTCTCTAGAGTAGGAGTCTAAAAACAGTGATGAGATAAAACTTCATATTGTGCAGGCTAATTGAACGTTTCGCATCCCTATTTGCTGTAAGCGATGAGATACATAAGGTGCGTGCAGAAAAAACATGCATATAATGCACAAACGCAGTACAAAGTTCATGAGCTACTTTGTTGAAAATTTTAGAAGGAAATTATTAATAAGAAAAAGAAAGATTTGCAAAAATTTCATGAGAGGTAGCAGAGGGAATTACCTTCCCAGAGAATTTACAGCCAAATAAAGATAACCTTTGGGAGAATAATTGAGAATTCTGAGTTATAAATATGTGATTACAGTTGATTTTGTGCCACTGCTTTAGCCCAGCAGAAAAGAGAGCTAATTTTCTGAAAGTGCTATTTTATTGCGTATCCAATGATCTTGTCGTATTCCGTGTTCATGCCTGCATATGCAGCCCCACCGAAGCCAACAGCTTTGTGCAGGTGTGGAGCATAATTTGATCCCAGACATGATTCCAGAGGATAAGAGAAATGAATGTTATTCATCTCTACAGTTTTTTAAGTGTAACCAAACTAATGAGAAGGGATGCGGCGTCTGAATTCAGTTTGATTAAGGTTGCAAGCGTTGATTGGGCCAAGGAAATAATTTAGAGGCACACATACACAAGTTTAGTGCTGGTGAAGGCATAATGAGAACAAAAAAAGGAGAAAACCATAGGAAAAAAGCTGAACCAATATAATTAGATAAGGGAATGAGGTCGTTGCTGTGCACTGTAAAACGTCCATATGCAAATGAGCGTATTAACTGCTCAGGCATTGTGTTTCGCAAATAAAAGATGTATGGTAAGAAGCAAGAATTTGTGCCACCATGGGACAGAACCGAACTGAAGAATCTTCTTACAAACATTTACAAGAAACCAAGGCTCTTAGCAACCCTTATTAGCACAAATTCATCTGTCTCCTGGAAATGAACCTATGATTGGCACTCCTTGCTGTCGAAATATTGAGCAAATAAAATCTATCTGCTCAACTGTATGTAGAAGTCAGCAAAACCGGTGCAAGGAGACCAAAGGTGATTTTTATCCTCTGTTCGGGGAGACAGCAGTGCTATGTTTATTTTCAACTGAACAAACCAGTTAGAGAATCTTGAACAAACTTTTCTCTGTCTTGTGTTTACTATTATTTTTAGCAGGAGTAGTAGTATTCTGCTACATCAGAAATGGGCTAATATGCAATACTTACGAGAGACCAAGATGAAAAATCCCTCTTAAATATTAGTTTTGAAAAGAACGCTAAAGTGGGTCGATGCAGCATTAATCTTTTGCCAGCAAAGCTCTTAATTTCTTTATAGAATTTAAACCACTCTTCTTCACTTTCCTGGAAGTTATCAAATAAAAAGAAGCATTTATTGCTAATACAATGCAGAGTCAATAAAAAGCAAAATGTCTAAAATCTAATATATGTATTTTTATACAACCTAGTAAGATTCTCTAAAAAATTACACATCCTGTCAAGACGAAATTAAAATAATAGTCACAAAGCATCACGTCCAGTTTATTTAAAAGCTATACATCAGCAGCATAAATTTATGTTTGTAAAGCTATTTAGGCTCTATCCATCATGCAAAGGCTGAAGCGTGGCTATAGCTCTTTTTTCAAATTAACAGGTGCCTAAGTCCAAAATGGATTCAGCTCTCTTTCAGATGCCCTGGAAAGAAATGTCCAAAAGCTGTTCACACCGCGTGGGCGGCTGGCCAAGTGCGCCTGCAGACGCAGAGGGAGGCAACATCTGGACAAAGTAAAAAAATCTGAGCCCCCAATGACCCAGAGTGATAAGGAGTAAAAGTTAGTGACTCATAATAGCTTGTGTCATGGTAATTTGGGGGTTTTGAATAACTAATGATGACAATAACTTGTGCATCCCTAAATATGGTAATTAAGCATGGCTCCAGAGAGAAAATTAGAAACTAGTGCTATGGAGAATCAGTGAGTGAAATGCACTGGCTTATCGGCTTGGATAAAGATCCAGAGAAAATATGTCTCTGTGACCAAAGCTAGTCAACAGGAAGAACTGACTACCGATAAGTCAATATAGGTTTCTTTTTTTCCTTTTCTTTTCTGTTTTGGACCCAGAGCTTTGAAAAAAGGTGCTTTATGTTTGTAATAGCTATGCCAGAGTCTTTCCTTGAGTGTTTCCAGAGTCTTTCCTTGGAACATAACCAGACAGAGGCGTCAGTGTCTGACTGAGGGCAGAATTAGCTCAGTTAGATGTGGATGACAGCAAAGTGAATTTCTTTCTTTTACTTCTGCTTTATACGGGGATGGGAATAGCAAATATTTTTGACCATATAGTGCTTGACAGTGATAACTGAAACCTGGACAATGGGAATTATTGCTCCTTTTTTTCTGATGAGTCCCTCCTGAAATGTTTCACATAGTCAAAAGATATATGGAGCAAGGAAGCTGGCTTTGCTGTTGATGTAATTATATGAGAAGAAAGGTAATCAGCTGTTTTCATGCAATCTGATAACGAAATACAAGCTGTGCGAAATCTGTTCACACATTGTAATAAGAAAGATGCACAATAAGCGCTGAGTGTGATTAATTATCTGAGTGGGTTTGTATCCAATTTAGCAGCAAAGACTGACACAATCAGAATATGCGGTCTGTCTGGAGACCGAAACAGAAGCATGAATGAAAGAAACTCAAGCTCATTCTGGCAAATGCTGCACTTAATGTATTTGGATAAGTATATAAAGCCTTGGAGGTAATTAGTAAATGCAGTCCCAATAGCAATATATGCATGACTCCCATTATTGCTAATGGTGAACATGTGTTTAACATCCTGAGCACTCTACCAAAACTTTATTGAAATAGTTTCAGAAGATGGCCATAATGCTCCAGAGCCTAGAGTAAAACAGACTGCTAATGCCAATGAACGTGTGCAATAAAATCCATGACAAGAGAATACACCGATTAGGTAGTGGCTTTGACAAACTTGTCTTCAGAGAATACTTACTAATCTTGAAAGATCAGTCTAAAGACACTACTCTGCAGGGGGCACTTCCTGCTGTCTGGGATAATCGAATAAAGCTAAAGTACCTCCATAAAAGTCAGACTTCTGCACATGTTGGACCAGGGAGAGAAGGGCAGACTTAGGCCAATGTCCAGAGCAGTAAACGTCTTTGCACGTTCCTGCCACTCTATCTGCACTCAACCAAAGCTTTACATCCAGCACCCGCAGTGCTACGGCCCAGTCTTTTTAAGATCTGGTACATACTTTTGAAGAAGGGCAAAATTAAACGATGGCAGAGCTCAGAGTGAGAATTCTGAAGTTTTGGGGGAAGGAGTTCAAAGGTTTTGCAAGAATAAATACCACTAACTGTAGGATGAAACAAGTTACTTTCCCACCTTTTGTTAATTTGCCTGTTTTCCAAGGGTTTTTTTTTTTTAAGCTTCTGAAGTCATATCTTTTTGAAACATGAATTGTCCTTGCCACTGTTTATGACAGCTTAGAATTTATTCCGCTCTCTTAGGAGCCCCCAGCTGTTTCTCTGCACCGATACGGGATCGTTCCTTCAGCCTACCCAGCTTTGCGATCCAAACCGCTGTCAACGAGCAACTCTCAGACACACGATGCGGTGACCATGGTTAACAGGCACCAGAAAGAGGTAACAACCATTATTCCGTATCTTTGAGAGCAAAGACCCACAGAAACCATTTATTAGGTTTTATTGAAAATAGCAAGCAGAAGAAAGAAGTTAGGATAAGAGAAGAGTTATAACCAGAGTGGCTTTCATAATGGAGCATTCGATACTTGGAGGCATGGGTAAAAAACCTCTCTACTGTTGCTATTTATCTGTACAGAACCCTACTATTTCAGAGTTATTCCTCTTGATCAATACTATTTTAAAGACCCGCAGAGTAAATCCAGATGACTGGTGGTCAAAGTCTTGTTAAATGTTGGGTAATTTTTTTCTGAAATGGGCTCTTCCTCAGGTTGCAAGCGAGCGCGTGCAGAGCTGGGCAGCAAGAGGAGTGATATAAGCACGGAAGGACTGGGCAAGCAGGTATCGAAAGGGCGAGTGAATGGATGGGGAGAGCTCTGGACGCGCTATTGAACGGGAGAAGGATGAGGGGAAAGTACAAGGGGAGGAAATTGGTTGTGCATGGGTGTAATGACTATGTGACGCTGCGAGGTAATTAAATGAAGAACGGTTTACTGAAGGAATAAGGGTGCAGTATGCATCTTCATGGAATAAACGGGCAGGGGATTTATGTAAAGTTCACATCCTTGCGAACGTTTGCTTGTTGCTTCCATGTAAGAATATATGCTAGGATAAAATAATAACTACTAGGAAGGTGGTTTGTGGGTGCTCTGAGCTGTGAGCATATGTTTTTGAAAACAGATGCTGTCACGGCATAGCCTGCATGCTTATCTCACGTGAGACTACCCAAAAGTCGCCTAAAGTAGATAACGTCACTGGGTAAATCTATTTCCGGCATATAAAGCTGGAGTTTGCTCTGAATGCTGAAATATATTTAGTTAAGGGAAAAGCAGTCTCTTCTTTGTGTGCAAGAGGAAAGAAATAGTTTGGAGTGGTGACAAAGCTTGGCAAGATGCTTAAAAATGTTCACTATCGTTATAGGTGTGGTGCATATTGACCGGGGAATACCACCAGAAAAAAGTTGCCTGGAGCATTCACACACGCACACACAATGTGCAAGGTTCACACAGCAAAATATTTATCACAAGGGCAAAAAGAATTTATAACTCTCATTAGTTTCAACATTGTAACATTCAAAGAAAAGGTATTTCACTGAAGTGCCAAGGATTTTAATAATGATGATTTATCCAATACTTATACATCACTTCTGTGCATGTAGCTTATTATGAATGGCTTATTAAACTGGTTAAAGCGGTCAACAGGCACTGCAAATGCATTTACTTTAACTTTAATGTTGCATGTTACATTAGGAATGGCTGGCTAAACATATCTAAGACATTTAGCAGTGTGAAGTGCAACCTTAAAAATCAAGTAAATGTGTTTTTAATAGTGGTTGATGTGTTATGACTATCCTGTGCCATAAATGTTATGCACATTATTTCTGAGATATTTACACTTTGCTAGATTCCACCTATAGTACTGCCCTGTTTATTAAACTATATAAACAAACATTAAAATATACAAAATATAAAATGTAAGTGTAACAGTCAAGTGTAAAGTTTCCCCCTCAGATCTGCACAGAAGATACCCGTTTGGCTATTCAACCCTCATTAAGTGTTCAGGACTCTCACTGACAGCAGGAAGATCAAAATTACAGTTCAAATGAGCAGCTGAAGTGTTGGCATATTTATCTGAATTTTGTCGATACAGAAATCCAGAAATGGCAGTCCTCCTTATTTCCATGCATTCTTAGTGAAAACAGCTAAAATAAAGCCTAATATTTTAAGGCCAATTCATGAAGGTTGTAAACAGCATATGTTGGAGTATTTCATTAGGTCTGGACTTGATTACAGGCAGTATGGAAACAGTATCTGTAGTAAGAAATATATGTTAAGATGAAAGTTAAGGTTGCTTAACAGTTTCCATAATCAACCTCTAATTTTTGGGCACTTATAACTTTCTCCAAATTTATTTTATTGCTTTTGGCTACACACTTTATACATTATTTTGAATTTCATTTACAGCTATGCATGCTATTTGGTAGCGGAGCTGTCTTGTACCAAAGACGAGCTTTGTGCCAACTTTGTAATAACAGCTTCCCCAAAAGGGATATCTGCGCAGACCGCGGCTCCCCCCGGCTCAGCAGGGGTTTGTTGCAGAGGTTTGTGTCCGGTGTCCATCCTCCCACCGCTCCTACTGAAGGGTGACCACCTGCTCGTGTTGGGTCTGCAGGTGCTGGAGCAGTGTCGTCTTTTAGCAGCTTTGGGGTTTCTAGCACGGCAAAACTCAAACTGGAATCAAGTTTCTCTCCCTCACTTTCAACATTACTGGTGCCGAGGGCAGGTAGGGGATGAGAAAACTTGGCTGACTCCCATGCTGAAGGGTAAGGTCTGAGATGAGTGAAAAGGTAGGAAATGAAGGAGGGGGACCAAATGAGGTCGTAGGAAATGGATGGGATCTGAGGTGAAAGTAATAATAAGAAAGCTGACGAGAATATTAGGAGCCATAAAGAAGAGCCGACAGGAGCATTGATGGCAGTAAAGGGGGGGCTTGAATCAATGAAAGGGCACTAGCCAGAGCGGAAGTGGGGCAGGAGCTGGGAAAAATAGCAGCAAGTGGAAGGAGCGAGGAGATGTAATTTAAAAATGAGAGCTGAGTTAGATCCACGTGCAGAACATCAGGCAGCAGGCGGCTAACGAGCCCACGTTCAGCCATTGCTTTACTACCCCATGCACGGAAAGTAAAGGCCCTTCTGGAAAAACACGGGTCTGCGCCCGTGTGCTGTGGTACGCAGTGTGCTGCAGAGCAAGTGCACGAAGAGGATGCTGCAGCTCATAACCTTTTAGTGTCGGGCAGTCAATCTAAAGGTGCTCCTGAGACACAGAAACAGCCATGCTTATGAAGAAGGTCTGTCACCAGATGTCCCGCCTAGATGTGTCCCAGTGGCCTAAGCTTTTATGTGTCTGTGATGAAAAAGATGAATCTGGCTAATTCGATTGTAAGATAGATCTCGTGTCAGAAAGAGGTTTTGGCCGGCACTAGGCAGAGAAGTCTGCACAGAGCCCTGCAAGGATGCCAGTCCTGGGGATGCTGCAGCCAAAGAAAAGCCACCCTTAGCCACAGGCATCACTGGTGGGAAACCAGGAGCCGTTTCACTTCTTGCTGTCTGGGGGGGGCTTGGCGAAGGGGTGGGATTTGGAAGCGCCCTGCCTCATTCCCGTCTCGGCAGGGATGGGGAAATGTTGAAATCACCAACATACTCGCCAGGGCTACAAGCACACAGGATAGCGTGCAACGTGTTGGGTGGCTGGGGTAGAGAGAATTTATGTTTGCAGTTGGGATTGTCCTCAATATTCTGCTGCATAAATGAGAAAACAGATCACCTTGTCTGAACAAAGCGTAATCATTTTCACTGTTTTGCATATGGTCAAGGTTCTTACCCTATTATCTACAGTCTGAATTTCCTTAAATGAAACTTTTATCTCAACAGCTTCTAATGTTTTCAAAGACAGCCCGTGAGGACACCCACAGAAAAATGAATATTATAGCATTTCAGCGCTGTCCCCAGATCTGTTTAGCTCTAAATTATACAATTCTTGAATTAGCTACTGTCTGTTTTCAGTAGTTTTCCATTACATGGGGTCAGGCACCGGAGGAAATAGTTTTCTAAATCAGAAAGGAATATTAAATGACACAGCTGATATGTATGAACAGTGGTGCAGAAGATTTATTGAGTAATGTGTTAGGTTGATAAATGATAACATTTATTTGCAATTTGAGGATGTGACCCAAATGACACTCATTAGCTCAGCTTGTGTAGAACCGATTAGTTTTGTAAATTTATTATTTGTCTGGTGCTATTGGAAGAAGAGTCTTTCTTTAATTGATTGGAAATCTGTTTTATTTTAGAGAATATTATGTATTCTGTTCTTAATTGTATTCTGTTGTTTCCTCCTGAATGTCAGTGATATTATAGTCTATTATTTGAGCAAGGGAGTACTTGGCATCCAACTAAAAGACTACAGTGAATGCATTAATTCATACATAGTGTGTGGGGGGTAATAAAGAAAGATTTCTATTGGAAAGGCACTGGGAGTGAAATGAGGAAATAACTGGCTCACAGACGAGTTGTTCCTCTTCTGTTGATAGAGCTTGAATGACACGTGATCCATTTCCCAAAAAGGTTTGTGGATTTAAGAGCATGATTCCAAAGGATACTGAGTTTTTGCCTACGAGCATCATCCATGAGAGTATGAAGACCCTGGGCAAATGTCTGTAGCTCTCTCCTGGGTCCCTGATACTAAAGTCTAGGAGTTTGGAGACCTGAGAAGAAACTGTTGTGTTTGGGGCTTTGGTGCAAAAGTCCAATGGTTGTTAAACTATTATAATTTTCTGTAGGTCTCTCTCTCTGCATGGACTATTCCTGAAAACAGAATAGAAAATGGTCCCTTTGCTACGGACTTCTCAGGGAGGGTTCGAAACCCCACAGAAAGCGAGACGGTTTCTGGGAGTCAGGCTCTATGCAAGAGTCTCAATTGACAAGAGAGAACAGGGGCTATCACTGGGCAAGAATTTTAAAAGTTATTTTAATGAGAAGTACTGGTCTGTTGAAGGCAGGAAAATGTGAGTTTCCAAAAAGTTATTGATGCACAGCTCTTCAAAGAGGAAAGCTTAGACATTATAGAAGCATCCTGTTGCAACATTTTCTAAACCCATTGACTTGTTTTCTGATGGCTGGAAATGAGTTTTGTTTTGATACTTTATCTTTACTATCCCTTATCAAAGTGTAAATATTAGAAAGATCAAAACTGAAATGAAAACTGAGAAAATTAAAATATTTGATAGGACCCATTAGAATTCCCTCAGCCTTAATGTAACAGAGGAGGGTGACCTTGGTTCTTCACTCTAATTTGACAGGAAAAAATGTTCAAAGCAGCAAAAATTCTAGTGAGACTCAAAAACTATTTCTTGCCTAGTTGTCACAAAGGTTGAGGTGTTCAAGAATAGTTGTTTCATTTAGTTTCAGCTAGTTCCTGCTTCCTAGAAACAAGCTGTAACATGTTTGACAGAAAAGACAAAAAAAAAAAAAAGCATCCCTTTGTTTCAATAAGTTGTTCATCTATTGTGTGGTTGGAAAAGATGGCATGGGAAAATCCTGCTTTAGAGCATTTACTATTCTCTCTGACGTTTGCAGTTGGAACATAGCAAAAATATTTCCTAAGAAACTGGAATGCCACCTTTACCTATGCCCGGGTTTTCCAGCACTTTGTTCCTAAAAAGAACCTTTCCCTCACTAGAAGAATTTGCCCTTCATAGGAAATATTGAGATTTAAATTATTTTCCGTGAGAAAGCTGAGCCTAGTCTGGTGGTTAGGCGACACCACACTCATATTCGTGTCCTTGCTCCATTACTCTTCCAGCTTCCAAGTGAGAGCCCCAGCTGCTAGGTTATTGACTGCTGTGGAGTTGGGGGTCTTTTAGTCTCTCTTGTTAGATCTGTTTCCAAAAATAAAGGTGTATTCATTGGAAAAGGAACTTTCCCTTGCACATCCCTGCTGTCCTGGGTATCAGTTTGTTGGTTACTTCAGGGGTGGGTATTTTTCATCCTGAGCAGAACTTGCTGCTGAACAGTATTTCTTGGCAAAAGGATTTCTTCAGCTAGTATTTCCTCCTGAAAAAGTTCAGTTTGATAAATTATTCTTCACTGATGGAAATTCATTTTGTCAAAGAAATTCCCAGATGTGTCCAGTGCTGCCATGGCCTCCTCGTGTGCTCGCGCGGCCGCTGCTCAAGGCTTTGCGGCTGCAGCCGGCCCCGTCTCAAGGCAGGACGGTGCGGCTCCTGCTACGCTGCCGAGGGACCGGGGCGCGTGCATGCATTGGACACGTACGTTTTTCTCTAGTGTGCGACAAACACACAGAAAAACTGTTCTTTCGAGGAGATGGGAGAGTTATATATAAGTTTTTCACTTTCTTTGGTTGCCTTTGCTTCCGTCAAAATGGGTTTCAGACCCAGCTTTTAGGGAGATGCTAACATTTGCCTGTCTTTGCATATTCTCACATCATGCTCGGAGCCATGTTAGAGCTCCTTTTCCGTTTGCCAATGGTTGTAGCTTTTATTTCCCTCAAAAATCACACCTTTCTTCACATCGTTACACGGTTTTAGAGCCATGGAGCTTGTTGATAGACTGATGCTGTTGCACGTGCTGCAAAAGGCAGCTGCATGGAGCCCGGGGGCTTGCTGTATTTTTTCATGAAAATCCTGAAATAGGAGTTTGTGCCAAAGTTACGATCAACTAAAAGATGCGAGGCAGGGGTGTCAGAGCATACAACGTCTCAGGAAATCTGGCCAGCTCCGCAGGCTACCTAGATTATCTCTCTGGCCATTTTGGCTGCCAGAGCAGAGATGGAAAAGGCTTAAAGCCCATCTCTGCCCTGTCGGTTTCCTTGGGTGGGAGATCTCTGTTAAACTCACAAGATGATACTTAAATGATGTTTTATTAATGAGCATGGAAATGTATTTAATCCAGATCTAAATTTCATGAAACAATTTTTCCCTCTGTTGTTTCAGGCAAACGAACTAGTTACTGCAGTCAAATCTTTGGAGGGGAAAATGCTGCGTGGCTTTGAATGAAAGCACAGACCTGCTCATAGCTACTGAGCTGCTACCTGTGCCTCCACATGGCATTACCCCTTTCCTTGCTCACACGTTAGCATTTGCAGTGCAAAACAAATATGCCTGGTAAAGCCGTTAATGAATAGCAATTCCAGGAATCGATCTTGGGCATGCTTTGGTGGATGTGCGAGAAGTGTAGTCCTCCGCTAGCGTGATCAGCCAGACTTGAACAAATCTAGCCAACGACAGCATTTTTTCCCGATGACTATCATCGCTGGTTAGTTCCAGTGTGCCAGTATTAAAAAATTGCCTGTGGTGCTTTATTTATTTCCTGGTCTTTTCTGTCGAGAGTTTTTTCCCGTTTTATACAAACACCAAAGAAGGATGTACTGCAGCCAGGCAAAGCAGCTGCAGCTCATACACGAAATCCCAGCTAGGAGCAAATATTTTAAAGCGGTACATGGTGCACGTGTGTGGTGCTCGCCTTGCAGCGAACGACAGCAGCGCGGACATCAGCCCGCTATCTTGGTTGCGCTTGTGTGACCTTGCCTTGGGTGCAGCTGCAGTACGCTCTGACTACTGAGCACCGGCTCCAACGCTGTCTCTTACGTCTCTGACAATTCCTAGCACATCTCCACCCAAAATCAATGTCAAAATGCTCTCGTTTACACTCCCGTGGTAAATGACCCCCAGATTATTTTTTTCCTCTCCTGGCAAGTGGCACAAATGATTATCTTTCCTGAGCACAAAACATGCCAGCCGCCTGAGACTGGAGACAGTACTGAAAAATAAATGCAGCATTTCCTCTGGGTTCTGTTTTTCTGCTTACGTTTCTCGCATAACTCAGGGGCATGGGAATTAATACCGCTAACCACTGAAAGGAAAGAAGTAGTCCTTTCACTACTAGCCCACAGATAACACTAAAAGAACCGGCTGTTGTTATTTAATGCTGCAGCACCCTCCACGGGCTCAGTGCTTCACAGATGTCCTCTTGCTAACAAGTCCGTAATACAAAAATCCGACTCTCAGGGAGAGCTGCAGGTGCCAGGCCAGCCGCGGGAGGCTTTGCCGCCGGCGCTCTGCACCCGGGGTGGTTGACGGTAAGGGAGCAAAGCTGCCGGGAGGCACCGAGCCTTGATCCTCCCCCTGCGCTGGGCACCGGTGGGGTCCCACGGCGCAACCCAAGGTGACCACTCGGGTCCCAGTACGACCAGCAGGAGCAGCCAACGTGCGGGGATAGCAGCCACCCCTTTTCCTTTTTTCTCCCTCCAACTAATGCTCCTAACTGGAGCGTTAAGGAGTTAACCTTATGCCATAGAACAGTTATGTGGAAAAAAAGACTCTAGAAGTATAGCGTGTTTAGCCCGAAAGAAAAAGCAGACTGGATGATGATCTCATTACAGTCTTTAAATATATAAAAAGCTTATAGAAGGATCTGGTCCTGACCTGGGTGGCTGGACTCTGTGAAAGTTAAGGAAAGATATATTGACCATGAAGAACAATGAAATCTTCACAGAAATGAAGCAGGGAATGTCTTAGTAATGTTTTTTTGAGTTGGACTGGAGTGCGAAGTTTTGAAATAGAAAATGCATAAAAACTAGTTTACAGATAACACAACTTTAGGTGTGAAGACTCTCCATAGATGTGAATATAGTATTTTTCGTTGTTTCTTAAAATTTAATAATACACTAAGCATTGTTTTAAGCTATCAAAACAACCTAGAGGAATTTAAAATATATACAGGAATAAAGGAGTTAATATGCAGTGTGTGCAGTTTAGGACATGTTTTTATAGGAGCTATGTGCTAGTCTGTTGATGATTGAAGTAGTAGAGGAGAACAGTTTAAAATATACAATCCACAGAAAATAAGAAGAGAATAGGATGTTGACAAGAAACTATTGCCAAAGGTAACTACTAGAGTCAGGGCTGCATTTATCTGGCCCACTCCCAACTCTGGTAATGAGTAGCTGCTATATATAGGATACTATGCAGTATAAAAGTGAGGTTTCCTAAAACTTTTTACAAACTTACAGGTGGCATAAAAAATGTGAAAAATGCTACCCACAGTTCTTGTAGTAAATGAGCTGCCATTTAAGAAAGAAAAAAAGCTTAGTAGCCATTGAGTCAAAAAAAAGATCTGTAAATATAATGCTCATATTGGTGAGGAATTTAATAATCAGGGTAGACAGCCATACAACCTAAAATTAGGGAATTAAGAGCAGTGAGGGAATTTACTCTGGCATAGCCTTTTATGCAGGATGGAAAACACAAAGAGTAAGTTATCAAGTAAGGTCATAAAAGGCAATGACACAAATGAATTTAAGAGACAGCTAGACATTTTTATGGAGAGAAGGGATTGAAGAATTCAGAGCCGGTGACAAATCAGGGAGATGGGGCTGAGATAAAATGAACGAGGACAGGCTTGCTTGCGGCCAGAGGCATTTTATTGTCCAGCAATACCTTATGTCCTCTGTCATCACATCCTAATCTGACACTGACGGCTGAAGGCAGCAAGAATTCTTTTACACCTCTCCTTGTATATTAAAGAAGAAAAAGTGCTTTCAGCACTTTTCCCCCAAAGGGAAAAACACAGTGTTGCTTATTCACTTTTCAACGCGTGCACGTAGTTGTAGTTGATGCTAAGAGGACTCAGCTGCCGACAGCACATTAGGGCCTGCTTATGAACTCAGGGTATGGTCCCTTGGTTTCTTTAAAATTCTCCAAAGACAGATTTCAATCATATCTCCTGCTGTTTTTAAGCTGAATTTTGTTCTTTTTTTTTAATATAGTTACTTCTGTAGACAGTGGACAGCAATCAGATATTCCCAAAGCAGTGCCCTTCTCCAGTGCTGCGTGCTAACTCGTCCCACTGGCCTGGGCTTGTTGATGCATTTCCACACACTGGCGATGTAGTGAAATTGCTGTAGCAGACTGACAAGATCCCTGGTCCCCCAGCGTCCAGGCATGACATTCAGATATGTCTGATGACTTTTGGAGTGCAAGGGCTCGGTCCAAAAACCTGACCTTGAGTTATGGGAAGAGCAGCTCATGCTGTGAATTTTATCCAGAATTGGAAAAGACAGCTGTGTGCCAGTCAGGAAATGATATCTACCCCACACTGAAGCTTACAACACAGATTTAGATTAGTTTGGGCTTAAAAGTACAAAGGGCAAGTAGAAGGACATGCATACAAGGACATCCAGGGTAATAGGACATCTTTACAGATGGACGCGAACAGTAATGCTATTGCCAGAAGGACGTGGGTAGAAGGACTTTTCCAGGCTTTTAAGACAAACCTCAGGCAAACCCAAAACTCAGAAACCTTTCTGAGACTCCACCAGCCACCTCTTGGGCACTGGATCCGGCTGGCAGTCCAACCCTTTGCCCTGTGTCCAGGAGATCTTTCCAAGGCCAGAGAGGTCCAGCACCAAATAACATGCACGCTCCAGCTCTTCTGGTGTGACTAGGCTGAGAGGGGCCCACAATGGCAAGAAACGTTACCTCCTTGCCGAATGTCAGCAGTACCAAGCCCAGGCTCTCTCTAAGGCCACTCTGCTGGGGCTTGTTCTTGCCCTTTGGCACCACAGGGCTGTTGCACCCGTGATCCTGTCTCCTGGAGACTGAGATCCTGGCAGGGAATCTTTGCTTTTTCATGGGGAGGGTGGTTTGTTGGGCTGGGAAGGGTCTGCACAGAAATCCCAGCCTGCATCTAACCCATCGTGAGTGGCTTCAGGGGTGCTGAGCTTTGTCACGTGCATATGTTGAAGAAAATGGCCCAGCTACAAAGCGCTGAAACATTTCCATGACATTGACAAAACACAGCGATTCTCTCTTATTGGCAGAATCTTTTTCTTTCCTGCTAGTAGCTTTGACTTATTCCTATAAAGTAAATCCATATAAAAAAGCACTGTATGTTTTTTTTTTTCTTCCTAATCCATCTCATGGATCACTGTAAGTATATATCCCATACGCCTCCTTTGTAGAGCAGCTTGAAAGAGTCTTACTGTGTGGCATTAAAAGCAAAGCATGTCCAGGTTTGTGTGGGGTTTACTGTAATCTAAACTGTGTTAATGAAGGCTAAGCCCAAACAACTCAATTTGAAAAAATGCCTGATGTGATTAGACTTCCATGGAGCACAGCAGCGAGACTAGTGCATATTCTCCTTCCTCTTTAACTGCTTCCATCATAATATGAATATCAAGATCTTAAATCCATCAGGAACCCAGCAGGCAGCCCACCTTTATGAAGAACTTTACCCTTAAAAATAGAATGAAAAAGGCTATTATGAGCCATCAGGGGATGGGCAGCCCTGCAGGCTCAGAGTATTTAGCTAATACGGAACAGGAGGAGGTGGAAGTTCTTGAATTTGTTTTTGTTTTAAACGGCCCCTCTGCTTCCCAAGGAGCTTTATTGATGGACTCTGAAAGAAGCTGAGGTCGACTCTTTGTCTTGATGACTTAGTGGAGAAATATTTAACTGGGAGCCTTATGAAAACTACTTAGCTTTAATAACGTCAAATCACTGTTAAATGTGTTTCAGGACCTGTCATTAGAAACATAGCTCTATAACCTAATTCTATTTGTTTAAATAAAGATCTCCGGCGTTCACATTACTCTAATATATATTTGAAAAGTTAGCCTGCTGAAAACAGAAAACTGCAGACAGAAACTAGGGTTTGGATGATATCCAAGTGGCATCATATCCATTCTTTGCTGTGGGCACATGGGGACAGAGATCTCTATAGGGCTTTATGAGTGCTATAAACAATCATATGGCATGCTGTGATTCCCTTTTGCCATTCTGTGATGCAGCTGCAAAATGAAATCACCAGCTCCAGCTGAGACTGGGGGGTCCTGGCAGGAAAAGCACAAAAGTTTGAGGGGGTTCAGAAGCAACTGTCCATTTCTCTCTTCTCTCTTGGCTGAGTAGAGAACCAGTCTGCAGTGAAGACAGGAAACCTCAAAGGTGTTGTCCAAAGACAGGATGGGGAGCTACTGATTTTCCTTGTGCAAATGATGCTTTAGGCTAAACCCAATGAAAAAATGTAGGTTTCAGTTATCAACATCTTTGTCTTTCTCTAAGGCACCTGGGATCTCAGACAGTCAGTACACTGAGCAGACATCGGCCTAAAATCAGTGTATTGAGAAGGAAGCAGAAAACACCAAGAGGCATACCCCTTTCATCCTGCCCCGCTGCAGCGCAGCGCTCTCACCCAGGGCTTGGGGACCTGCCACCATCCATATGACACTCACGACGTGAATCATCTGGTGCAGAGAGATACCTGCAGCCTTGCTTTCAAAGAGGTGATGAAGGCTCACTTAAAAACAGGTTCCTGAGCAAAAAAAGTGGAGCAGATCTTCGGGAAGTAGCTTTGCCTACTTTTTACTGATAGACCAAGGTTGGACTGGTGGCCTTGGAGTGGGACTGAGATACCTCCTCAGAGGTGAGCTCAAATTTACATTACTTGGTAGGTTTTAGTGAGGATGCATTCACCATCCCACCCTCTAACTTTATTCCACATTACAGAAAATAATATAAGATTCTTTAGTCCCAGAAAATAGAACAAGCAGCCCGACAAAACCAAGACCAGCCATAAGGGAACTGGGGACAGGGAAGAGGCTCTCTGTTTCAAGGATCCTTTTTGTGTAAAGATTTCTTCAAATAGAGACCAGAATCATCTGAATCCTAGATAAAATAATTTCTTTTCAAGTTCAGGTAACCCAGCTACAAAAACCAGAACTTAATTAAAAAATAGTAATAAGAGTAGCAGACATTGTATGGGTTAATTGATAATGTGGAGAAGTGGCTTCAAGGTGGGAAACAGTACATCTTAAACCAACTGTTTTCATTTTATTTGATATATTTGAGTAATCTTATGAAACAAGGTTTCACTTTAGTGTTTTGCAGTCCCGGTTGCCTTTTTTTTTTCTTTTGATGTTTGGTTCTTGGATAAAGTTGAATAGTGCAGACTTTACAGAGAAGTACAATTAGGACTAGTACTGATGGACTAATTTTAAAGTGGGTA
Organism: Apteryx rowi; assembly: GCF_003343035.1. Lineage (NCBI taxonomy): Eukaryota > Metazoa > Chordata > Aves > Apterygiformes > Apterygidae > Apteryx > Apteryx rowi. The sequence goes on along the minus strand of NW_020451093.1, from coordinate 3,885,390 downwards.
TACAAAAGTGTAGTTGATAACAGTGAAAAAAACAGTTCAAAAGTGGCTTAAACAGCCACTTTCAGCCAACACTGGCTGGAGTGCCCCTCAGTGCACTCAAAAGCCCTGCAAAAAACACTTTAAGCCAAAATATGCAAAAAGCACTTTTATAGAACCACTGAGAAGAGAAGATAAAAATGGTAAATACTGTAGCTATTATCTGGAATAAGATATTTGAAGTGGAGAGACAAAAACCCAAAGGATCTTGAAAGACCTGTCAGGATCCAAATGAAATGGTTAGCTAGGAAAATATTTCTTTTCAGTCAGGAAATTATGTAAGCAAGCTACCCCTTTCCCTCCATGAGTGAAACTGAAAATGGGAATTCTTTAGACCAGGTTAAAAAAAGAAATAATTTGTGGATTATTGTTTTGACTAAAAATTCTTTAGCAAACCAATATTCCATTTCTTCATTTAGTTTCCAAATTCCTTCCTCCTGCACACACAACAGGAGCACATGGCAGAGGACTGATGGTTTCTAGACCTGCATTTTGACAATGATTGACCTAAATGAGCTGTTCTCAGAGCTGGGAAGGAGGCAGAGCCCCAAATACTGCCCGAGCATGACATGGTCAAGTTCTGCTTTCACTCAAACCAGTCCTGAAGTCACAGATGCGACTGTGGCTGTATCCGAAAGCAGAACTTGGTCTAAAAATCTTCATTACGTGTGAATTCCACCAGGATATTTCATAGTTAAGGTCTCTGAACACATTTAAAATAATCCTCTTTTGCTTTATATAACGAATAGAATAGATGGAATTGCTTTCCCAGACTTTCTGAGGAAATTGAAGTGATGTTGTTAAAGATTTAACAGCTTTTATTTCTCTTTTCAGATCTTAACCCAATATCAAATATTAAAGTTCTCATATATTTAAGGAAACCAGAAGTTGCTGTTATAATTAATTTCCTTTCTGAGAAAAAGTATTGCCGGCTTCTTTTGGAAAGAATGTAATAGTAATCCTTTAAAAGAAAACCAGAGCAAATGTGGGTGCCTGTATGAAAGCCTTTTTCTTTTTTCCCTAAATCTCAGCTATAAAGATACATTGCTGGCTAAGACACATAACCTGAAATGAGCATGTCATGTCACATCTGTAACATAACAGTGCAAAATGCATTTAAATAAAAAAAATCTGGATCCTGCAAGCCAGCCACACATGTCCTCTAACTCCAGGGGAAAGTAGGCACAGGAGTAGAAATGCTTGGCGAGAGCAGCTCTGAATCCACTGAAGTGGCTAGCAAATCTCCCCCTTGCTAAATAAGGGTATAATTTCAGCACAGGTAAGTAAGGGTTGTAAGATGGGGTTTACACTGAGCAATGGGCTGGAGAGTGGAGAGAGTGAGTGAGAAGGCTGGCACCGAAATATCTGAACAACTGTTTTACTTTTCTTTCAGCTACGCAATAGAAGTTACAGACTAAACACCTGGAAGAGCCTGCAAAGACCTCCTGAAGCTGTGCTGATGATAGTCCATGTGTAAGTCTTCATTACTCTCGCAGACATGCCAAATGGTTTCTATCTTCTTTCTGGCTGGAGACTAAGTAAAAGCAAGCTCCTGCCAAGTGTCTTAAATTGTTTTCTTTACTCTAAATTCAATACTTTAAACAGCTATTTGTTTATCATCTTTTAATTTTATTTGCGGGTTATTCATTAAAAGGCTAATTGTACCTTATTTAAAACATCTAATAGCTGTTGATGACAGAAAGAACTATACAAATAAATTGATCATACCCATATCTCAAAAGTTGTCATTTAAAACCTGTGAAGAAGAAAGAAAAAAAGGAAAAGGTCTGATACAGATAATAGGAACATTTTAAAACCACTATTTATCCCTACTGTTCCTCATGTCAGCAGAAAGGCTGCCACGTGGGGACAGGTCCCACCCTGTCGGAGACCCTGTGACACCTCCGGGCTCCTTGGAGTGACGTGGTCCCACGCCACTGGAGCAGAAGCTGGAGGCACCGTGCAGGTGTCCGCAGGGCGAATGCAGGGGGCGACTTCCCAGGAGAAGATGAGGACATCAGAGCTGGACCACAGTCCCACTTCTGTCACTGCCCAGGTGCCTGAGGGGTGGAGGCTGTGGGGACACACTGGCTATTTTCCCTTTGAATAAGTACTCTTGAGTTTGGTGGATCTTGTCTTAAACCACAGGAAGGTGTTGCTTTGGAGGCTTCGCTTTGTTTCGGTGTCGGGGGGGGTGTTGTTTGTTTTTCATCTTTTGCAGCCTAACTTTTTGGCATAAAAAACAAACCCCCAAAGAACCAGACTATCCCTTATGTGTGCAGTCTATGGAGGATTTTTTTATTATTATTTTCTAGCTTGCTTTTTCATTCAAAATGTCAATGGAGACATCTGGTCCTTTTGCAACTAGATGAGCATGCCAAAAATACTGAAATAATGAAAAGACCCTAAACAAAAACTTCCTCGGGGCCACAGCTGGAAGCAAAATGATGTCTGACATAAAAGTGACTAACCATGTCACCTGTTTTCATTTACCCTTCTGTATGCTGCAAAATAAATATATGGCAAGATAAATCCATGTAGTAAAAAGCAAGGTTTCTGGAATATATTGATTAACTTATTCTCTTTTCCTCTCTTGTTCAACTTTATCAAAGATTCGTTTGAAATACGGATGTTCTTCACTCCGTTATTTGAAGTTAAAAGAAGCATATGGTGCTTTGCAACAAAAGATAATTAGATTTCTTGTCTGCCTTCAGTATTATAGTTTGTTAATGCACTTTAATGGTGTTTGCAAACAGAGTAGGCAGAATAAATGATAGAATAGCTTATGAGATCAGAAACAACAAGGTTTGATTTTCTGGGTTTGTTTCTTGGAGCATTGCAACTGTCCTGTGATCCGTCTATTTCTGCATCTTGTACTCTTCCTTTCAGTGATGCTGGATGCTTCAGAAGAAAGTACAATAATCTCGCTGGTGATGGAAAAACTGGTCATAACAGTATTTTCCTCCTAAGCCCTGCAGGTAACTGTTATGGCCTGAAGCACAAGGACTCATGTCCCTGTTATTCAGTCCCTGTTTGCAGTTAGAGTCAACATTCACTCCATCCATATGAATGGCTAATCATTCATTTGAATCCTCTAAGCTCCTGGCCCGTACCCTATTTTACTGCAAGGAGTTCAACAAACTACATATACATGGGCTAAAACCCAGGCCTTTCATTAGTCTAATTTTAATTTTGCATTTTCCCTTTTCAAAGTGATGCTAACCATGCAATTGAAGAATAATTTGAAACAAAGTCTTAAGAATCTTAAATAATCTTATCTGTTGGCATGCAACTTCACATGCAACTTTACAAAAACATCGTCTAGACATTTTGCTATATATTGTTCTCAATTCCTAGAGGGTAGGCTTGCAAAAAAAAGGCTTGAAATAAGACAAGAAACCACTGCTGTACACGTGTACACGTGAATCACCTCAGTGTACATTTGGAAAGAAAACAAATATATGTGAGTGAAATGCAACATAAACTTGCTCAACCTAAATCATGACAATTTGTTTTTTTAGACATTGCCTATATTTTGAAAAAAGGAACTGTAGGTGAATAAATTTATCTTGATTTTGGGGTTTCAGCACTGAAAATTGTTAGTTCCGGTGGGAAAGATGGTGATGAAGTCATCAGACTGAAATATGTAAAAATGCGACATAGAGTATTTGGTTACATGCTGCCTGTGGGCCACTCTGCAGGGTCACAGAAAAGAGCTACTGAAGCCTTTTTCCAGTGGAGACAAGGAAATATTTAGGATACTGAATAAGACTCTGAAGTGGATTGCTACATTATCTGTTGTCTATCTTCTGAGAAGAAGAGTACACACTGGAATAGGCTTAGAGAAGGGGTAAAGGATCAGCAGATGAGGAGAGCTTGTTTACAATATCAGGTTTGTTTCTCCTAAAACAGTGATGGAGGGAGATACAGGTGCCTTTGGTAATTTCATTTGCTGAGATGACTAGCGGTAAAGGCTTTGCAAATCATCCAGACTCAAGGATGCATGAATCACAGCAGCAAGGTTTGCATTCAAGAGGAACAGCTTTCGTTTCTTGCTCAAATGATGGTGAAAAAGCATTCCTGCTGTTACATGTTATGCCAGGGTGTAGCAGTCAAATGAACTTCAGTCTGCTCTAAAGGAAGGTAAAATATCGTCCCTGACATAACTTCCTCCCTTAATTTACCAGCATGGCCCCTTCCTAAACTGATATAGCCATTAAAATAATATTGTATCACTTCCCTTATTTCTTGCCTAATTTCACTTTTATGCTAGGGGTTTTGTATGTAATCATTATTTTTGCATCAGCATACTTTTCAGCGACAGTTTGTTTTATTTCTTAAAATAAATGTATAAAATAAAACATTAGACCTCTGGCCTGCTTGGCTAACAGGACATAGACAAAGTAATTCCTTATACTTATGCGGTAATTTAAAATATTAAAAAGACGTTGGCTATAAAGTTTTATGTATCTTCGTATTTTTATGCAGACCCTCAGCTGATGCATTTACATTGCCGCTTACTTTGAGTTATTTGATATTACTATTTTACTATACAATAACGTGAAAGATGAATTGATTTTTAATCACTATTGAATCCCAAGGTCTAGTTATGAGGCAGTATAAGTAAACAGCCACTCATAAATGGTAAAACTGTGCAGAATTTCATCCTTTCCTTGGAGAACACACTATAAGGAGATGGAGCCAGGATGAGCTCTTTGGAACGGGTGCAGGGATACATCTATGCAATATTACTGTTCTCCTATACAATAATATGAATGATACATGCAATTTTTAGTTATTAATGCTTATACAAATACTTGCATTAAGTTCTTTGACTGCTAGTCACTAAAGGGTCCCACAGTTTTCGGGATGCTCTGTGCCGCCTGAGCTCCTGCTTTGGTTCTCCCTCAGAAACCAGCACCGAACCGGGAACTGGCAGGAAAAAGGCTTAAAATGGCTGTTGTTGAAACCTGGCAGTAGCGGTGACTTGATTAAAAAAAAGACAAAAAGAAAAGAGCTGTAAGCTCCTCTTGCCAGCTCAGCAACGCGGAGGCCGGGCGTGTGTAAGCTGAGGAGCGGACGTGTTTGCCTTCTACGCTTTCGAAACGGGCAACAGATACTGCGCCAGAAACAATTTACTGACATAATTATTGTTTTTTCAAGTCAATGTTTGACCTAGACCTAGGGCTAAATGTGTTTACTCTCCTATCATAATCTCAAGCCATTTTCTTTCCGCAAAGGTGAGGAAGTTTACCCTGAGAAAAAGCAGTGATGCGCGCATAGAAAGTTTGCAACTTGGTGGCAACCCAGAGCGTAAAATATTTGAAACTCTGAGTTAGCACACACACACGCTCGCCTGCTTGGGGGTCACAGGCTGTTTCCGCAGTCAAACATTTGTGCATTAGCAGGTTGGTGCAGAGAAACCCTTCCTTCTGCTCCAGCTCCTTCCCAGCAGACAGGCTGCAGGTAAATGCACCACGACTGTCAGAACAGACCAGGGCCTTTGACAAGAATTAGCATTAAGAAAATAGATACTCGAGATTTTTTTAAATATCTTTTCAAATTGAAGGAAGTTGCGTAGATCTATAGGAAAGTATGAGCTGATTTCAGGATTTGACCAAATTGCAAACAAACCTTTTCTCTGAACAAGCCCTTTATATAAGTGCTTTAACTTCTTCTTCATTTGATTTCTGAATTTCCAGGGGAAGCTATTAAACATCCCGTACTCTCTCTTTTGACCAGTTTAATGCCTTCTTTCTTGTTGTCTGTCCCTTTTCTTTGTTAACTCTCACTCTGCTTTTCCCTATGTACTTATTAAACTTTCTACCTTCCTTCATCCACCCTTCAACTTCTGAATTATATGTTAGAAAAGTATATGGAAACCTTTAAACTTAAGGAACAAATTAGGACTGCGGCTGACTCTCAAGGGGAAGGGGCAGTATAGCTCTTGACATATTTTCTACTTAACAGAGTAATGCTGAATCTTCTTCCTGTCTTTCTTGCCTAATTTCACTTTTTATGAGTATTAATACTTTCAGATATAATTTGTTGTTCTGATAGCTTACTTCTCTTGCTTCTTATTTAACTCTCAGAAAATTTCTGCCCAACTGTCTTGGCTCTCTTCCATATTGCCATTAATTTCTCCTCCATTTTCTCTACCTCTTTTGGTGGCTCTTTTCCCTTTCTTCTATATCAAAAAGGATAGACTTAAGTATCCCCATAACAGCCACTTTTTATGCTGAAAATAAATATTCATTAGACACCTTCCTGATGCCAAAGACGAACCATGGTATATTTTACCACAATTGTTTTTGGCCTCTTTAAAGCAGCTTTCTTCTTGGAACAGAAGTAGCAGCTTCAGTTCAGTTAGATCAAAACTTACCACATCCGCTTGATTCTTCCCAGCAGTGCTCTAGAGAGAATTACAGGGATCTGCTGAATAAGGCGCGTGGATGCAGATTATAAGCGCTTTGCTGGATGCTCTGCGGTGTGCGGGAACAGGCAGACCTCTGGTCGGAAACATATTTTACACTGTGAGTCAGCCTTCTGCCGATCGCCCCATTCGCAGGTATTTCAAAAGAAAGAATAAAGGCTCCCGCCTGGCCCACTCGTTCCTATTCATCTGAACATGTGAGATGAAAATGTGCAGCGCTTTCGCGCTCGGAAATTGTTTAATTGTTTTGTGCACAGTGGCTGTACTGCTAAATTCCCGCTCCGTGCAGAGTCCTCTCAGTCCAGACACGGCCAAGAGGCCTACGTAAACCTGTATTTGCCACAAAGAGATGTTTATAATTGGTGCAAAAGTGAGGTTGAATTCTCACCCTAACATTGCTGCAATGAAATAGCAGGTGAAGTGCAAACAAAAGCCAGTTTAAAATTTTAGAGCTTGCTTCCAAGGTAGCCAGGAAAAACTGAGTCCATAATATCTAAAAGATTAAATAAAACTTGGGGAGGAGTGTAGTGACCAAAAGCATTTCTCTAAATGCTCAGTGAAACTTTCTCCCATAGCTGTTTAGCTCATCTATGTAGGAAACAGAACCTGCTGAGGAGAAAGCAGGGTGTCTAGCTCAAAACAGGAACAAACTCCATGAGCAGCTAAGAACTATAATTAAGAAAATCACCACTTTGTAAGGAAAATGTGAACTGTTTCAACTTGGCTTTCTGAAATATAAATGCAGACCCCCATGAAAAATATGCAGCTTAACACAATGATGTGAAGCCTGTATATAATAGACTGACAACTCCATCCAAGAGTTGAGGCCCTTAATAATGAGTGGAGGGGAATAAAAGCGGAAATATGGAGGTGTTGACAGGTATATACAAGCCCATATGAGACCTTTCAGCTGGAGATATATGGCACCAAGGATTCATAATCACTTTTAAAACTCTTCTTGTCCTATCTGAATTGGTCACGGAGGTGGACTGGTTTGTTGTGGGATTGTTTTTTTCCCAAAACACCCCTTATTGGGTACTAGGACATTGCACTCTGCACTCCCAGGTTCTACTGGTTACAGATGAATCTAGACCACAATCAAGGTAATATTTAACAAGTATAGGAAGTGATTCAGCGAAACTTTTTGAAAATGTGACTGTGAAGGGCAGCCAGCTGATTTTTCAGTGGGAAGATCTGAGTAGCAAAACCCGACTTCTCTCAGAGGAGAAATCATGACTCATTGACATAAGCATTTAGGAAAAGCTCAGTCATAAATCCTAACTGTAGTCAATGATAGTGAGTCTAGATTTAAAGCTTGACTCCTTGGTTGTCAGGGTGAATAATCTGAGGGCCTGAGTTCATGGCAGCAACCTCAGCTGGACCATCTTGATGTATTAGCTGGTGATTCTCAAAGCAGGGCTGAGTATCTACCTAACCTTAGAGCTAAGAAAAATTAAGCTTCTTTCCTAAAGTGTGTGAATGACCAAGGACAGACCACAGATTTAAGACATACATATATCTGGTGTTTCCCAAAATGTAAAGACAGAGAGTTGATTCATGTGCTCAAACTGCGGGTTTCTAAACCCAAAGCCTGCAGGACAGGGAGCCTTTCAGAAAAACACAGAAGACTCAGGCATGCAATGTTCAGCATCTCACAAGTGTGAGAGCTGCCAGTTTCAGAGGTAAAGCAAGACGATGCAGAGAAGACATTTTTGAGATATGGACAAAACAGGGACTGTTTTTTTTTTTTTTCTCGCTCTGTTAAAATGTCTGGTGCTAAACACAAAACAAAGAGAGGATTCAGATTACAATGAAACGTATTGTGTCCGTGCCAAAGTAGGATCAAAGGAAGCAGTATATTATCTTGGAAAGCTTTAGGTCTGGCAGTCAAATAAAGTGGATATTCTTCAAATCTTTTCTTGGAAAAAAATAAAAATGCGGAATTTGAGCTCTGTCTCATATGTGACCCAAGAGTGCAAGTCTTTTACTTCTTATTTTAGATGAAATCCTGTTATATGGTTGCCTTTTGAAGGATTTAATTGCTCCAAGGATTAATACTTACACAGAATTCTTCACCTCTTAAAAAATCAGCCCAAGTCCTAGGCCTGTAATGTTGCCTTTTGGTGGGAATATGTCACGGCCTGTGTAAAATGGGTTAGGACTTTGCTCACTCCCTTGTCAACATGGATGAGCGTTGGCCAAAAGTAATGTGCTGTCTTATTGGCAGGGATCACTAGAAAGTCATAGTCTTACTGAGAGGATTGCAAATGAAATGTTTTTCCAGCTTTCCAGTAATGCTTTTATTCCAAAGGCCAGAATATTTTGGAGCAGAATGTGGAGATCATGACAACAGTTGTTGGCTGCTGCTGCCTGTATTATGTCTGTTCTGTGAGTAAATAATAGCTCCAAAGGTCTGGTTGGCAAATAAGAAGATAAGTGGTCTTCTTCTGCCCTGGTGGACAGTTAAGAGATTAGAGCGAGCAATATGTTCGTAATTTCCATGAAAAAAAATCATAGATTTCTGAGGCTTCACAGAGGTAATAGCAAGAAAATAGGGTAAAAGAAAAGTTTTTTTCTGTTTTGAAACTCTGAATTTTCAGAGTACCACCTTTTCACTGAGTGCTTGATTTTACTCTAGCGAAGGATTTATTTTTGGTACTGTGGACTTCAGTGGATCTAAGATCATAGTGCAGAAGTTGGCAAAAGAGCAGAAAACTGATAAAGAGGATGTGCCATGGATTTCTCCCACTGTCACTAAATATTTATGAAGTAAAAGCTGATAATTTTTTTAGTTTTACTCCAAGTATTTCTGCAGATTTATTAGTTCCCTGTTTTGCTTTGGGTAATGAGTGATTTCAATTACAGATCCGCTTGAAACACGCAAGATAAATGGGAGCATCCAATTTTCTAAATTAACATTTTAAAACATTCCATATTTCTTCTCAATAAATTTTGGATCCATTGTTTATTGTATTTTATAAGACAAAGGTAATTTGTTTTTTACTGTGAATTTATTTTTCTGTTGAGTAGATTTAGATTAGTTTGTCAACCATGTCCTTTTCATCTCAAACTGTCACTGAAACAAAGATTCAGTCATTACAATTTCCATATTCTGAATATAATAATCTATTAAGCAAACTAAGAATAATCAGAATTGGATAGATACAGTGAATTCTTTCTCTGGAAATCAAACTCTACCAAAAAGGTGCATTTTTTCATGAAAAAAGATGTATTTTGCGGTTCCACAGAGCTAACTGTATGATTAATGGAAATGATTTTTGATATTTTTCATAAGTCTCAGTGTCTCCAATGCCAGAACTTTTATAATATTTATCAGTCAATGACTGTACACTTCCTGTTGATTAATTATATTAGACAATGATGTGAGCAGAGGTGAGAAAGCTGCTGCCAAGAAAAACACAACATAGCAATGAGAAATACAAAATAACAAATATCTAAGGATGCACTGATGAGCTTATAAACATGAAGTTGCTGATATATTTAATAACACTAATGTCAGGTTCAATGAGAAAGCATCAAATAAGATAATATGACTTTATGTATAACAATTCGAGTAAGTGAGAAAAATCAAGATGCTAGGTTGGTTTACAGAAATTGAAACCAAAAGGTCTCCTTGTGAAACTAATCCAATAGATCATTAAAGAACGTATAAAATTTGCCTAGATTCAAGCTTTCAAATGATGTGCCCTTCAAATCTAATATAAAATGTACAATAATAAAATTTTTCAGTTTAAGTTTTTAATCTTTCAACTCACTCCGGTTAGGTCCAAATGTCTATCAAAATCAACATCATTGCAGAGCTGAGCCTGAGATTTTCAGTACGGACTGTGGACTGCTGCAAACAGGGAAATTTCATGTTTTTATTACCTTGCGTTGTCAATATGCTTGAAGGTTTTTGAACATCTGAAGCCAAATTCTGTGTTCAGATATATCTGTACAGAGGTAAAATAAATCTACTAAATGCAATTAGTTAGTTTAAAGATTTAGTTTAATGTCACTTAATATATAATGTCATCTGCTAGTTTATTTATTTATTTTACTTACACAAGCACTTACACTTACTTACATATATTTACAGCTCACTTAGCAGTGAAGGTTCAGGGAATCTGTTTATGCAGAATTTATGAATATCAGGGAAAGTTCTGAAATCGTTCCTTCCTTGGGTGCTCCAATATGTGCTGAGTCAGCTGCAGTTTGCAGCTGGCATCTTTTTCACTAGCAGCGATGGAAAGCAGTTAAAGTTTGATGACCATTCAGGCACCAGGACCACCTCTGGACCCGAAACATAGCTACTATTTGGAGGAAAAAATCCCAGTGGAACACTTAAATCTCCTGCTGAGGGTGATCTGAGAGTCATCTTCAAATGGGCCTTGAAATTAAGAAAAGGAAGATTCCTGGGCTAGGCATTTTAAAACCAAAACCTTAGACGGAGAGAAAAGGAAAGAAGGGATATTTTAATAATATATGTTTCCTGTTTGACTGTGGGCCCAGTAAGAGAAGAAGGAAACTTATAGGTCAGGTGAGATTATGGGTCCAGACTTTGCAGAAGAGACACTGTATGCAGGACTGTTTGGGTCAAAGCATGCATGTGAAAGTGATGAGGGAAAGGAAGAGAAGAAATACTTAGGGGGTTATTACATGTCCTTGTTATGCTGGCCGAAGTAAAGAGTGACTAATGAGTGACTAAAGCTGTTTGTGATGTTTGCCTTCAACTAAAATGCCAGTGCAATGAGGGTCCCCAGAGCCCGGTTTGGGGAACGACGATGCTACTGGGCATCAGCACCAGCTGTGCTGCAGGGCTGGTTTAGGAAACCTGCTGCTCGCCTCATCTTGGCAAAGAGAAGCTTGAAAACAGTCATGTTTAATGGGGTGAGACCCAAACTTAGGGACTGTCTGCCTGGCTGAATCCTAGCAGTGGTAATTGATGTCCCAAAGGGCCAGGATGAGTTTTTCTAGGCAGGATAAGCCAGGAAAATGGGCTCACAGGCTTCCTGTTGATGCTTTGTCAATTATTATTAGTAGTACTAGTATCCTTGTTTTGTTATTAAAGAGTGCATTATACTACACAGAGTCTCATAAAAATAAATGACACTTCTGGTGTATTACCTGATTAATACCAAAGTAATTGCCTGTGATTAGATACAACTAATAAAAAGTCTTCTTGCCAACATGATTGTTTTAATTAAGTATTTCATAGCTTCCAGTAAAAGCAAAATATGTATCAGTTTGGGACATCAGCCCCGATGGTGCATTTTTTCTACTTTTCTCAAAAACTATCTTTACATTTTGTTCCATCCAAGAACTAAAGGCTCCTGATGTCCCTTCCTTCAAATAATTTCACTGACTCCCTTTTCCTGTAGATGTGACTATTGGGATTTAGACAGTTTTCTTGTTCCTCTTGCAGCTCCCGCTAAGGGTGTTCCCAAAGAGCCAAGAGTTCAACCAAGTGACTCCCACTGATTTCACAAGCAACAGCCTTGGACTTAAATCCCAAAGACTGCAAGATATGAAGAAATGGATCCAGGAAACAAACCTGGGTCTCTAAATATTATTTCCTCGTGTGCATGAGCCTGTCCCAGAGCCGGATGGGGAATGCATGCGTTCTCCAGCATTTTCCTGCAGGGAAATGTCCTCCCTGCTGGGGAGGACAAGAGCTGCTCCCACCTGCCCTGGTTCTCTCACTGAGACAGGACACTGTGAATTTTAATGGAAAAGGGATGGCAGCCTACAGGGAACCTACCAGCGGCCTCTATAAGTTGAAAACCCTCAGAGAGATGTTAGCATCAGGAGAAGACGCCCAGCCATCTCGTGGGAGTATCGGGTCTAATAAATGGAATTCGTTCAATCTGTAGCTCCGGTGCTTGATCAAAATTTTTAGACATTCAAACGTGTTGAGATCTGCAGGTTGAGTTTCAGCCTGTTTCTTACACTTATTTTGATTGTGTTGATTTTTCCAAGCTAAGACTAAAAAAAAAACCCACAAATTTTTCCCCATCTGTAGCAGAAGGAAGAAAATACTTCAAGTGCATACGTATCTTTTGAAAACGACTTCTCTCACAGTCCTTATGTCACAGCTTTCAGCTTCTCAAATGATTCATTTCAATGTTATGTTGACACGGAAAGCTGAGCAGATATTGTTTGCAGAAGGGAAAAAACAATCTTAATAGAAATTTTATATTTTTCCAGGGTCATTTTATACACTTTTACAGTAGGGTTTTAGCCTCCTGCTGGTCAGCAGACACTCCTTCAGGGAGATACTTATGATATTTGTAGATTATATGAGAGAAGAGGGGCAAAATATGTAGTAGAAATACTCTTGCAATTAGGCTATTTATTACTTTTAGCTGTAAACTGGTAGTAAATATGGCTTTTCTGGGATTGCTCCTGGCAAACAAACTAGCTATAGAAATGCAAAGTTCTGGAATTTCCATTTCATTTCTTGCCTCATTAATTTCATTAACTTACAAATAGATGAATACATAAAATTAAAAAGTAATTTCCTTTTAATATTTTTAAATTACTCTCTCTGAGTATTCAAACCTTTTAATCTATTCTTTTAAGGTCTACATCTAATTGTTTTTATCAGAGGCATAAATGAGCTTTTGTGAATCAGATAGCAGTGTGATTGATTATAAGCAAGCTAATCACAGAGTGCCATTCACAAGATAAATGCGACTGTTTCTAAAATATTTGTTTGCAGTCTCTGGAATTTTACTAACTTTGCAGCATGTATGAAATAACGTGTGGGTGGGATGTGTGGAGGGTATGGATTTATGCGGGGAAATCAGATCTAGCCATGGAGGAAAGGCTCTGTCTTCTTTTTTTTTTGTTATACAAGGACAGATTGCATGGGAATTATAGTGTTTCCCATTTAATAGCAGTAGCCTTCATTTTGATGTTTTTCACAACAGTGACAAATGGCAGCTAAAGAGAAATGGAGAGAATGTAATTAATCTTTACACTTTTACAAATAGTTGAAAACCAGCATGAAAGCCAAAGTATTTCAGAAACAAATGAAATAGTTTGAAACACACAATTATCTTCAAGATAAGGAAAGTGCAGAAGATGAGTTAGGGCTAATTGCTAGGTCTTCAGAGGAGGCAAAAACTGCAGCTCTGTTTTTCTTGCCTGTTTGGGAGCCCAGTTTCCATGGACACAGCGCTGCAACACGTATGTCCAGAGGTGGGAATATTCGCCTGAAATGCCACAGAGTGAGGCCAAGAGCAGAACGTGTGTGAGAGAGAATTTAGGGAAAAAAATGGAATTGTCTTCCACAAATTCACAGGTTTCAATGGCTGTTATGTAGCAACAGTGCTGAAGGCTGAGGGTGTCATTCAGACTAGAAAACATCTAGCTATTTAACAAGTATTTAATATTAATATTTTAAGAAGGTATTAATATAATGACAATATTTACTAATATCACTGAAAAAAGGCATAGCAATAAAATTACACCTGGTGATATTTGAATGAGATTTCATTGAAATTATAATAAGCCAGAAAACCACTCTATTAGCAATCTAACAATTCATTCTATTAGCTCGTATTATAAATGAAAGATCAAAATTGGGGAAGTCTTGATCCACTTTGCTGAACAAATGGAAATTTACTCTGGGTGGGATTAGATCAGTCATACACTTTTGGTGATGGAAAATGTAGAAGGGAAAACTAGTCACTTCTGAAATCATGCGAATAATGAAATTAACAGGTCAGATTTGGGAACTGGTCATTGTTTCACTCTGATATTCAGAGGATCCACACACAGTCATGGGCCTCAGCTGGATTCTGCAGACCTTATGTTATGGCATTCGGTATCAGGGTTGTTTTTGTGCTTGTCAAATGCCAACCAAATGTTTTCACAGTGTCACAGCTGAGGTTAGAAATTCTGCTATCGCAATGCACGGTTATCGGGAAAAAAACACGTACAGGTGCTGGCACCTCTAGAGTTTTACAAAACTCTGTGAAGACCAAGTCTCATTTCGCCATTCTTCCTTTTTAAATGAAATATTGATTTGGCCTGGGTTCAATTTGTGCTTTAAATTAATGCACCGTAATAATAAGGCACAGCAGGAATACTTAGGGATAAGTTTTCAGATTTAGCTCAACTGCAGTGTTTTTGTAATTTTAATGAAATCACTTAAGAGCATATTTTTCCTGTAATGCCTGGGGTTGTCCAATGTGATTTCCATTAAAATCACCTGGTCAGAAATTTAAGGCACTAGTGCTTGAAGACCATCATTTTCAAGCCATACATTAAAAAAAAATAATAAAAGCTCCAAACAGATGATTTATATATTTTGTATTTATTCTATCAGAACTGAAAGTCTTTCTTTAAGCAGGTGGTAGAAGAGGATATTAGGTTCATTTTAATTTTTAGTGTAGATGCAAAAAATAAGAAAACTGAAGTTTTTGTATAACCACATGAACTTCATTTTAAGGAACTAGTTTTCAGAATAGAGTGGACACTTGTTTGCTATAGAGTTCTCGCAGCCAGGGCTTTTTGTGCATCCAGGCAAATATTATTTATTTACACCTCACTTCTTATCAGAATCTCATAATACGACTTTTAGTTATTTCCCAGCCTCTTTTTACACTGGTATCTTGGTATACCTGTCCTATCCAGAGTGCACGTGGAGTTTCTAAGGCCTTTTCTCACTGCTGTTTTCTTGGGTTGGTCGTTGCACCATGGTTGAGATACTTTCTCTGTTTCTCAGCTGCTTCACGAGACCTTTTTCATGTCTTGGAGAAACAGTGAAGAGAGCTGTGTGACTGCTGCTGACTGATCACTGGTGAGCTGTATCCGGACGTGCCCACCTAAGACTTCAAAAAATCAGCAGTCACATTTTCAGGAGCGTTAGGTCGCTAACACATAGGTGATATTGATACTTGTGGTTTCATTGCTGTGTCCTTGCACATGGTCTGGATGTGATGTGGTTTGACACATTTGCCTCTCTGCTGCAGCCAAATACAGTATGGAAGGTAAGTCCTCTTTATTTTCCCTTTGGGAAGCATGTGTGGTCTGCTCCTATTTTAGCTCCCTAAATCCAATTTTCTCTTTCTGAGATATTTTAAAGCCATTGAGGTCTTACCATCTTCACTATGCTTCTAATTTCAGGCCTAGCTCTGATCAACCCTCTGTTTTTGGTCATTCACCTGTACATTTCTTTCCTTCCAGTGTTCAGACAATTTCCCTAACATATACTTTCTTATGACTCCTCACACAGTGCTCTCCCTTTATTTCTTATTCCATCTGGCTGTCATTTTTTCATGTGAACTCCACCATAGTTTTCCAGCTCCTACTTCCCGTTTTATCTTTTCCTCTTTAGCTTTTCTTACCTCCTATTCATTCATAAATTCATTGTGCTCCATTACAACTAACGTCCTAATTAATTCCTCCAGCTCTTTAGCCCCCTTTCCACTCTATGCTTCATCTGCACTCTTGCGTAGATTATTGAAATTCCACAAAAGGAGATAAAATCTAGAGTTCCGGATCTTCTTGTTGGTTTTCCCTGTACTGATCTTCGCTTGGTCCTTTCCCCAGCAAACCCTACACATTCTGATTCCCTCAAAGCACCTGGGCAAAAATACTTTGCATCTGCTGGTCTCCAAGCAGAGGATAATGTGGTCTGTGATGGCGGTTCACATTTCTGAGGTCCATCTCTTTGAAACAGAGCAGAAACACCTTTAAAAATATGGCTTGCTCATAGAGAAGTCAGTCCCTCAGACAGGTGATGAGAAGATATGAGCCCAGAGCCAGGGTCCGAAGCAAAATTTAAAGGCTGGATGCTTCCCTCTCTGCTTCAGCTAAGAAAGGTAGCTGGCAACACATGCCTGGAGTGAGCAAGGCGACGCTGGCAACCAGAAAACACCTGCAAACGAGACAAAAATTCAATTTGTTGGGAACATCTTTGTCAACATTGAGACTCCCAGAATAAAGCTAGAGTTCAGTGAGGGTCAGGAATAAAATGCAGGGAAGTGCCAGCAAATCTGGAAAATGCTGTCAAGGCATCTGACAAGCTCAGCAAATACCAGAATTGCCTCCTGAGTGAAGTTTAATTAAAAAGTCTATTGTTTCCATTGCTGCTTAATGATTCCTCCAGAAGTAGAACAAAAGTTTATTTTGCAGGTTAATTATTCCTGGATATTTTAAAGGGATATGAGGGTATTTTCCTCTATCTCATTTGGTAGCTGAACCATAAAGAACAGTAGAGCAAATGGTGGCATAGGAAGTGGCGAAAACAATTTAAATCACAGAAAGCCTGCCATGTTAGAAGTCCTGGTGTTTTAACATGAAAACTGGGCTACTAGCAAATTAAATTAACTTTCTGTGCTGAAAGAAGCTTGTCAATGACTCCTCCACTTCTGCTTCTGAATCCTAATGGAGATTCAGTGTGAGGAAATGTTGCAGTTGTTTTTGCAAGCAAACCACAAAACATCAGGGAATATCACTTACTGGGCTGCTCAGACAACTCGATTCTGCTCCCTTGTACTTGTGTATGTTAATTATCACACTGAGTTTTGCCATCTATCCAATAAGCCATGCATCAAAACCCAAGATTCAACACCAAAAGCTCAGGCTAATACAAAAAAACAGGTAAAAGTGGATAATTCTTCAAGAAGGTGAATGGTGGAATAGACTAATTTTTTGCATGTGAGGAACATGTATTAATTAACTTTAGGAAGAGAAAAGAGCATAAGCAGTATTATTACACTCAGGTTCCTATATCACCTTCATTTTCTACCAACCGCATGCCTTCCAGAAGTAAGTTGATCAGTACGACTAACATCTGACATGTGAAGTTTATTCTTTCTCGGTCCTCTCCCAAACATTTAAGTGGCAGCATTTAATAAATGCCATAAAAGGCAGAATTTCCAAAAGTGCTGAACCAAAAGTCAGTAGGACTCCTGCTTCCCAGTGAGGTAGACCCAGATATTCATCTGTGATTAGGCACCTTATTTCCTTCTGTTCGTGTGCCGTGAGCTACACCACCCAAACCGATGTAGGATATCCGCTTCACCCAGGTCATGCAAGTCTAGGACAGACTGAAAATTTCTCTGGGATTATAAAGATGCTTCAGTAACAGTTTTTCAAACAGCAAGTCATATCAATACAGAAATTATAGCAATCCCAACCACTGAAAAGAGAGTATTATAACCTACTCCATGACTAAACTTGTTTCGAATGTTGCAGAAAAGGGAAATACTTAAATGAGCAGAAGAGAAAAGCTGGAAAAGCTCTGTATTTTAACTTCACCAGATCTTATGAAAAGAAAGCATTTGAAGTGGGTACCTGTGCCAGTTCTTGTCATGCATGTGCCTAGTGGCATATCTGGAAATGTTACTATCTCCAAGGCTAATATTTCCGATATATGATCTCTCACTGCTATCGTTATTCCTTTCTAAGTGGCAATTGGGTTTGAACGTTTTGGCAAGCGCGTGCTCAGGTGTCAAGGGTGACCAATGTGCTAGCTGGGTGACCTTGCAACGTGTGCTATTTTTATATCAAAGAGAATGCATGAATGTTTATCTGATTTACGTCTACCACTCCCATATCTCTTCACTTCTCAGATCTTCTTCTGGAGCATGCATCAGTATCGCTCTTTATTTTCTGTTTTTATTTATTATTCTCACCACTCTCCATACATTATCATTACTATGAACAATGTTCATTTTCACCCTCAACTCTTTATGTCCCTTTTCTCTTGTGATAATGTGGACATATTTATCATTAGAAAGAGGTTACTTACTTGAGCATACAACAAATGCAGTTACTCTCTTTTTATGTTGTTTTAAAAGGACATTCTTCATGTTTCTTTGAAAGTTTTGCCAGGCATTCATTGGTATTGCTGTTTATTTGTCTTTTCCTTTTAAGTACACAAAGAGGACAGGGAATCTCTTTGAAAGCCTCAGGTTCTCCGTAACTTCAGTCCTTTAACCTTTCTCATTCGTGAAGTTTTTGAATGGGTTTGAACCAATGACCTGGTGGTGAAAGACCATATTCCATCACGAACATTTGTCTTCCTGAGATTGCCTTTGCAGCTCTGCTCTATGCGGCATTTTCTTCTGCTCGTGCCTAGCTGTGGATGTGTGCAGGTTAAGTGTAGGAATCACTTGCTGGCTTCTTTTCTCTTGTTAATGTGAGCTACGAGCACCCAGCAATGATTTTTGACACAGCAGTGTCCTCGTTCTTTCATCTACTGGCATCCCGGAAATTGATCTCCTCAGGAGCAGACCCCGCGTCTGACCCGCTGGAAGAGCGGCGGTGTGATGTTCTGGGGCGGGAACAGGAGCCGCGCGCCTCGGAGCAGCACCCTCCGCAGTGACCTGCCGGCCCCATCATGCCTTTCCTAAATGAGTAAAATTGCTAGTATTGATAACTCAGTGAAAATGATTCCTCGGTGAAAAATAGCAGTAACTCTTACTTAAAGCTTAGTCCACAGAAGCTGAGAGACGGTGGCTTTTTTTTTTTTTCCTCCCTTTTTGTCTTAAATCGTTCTGTTTTGGGGGCTTTAGATGCCATAAAAGAACTGGAAAAAGAGGGGCCTCCTGAGGACACAGCTAAACTGATACATGATTATTTTTTTAAGCCTTCCCCCAGCAGAAGATGAAACTTCTGTAATCAAAATTTATTATAAAAAACACCTAGCTGAAAAACAAACAGTTCAGCTCTATTTTAAATTAATTTTACAAGAAGCTTTTTCAGGGAATGTATTTATTTTCTTTCTGGTTAAATCTTGAAATACTAGAAGCAGTAGAGCTAGCAATAAAAGAAACACTTGCATGTGAGTTTGAAAATCCCAATAATTCAGATTATTTAGGTGAACACATTCAGCTTATTATTTGCAATCTAACAATCTTCATGCTCTATCTAAAACCTTTAATTTCTTCTGTAATGTATAACCCCATGAAAATGAATAGCTGAGAAGACTTAGAAGCTAGAGACACGATAGAAGACAATTAGTCTTCAGCAGTGTCTTTTTAAAAGCTCAATGTATCAGCCTTTTAAAATGTTTTTAAGGTTTCACTTGGAAAGGAAATTATGTCAACGGGCATTAATCATTTTGGAGGCTTCATATTGCTTCACAGATATTTATAGTGTTAATGAGATCAGTGATATTGCTACAAACTAGTGTAAGTATCAAGAAGCTCATCTACCCTGATGACATGCTAGTAGGGTGTTGAAAACAGACATTTTTGCAGGTAAGGACATTGCAGTATTCTAGGTCTTCTTATTTAGAAATACTTGTGGCTATCACAGCATTCAGAAATGTCTAGAAAAATGTCCTATGTCATAAATCATGGCACCACCTAGAAAAAAGAGAAAGGTGAGATGTGCATGTGTTTCTTTAATTTGTAAATTATACGACAGCAACTTTTCTGCTTCCAGTTCTCTTGAGTTTGTGCTTTGCTTAACCAAATAGGGCAGTGGTAGAGATTTTAAAGTTCTTATTTTTTTGTGTTTTGGTGTTTTGGTAAGTTCTGGGGTTAAAATAAAACTAAGCAAGTGATTTCTGGTTTATTTGTTTTATATCTTTTTCTAATGTAGGCAGTCTAATTCTCAACTGTTTACAATGATAAATTATGTAAATCTTAAAAACTAAAAAAGAGAGAGTCTGAGACAGAGAGAGAGAGAGAGAGACTGAAGTGCTCTAAAAGAATAATAATTTAAAGCTCTCCGGAGTTTTGCTGTAGGGCTATATGCTGTGCGTGGTATTGAAAATGATTGGTTGTGATCCCTGTTGGCACAGAGCAAGCACAAAGCTGTTGAATATCGGTTTGTTTATACTACCGGGCATCTCCTGTATAAGGTCGTCCATATAGAAGGTAATGCAAATGTAGACTCAGTTTCAGAGTCTGCAGTCCCAGTGAATGGAGCCCAGCTATAAATGCATGTTTTTCACCCGCATAATTTCATATTTCATGTTGTTTCCAGAAGTCCGAGGCCAAAGCACTCAAGCGTGTAAGCCATATGAGAGACCTCTTTGTGGCTGCAAAATCCAGGTCGGCAGATAACCAACCGCGTTGTTTCATTGGGGTCACGTTACTTAAGCCCATGGTTAGAAAGTGATTGTGTTACAGACTGTAAGAAATCAACAGGAGACATGCTTTATTCCTTTATGTTTTCAATATGTCATCATTTACTTTAGATATTTTTTGAAGTTCTCTAAAATCGCTTATGAAAAACACAAAGGGAACAAGCACAGAAAGTGTTATAAAAGGGGGAGAGCAAGGAAGGAAGGAGGGGAAAGGAAGAGAGAAAGAAACCTGCACACAGTATTTGGTTGCAGTAATTCCTGTGCTCTGTATAAAGGTTTCCTTTTTCGGATTTGAGACTTTAAGGTTGTTACTACTGGAAACAATATTTAAAATTTATTTTTCCCCCTTTTTCTTTGGATTCTTCATTATATAGACCATGTACTTTTAGTGCTCTTGAAATGTTTTGTTCTCTTCATTAAATTGCTCCATTTTTATTTTCATGTCCCTGCAGTCTGGATTTTCTTTAAAAATTTCTGCATATCTGTTAAGAACATTTGTTCTTTCAGAGCCTGCTTCCAGTTTTCTTTTTTTAATTTCCCTTCTGAGTGAAAATGTAGGAGGTTGTTTGCTTTCTTCTTTTTTTTTTTAATACCTGCCTGCTATTGTTTCTTACACAGATTTCTTACACCAGCACAGATCCCCTCTGGCAGGTCCACCCTCATTTTACATGTCCAGATCCAGCCACACGCAAAATTGAGTAATCACTAATTTTCTTTCATCAGTATTAATTTTTATGTCCTTGCCTAAAGATCTAAAACCAAGCACTTACAACTGTGTTACTGAAGTAAACTTAGCTCCTCCTGATACTTGAAATGCCAGATTACTTAACTGGGATCACATATAGGTGCAACTTCCCATTACAACTTATCAAGCATCACCACCTTTGGGCTTATTCTGTCAGACAGCAGAAGAAAGCTGGAGGACCAGCTAAGACCATCGAAATCCATGCGTTTCTGCTCCTTTCTGCTCCCCAAAGTGCGCTGAGCACATGGCTGTTCAGTCCGACAAGCTCTTTTGGTGTGGGCTTATTGGTCTTCACTTAAGGAATCATTTTTATTGAGGGAGAAAAGCCTCATGACGGTACTTGCTTTTACTGCCGGTTTCAGCATTGCGAGAGTTATGGGCACCATCTGAGCAGCGCTAATGTGTAGAGGCAGCATCAGGCTGATATACTGAGCATCATTACTTACAGTGGACTTCTTAAGAAGTTGGAAATTGAAGGCTGAAATCTCAACAGTCCTCTCAGCAGTCCAAGGACTTGGCTTTAGAGTTACACATAAATTTTGTTTATGTTTATCCAATAAGAACGTAGTCAGTGAGTACTGCAAAGACTCGTTTACTTAAACATAAATGGGAATTAATTAGTCTATTAAATGAAAGAAAAGGAAATTCTGAGCCAGGGATGCACTCAAGGTCACAATAACACATCATCTCTTTGCTGGATG
Organism: Apteryx rowi; assembly: GCF_003343035.1. Classification (NCBI taxonomy): domain Eukaryota; kingdom Metazoa; phylum Chordata; class Aves; order Apterygiformes; family Apterygidae; genus Apteryx; species Apteryx rowi. Next base: position 3,863,419 of record NW_020451093.1, on the reverse strand, counting down.
TGCCTAAAATTTCTTTTAAGTGCAGCTGCCAAATCATCTTGTTTCTTTTGTTTATTAGCTAGTTTATACAAACATCTCACTCAAAATGGGAAAACTTCCAGCCTTTTCTACGTTACCTGTGGCAGTCATTTAAGCAGTTGATTTCTTATTGCAAAATATTTGTGTGAAAAATACATTTTGCTGTTTAATGATTAATGCTTCTTTTCACTGGAGCTGTTTTGTAAAGATTCAGAATCAGGAGCATTTGTAATCTCCCAGCCCCCCCATTCATCACATCAATTGACATACACATTGGTTAGCCAGTAAAAGAAATTAATGGACTATCCGACTCCATTTCATAGCATCAGGCTGATGGAGCGCAGAAACTGCTATAAACACCAGGGTTCAGTGGGACTGCTGGCACGAGGAAAGTGTACGGCATTTTGCCCACATTTTGCATTGTCATTGAGCAAGCCAGGTTAAAATCATCACAGCAACCTGTCTCGAGAGAAGCGGAAAGGTTGTGCAACCTCCTGACTATTAACTTGACCCATTCTCTCTTTTATTTCTCCTTAACTTAACTTTGCACCATGCAGAAATAAATGAGCCTGCTTGCATTGTAAGAGGAAGGACTGCACAATGTGGCCAATATAAATAGCATATTAAAATTACATGTATTCTACATTTTATGATCAAATATGATGCTCTTCCTGAGATAAGCACTATCTGGCTGCAGTGATAATCACTAATGGGTCAACTGGGTACCAGAGCACTGTAAATTCAGATGATGACTATATCGATGCTGCAGATTCCTTCTGCTTTCATATTATTATAACAGAGAGAAGAGTCAGGCAAATGAGTGAAAGTTGCCTCTAGGGTATACCAATAAAATTTAATTTAATTATATATTATAGATCTTATGATAGTTAATGCTTTCTTAGAGCTTCAACGCTTAGAATCATGTTCTTTAAAAATGAATTTCCCTGAATGGGAATAATGGCAATCTTCATACATGGTAAGAAAATCTTGAAAATGAAGAAGATGTCTTCTGTTTAAAAAAACAGTTCACAAACACAGACAAAATTAAAATCTTTTGCTATTTAAGCCTAGCTCATGATGTCAGAACGCCAAGATTAGTGCTACTGGTATAGTATATAGTCTCTGCATCTCAGCAAGGCTCCTCAGAACCCTCCTAGCCACTGGAAATGGGAGGAAAGTGTGGAAACAAGTATATTCTGAATGGCAGCTATATTTTTAGAGACACTGATTGCTCACAGGGTACTTAGTTGTATGCCTAAGGACAGACATAAAAACTTTTCTCTGCCCTTTCAGATGAAGCAAATGCAGCAGATCAGAGAATCTTGCCCTGCAGAAAGAGAGTGTGATCTGGCATGGTGATTTATTTATAGTCCACACCTTGTCAGAGAGGACCTGAAAATGTAGGAAGAGGAGTGCAATCATGGGCTGAGGGAGGCCAGTGGCATAACTTCCACAGGGCAGGATTTTGTGCCAAAATTCAGCAGCAGTCGGATTTCCAAGGTTTTCTGAGATCTTGATCAGCAATAGCTCTTGTTAATTCAGTAGGAATCACGGGTGGGCACTCAATACTTTGAAACTCCCTGTGTACGCTCAATACGTTGACGCTCCCTTGCTATGTTATCCTTGCTGTTCTATTTTTGTCTAGCTTTTTATTCCTCTATTGATTTTAATGGACTTCAATTAAGGTCTCTTGTCTCAGAATCTTTAGAGCTTTATTTATACAGAGCACAGACTGCTAGCTCACCAGTCTGATTTTTTTTTCCCCTCAGAATCCTTAAAGTGCTATTTTTTTTTTTTTACACTGGTCTATTATTTTAATTGGGTAAAATTTAGAAACATTTAGATACCTTTCAAACCATCTGCAGTTTCACTGATGCTTAATGACTTTGTCTTTATGGATATATTTTGATAATTGACAATTACATCTTATTGCATGCCATCCAGCTCTGATGTTCAAAAAGCTCAGAATTGGTTAAATCTGTATTTTAGTCACAAAGTAAATTCACAAACCATTCCATCATTAGCTACAGCAAATGGTAAGAGAGTTTTAGAGCAGGAGAACATTATTCCCTATTCATAAATTCAAATCACTTCTTCATCCTCATATTTCATGTTTATGGGGATGTAGCTTGAATTTTAAGATTAGCAGCTAAGACTATCGAAGTGTGAACTGGCAGCTCCTCCCCTCATCTTTCCAACAGCTGTAAATCTTCTACACCTAATGCCAATGAGACACAATATCAATTATGTACAAATAAATCCATGGAAACCACACGGAGTTCTCTTGGTAAAGCAAGAGCAATGGTAATCAGTGTCAGTAATCAAAGTCTTCAGAAATGGGCATTTTAATTCAGATTTATGCTCTCACTAATTGGCCAGACTTCCAGAGCCATTCTAATAAGTTATGCATATTTGCAGGCTGGAATTGCCCTTCGAAGCTCTGGGAGCAGCTCTCTGGGAGGAGAAATCAGTGAAGCAGAGTCTGGCTATAGGCTGAGCTTAACTTACTTTGTACATATGCACAGCAGTCTAGTAATAGAAAGAGCCATACAAAGGCAATCTGTAATCCCCTCCTCTGAAAACTTTAACCCGTGTTCAGATCCCGGGAGCTTCCTTGAAAGATGGAGAATAAGATGAAAGAGCCCATTCTCGCCTCGCTGACAATTTCTCCCCAAGGACTGCTCTTTAACAGAACAAAGAACAATACTGTATTTCTTCAAGATAAAAATCCTACATTGCGCCGTCTCGGAAAAAAATAATTTCCAAGACAATTGTTAACAAAATCGTCTGGTGACTCCTGCCACAACATTATTAAGCAGTAGAGCTTTTCACAAAAATGACATTGAGCGCCCTGGTTTCTATAACCAAATTCTGCCTAGATAGCTAAAACCTACTGTCTTGTGTACGCCTTCATGTTAAAGCAGGATAAGTTACTCTTCATTATACCCCAAATTACTTAAGTGGTTTGACAGATGCAGAAAATTGATCTTGTTCTGTCGGAGAAGCGAGTTTCCCTCCAGGAAGCTCACCATGCAGGGAAAATCCCCCAAATAAATTCACCTGTATGCTCCTCAGTCTGGGGTTCTGCCTGGTAAAGATCATTTTTAAGAAGTGCAATGTTGGCCTGTGATTAAACCCGAGCTTCATTAATCTGTCTCCATCTGGTGGCCAAGAAAAACTATAACCTGAGACACTAGAAGGGTATAAAGGACCCCAAAGAAAAAAATCACTAAGCCGAGGCAATTGCGCCCTGGGAAGCGCTGGCACCCATTTCTAACGCAGACATTTTCAAGAATTTCACTTCAGCTGCTCACTTTGGCAATAGGTGAAACCTCTAAAAACAGCCAGCCTCAGGTGAAACCTCTAAAACCAGCCAGCCTCAGCACCACCTATTCCCTTCCAGGGAGGAAAAGGCAGCTTTCAACCACACACCCTTTTAGCAGCGTAATATATTTCCAGGAGCAATACCCCACATCTTCATTCATGATGTGAATGATGAGCCGAGTAGTAATAATGAAGCAGGGTCGTGAAGGTTTAGCATTGTGAACTAGTATTAATCTAATTTCCTACAGGATGTTTATCTAAGTCAGAAAAAGGCAAGCCGTTCAAAATGCGTTGGCAAGTCTCGGATGAAAAGCAGCCTGGGAAGTGCTAGGGACTGCTGGAGAATGCTAAATTACATTCACTCCGCTTTGCTGAGAAAGCTAAGCTGATTCTGGCAGGGTTTTGCAGGATCTACCCAGCGCAAATTGGCTTCTTATTTTTATGAATGCTAAGAATCATCAACATTAAAAAAAAAAAAAATCTAACAATGAGCATTCAGTACTTTTGCCAATGAATAATGACAGTTTTACCCTGTTGCAAATATTGTGTAAGTATTGCTAATTCTGTGGAACTATTGTTAATTAAATAACAAAATGAGGCATTAGCTTAATGCAGCCACTTTGCAGCTTTGTATGTCATACAAAGTTCATCATTTATTTTTAACTGCAGGCCGTTCCCAACATACAGAAAAGACATCGGTTACTGACTCTCCCGTTAACCTACTTTGAGACTGTCAGTGGAGCAGTTTCTTTTCTGCAACTCCATTACCGTTTGAATGCAATTCTTTTCTCTGCCTTACCAGTATAAAATGCAAGCACTGCTGGGTACAGGAGGTTTCTTTAAAGCTTTTGACAGTGTCTAATGTGACAGAGCTCAGCAATTGATTGGTGCTACCTCCATATGAATAAATTTGAGCCTTTTGAAGAGAAAGACAACCCTGTCCACCTCCTATTTCTATTTCTAATGATTTTTTTCATATCTTCCCCGCTGATCCAATGCTAGTCAAGTTAATAATTTAAGGTTTCTAATGGTGATGGTAGACTGGCCACCAGGTAGCGACCCTCTCCTTGAGCCAGTTGGCAGAAACACTGTAGGAGCTCAGGGCTGCACCAGGTCCTCCTGGCCCCCGGTAGCAGTCAAGGCAGACGTATTTTTTTGAAGCCATCATTGCACCTCTCTTCCTTTAGAAGACCCATGGACAGTGCCTGGCTGGCTGGCATGGCCAAAACCCATTTTTTCCATTCCTAGAAGTTAAAAGCAGGGGTCCTCACCTTGCTGGGTGAGCCGAACGCTCTACCAGCACCAACATGTCCCTGGACCTTCCGTTTAAGGAGCTATTCCCTAAATCACAGCATGGGAATGTCTTACATGGCATGCAAAACGGCTTGGGTGAACGAGCGTATCTGGCAGTCGAGGAAATTTAACTAGCATTCAACCTCATACTTAATGAATAGTCCATATGTCCAGAGAAGCGGGTAATTTATAGTCTAACATTTTCTTTTGATCTGTCGTTTGCTCTTTCTCTTTAGAATTAAATCACTTCAGAATGCACAAGGGAAGAAGGTAAAGGGAAGGAGTCTTTTTATTTTTAATTAGAATGTGCTAAATGGTAATAAAGTAATGTGAATACAGTGGAGACCTCTTAAATCCATAACAGTAAATCTACTGCTGCAACAGGTCCATCCTTTATCTAGTGTTCATTTAAGAAGGCTTCACCTGAAGTGTAACAGTGACATGAACTGATACTAATAGAGTAATATATTTAAAGAATTCAATAAAGCATCTGTTGTAGATTGTGATATGCCTTGTAATTTTATTGACAGAGGTTTGTTTTGTCCCAAGACATATAAAATGCTTGGTTAAATGGTTTGATTATATAGTACTTTTAAAAAATATGCACTCAACTGATTTCTTGTACTTGGCAGCATATCAGTGATTAGCAGGATGATTTTTAAAATAAAAATAATTGGATAGGCTCTTAAAAATTAAGATTTCGCTCACTTGGGAAGTAATTCTAATGTGTGCGGAAGAAGCAGAAATTTGAAGATTACATCCCTTTGTATGTAAGTGTTCAGGTATTAGGTAAAACATCATGAAATGATGTTTTAAAGCCATGTATGTAGGAAAACAGACTATTGCCATGATTTTAGTAACCAAAAAGTTATTCATTTTTTAATTAGTTAAGAGAAATATGCAAGAGTCATGATATTCCTCCTAAGTTTTTTTTTTCCCCTCTCTTTTCTATAGATGACTTGCTTCTACTGGAGTAAAAGTGGATTTGGTGTATGACGGTGAGCTTCTTTCACCTGAAAGCAATTATCCCCATTTTGTGTATGCAATAACCTATTCCCTCAATCTTCTCCAGTCCCAAGCAGCTGAAAATGGCCCCAGAGCATGAGTGTCACCTGCACCCTTCCTTGGAAAGAAGCCACTCGCACCGTCCAGCGGCACAGGCACAGTGCTGGGACACTCTGCTGGTTAATATGGTGAGACTACTCTTTTCCAGGTTAATAGGAGGTTTGTTTTTGTAACCACTACAAATTTCTGTTTGAGAGGATGGCTGATGCAGAAGGACTATTTTCCTAAAACACCTGTCTTCTCTGCTTCTTTCCAAGCATTTGATCCAGGGCCAGAAACTTCAGCAGCTCCCTTCGTCCTGGACCGGACAGTGTGCAATTTGGTGGGTTTTGTTTGCCATGAGTGCTTCATTTTTTTCTCAAGTCTAAAGCATGTAGATTTTCCTCTTGTCAGAATGAGAATTTATGACTTCATGTTTCAACATACTTTGTAAAAAAGAAAGTAAATGATTTCTTTGAGGGATTATTGGTCCTTGAGAACAGGACTTTGATGTGCTTATAGGATGCATGTGTGAACATATTGTGGAGCTCTCCTACTCATTGTCTTGATTTATTATTGGTGCACTTTTTTGTTTTTTTTTCAGCTGAAATATTTTAAGAGATATTGTTAGTTTTGCTCTGGTAGAAACAAGTGTGTGATTACATACATTTTAAGGTTTTATATCACCAGCTTTTTGCTTTAATCTTAAATGACAGCTGCATCTGTTGAAAGTTTGTTCCTATCTCCAGTTCTTTAAAGTTGATAGGCTGAAGGAGCCCTTTTAATGACAGTCTTGGGAGTTGATAGTTTTTGAGATGTGCTTCCTGGGCTGTAAGCTGTTTAATACTGGTTTTGCTCCTTGATAAAAGTCCCAAGTGACTCCCGTACTTTTGCATTGGCAAGCCTTTGGGGTAAGCAAGTAGCAAGCAACCTTTCATTTAACTTAGAGTAGTTGTTTTTGTGGATTCTATGGCCTGGATTTTGTATCTCGCACACTGGAGTTAAACTCAGTGATACACACGCAGGTTTGGGCAGTGGAATATGGCCCCAAAGAGTCACAGTTTATAGCAACAGTTTCAGCCAGCGTCATGCCATTTTCCTTTTTCCGGAGTCAGGTTTTATTTTACTGAAATGATTTGATGTCATAGTTTCATGAATTCTTCATTGATGGTCATAGGTCAGAGGCTATGATACCACACATGACACATGTAGCTGAAGGTCATCGATATGATGAAATCTCTACATACTACTTTTTGTAAGGACACGGGATTGCTATTAGTGCTAGCGAGCATAACAACTGTGCATGAAGACCTGTGGTTTTTAAGCCCCTGATGGGCTTAAAGATCATTTTAAGTGATGGGTAAAACTTTCCCGAGTAAATAGGAAAAGGCAGCTGGAAAGTACATTCTCCCCACAAAACCGACCCAGGAATGCGGAGCTGGCTGGGCGAACTCCGACCAGCCGGTGGGACGAAACCCATCTCTGGTTTCCCTCTCCCTAACGGCCCTGCGGACAGCCAAAACCACTGCTGTTTCCAGCCAGCTCCAAAGACCCATAACCTTGTGAGAAGCAATGCTTGCTGCACCTACTTCAATTTCCATAATTAAAAAACTAGTCATCATTTGACCTTTTATGTGCTTTCTCCACAATTCATCTCAATATTTCCGTCATTACATCCTGAATTACCATTCGTTTAGTCAACTGGAGGCTGCAACGGAAACTATGCTTCCAATTATTTTAAATTCCACTAAGTTTATTGGTGTTGACACATTCATTTTGACACTATTGAATAAAATAACTGAAAGGTCAGCTTTTGAGAATCAGTGTTTGCACTAAGCAACACAGAAATCCAACATTATAAAATACTCAAGAGTGCAGGCAGTCTAAATTAACCACATGGAGAGGGTGCTTTAGCTAAAAAAATTTATATTTTCCATAAAATTCAAAGCAGCTTATTTTGAGCTCATTAAAATCCACACACACAAAATCACTATACAAGCCATGTTATGTCAACTATATGAATGGATGAGTATAGTCACGGTGTTTGAGGATGCTTATTTTCTTTAGTGATCAGCTCTTCATTTTCATCAACCATGCATCCCCTCACGTGAAAGGAGGTGAATTTGTGAGGAACAAGTAGCAAGTTGAGCGTGTGACAATTTCAGAGCTGGATCCTTTTTCAGCCCCTCGTTCTTTTTTTCTGGGCTCCGCTGCAGTCACTTGCTTTGCTACAGAGACTGCAGCAGGAGCATTACGGACTCACCTCCAGATGTTGCAATGCAAAGCATTTTCCTCCCAGCTAATGATGTTGATCTGGCAGGTTTTAGGGAAGACACTTCTCGTATCATCTCCCAGATGCTCTCTTTGCCCCAAGCAAGCTCCCTGCGAAAGGCTTGCTTGGGGCTCGAGGCTCTCTTCTTCGGTACTGGGAAGTGACTACAAGGCAGGATCTCAGGGTTTGTCCCAAGTGCACACCAGAGTTCGGTTCAGAAACCTCTGATGAAATTGCGCAAGCCAAAGAATTGTTTTTCTGCCTCTTCTACCTCTTCCATAGATTTTTCTGAAACAAAATGTTTTTATGATGCTACAGTAAAAATCAAAAGGTTATTGCAATAACTGCATTATACTAAATGTAGGTTGGGCTTTCAGCTAGGATTTTAATCTTTTTAAGCTGTAGGACAATCTCAGGTCATCAGGTCTAGAAAGGGGGCATTTAATTCCTTTTAAGCTTCTACTCTTAAAATTCAGCTATGTATCATTAAACACAGAACAAAAAAAATGGAACAGCTCCATAGATGCAATTCGCATCCTTATTTAACCATTAGCTATGATTACTCTAATTGTATGACTTCATTAGTCGTTCTTTTCCTCATTTAAAAGTAAAATGAAATCTTTAGATAATTACAGTGACTAACTAGCGTTGTCCAGTAGTAATGCTAAACCACCAAAATAGTGGACTTTAAATCCAATTTGATAATAGTTCAATGTGAAATTAGTTACAAATGTTGCCACTAAAATACTACTTTTAGTGAAAAGTATTACCAAAGATCCTGCATTATTAATATATATTCAGACAGAATGTAGTTAGTTGTGGGTAAATGCTGACCTTCATATTTTTTGTGCCCTATTCCCAAAGTGTGTCTTTCTTCACCAAAGCACTGTAATTTGCATATAAGAAACTCTTTGTATTACTTTTGTAAGAACAGTTACCTGTGAAATCTTGTTAACATTTGCAGATTTTCTTAAAGTTATTAGTTATATTTTTCTTAGAATATCTATTTCTGACACACAGAATGTTTTTACCTATACATATATAGATAGATATATGTATACATATGTAGTATATAAAAGTAGGTGTGATATAAAGGAATATGTACCAGAACCTGCATTATTTATAGTATTTCTTTAAAATATTTTATGAAGTAAAATAAAGCTAACAAATAAAAAAGCATCACAATACCAGAAATAAGCCATATTTATAGACTACTGCCAAATAACATTAAATCAGTATGCTGATCTCCAAGTTATTAAAATTTTTCTCTTCAAGACCAAGTGCTTAAAAGCAACTTAAACTTACCTGAATCTACCTATTCCCTTCCCAGAACACATGGCTATATGCACCATGTGCAGAATTACAACGTAATACAGACTGTTGGAATAAAGTTGGATTTGTGGCTGAAAATACCTGAAAGGCAACTGATTTTGCTTAAATTACTAGACCTATGCCACAGCTCTACTGTTTATGTCACGTCACCTCCTGATACCTAATCTGTACAGTGCAAAATCCATTTTCACTAATCCAGCAGAGGGCAGCTAAAACAGCATTTGCCACAATGCTTCTTCCAGCTCTTCCAAAATTGCTTTTTTTCCTCCTGTGTTTATTTTATTTCTTATTCAGGCCATTCCAGGCCTCTCTGCTTTCTCATGGAGTTCAACGTGCAAATATATTAGAAATGAAATCCCCTTTCACAGTGGCTCACATTACGTTGACTTTCCAACTATTTTGCAAAGCAGAAAAAGGATCTTATAGTCGCATGTGGCTATTACATTATGCAACGTCTAAACCGTGAACATTTAACCAACATTTCCTGCCGAGTTTAATTTTGGCCGGGTTTCCCGTCTGCGGTGTCTCTGCATGTGGCACCCTCGAGTGCAGGTGGAGTCAGGAAGCATGACACCGAGAGATGTACCGCAAACAAGGTAGGAGGCTGGCAGTACCAGATTTGATCACAGCAGATTTTCTTCTCTTTTTTTTTCTTTCCCCTGGTTTATTTCTATTTATAGAGTTTAAGTCAGGCTTGGCTTTAAGCATAGGCAGGTGCTGAGGACAGGAGACAGAGTCAGCAAAACGGTCTCTGCTGGGATTAGCCGTGGTCTCAGTGCCTGCGGGAGGGATGGAGAGGGTGTTACTTGCTCATGGTGAAGAGAGAGCTCTGCTGGATACGGTCAGAGGAAAGACACAGGAGAAATGCCCAGCTGAAATTTTTACACGCAACAGCACAGTGAATTACAATTCATTTATCAAAGAGAATTTACACGCACGTGCATATGGTTAGCCTTGTACAACTACATTTTATTGGGCTATCTACCTAACAGCACTATGAAATTTAATCAGATTATTATGGCAGTAAGCTTGGTGACATCCATGTGCCAACGTGGGTTTCGCTGAGGAGAAGCAACTATAGTCTGACTATTACCACGAGATGGTTTAGAGATGACCAGATGGAGCGGAGAGAGGCAAACACTTCCCTGCTGGCGGCCACCCAAAGCTTCCTGAACCTCATGTGCTCCTAATAAATATGTCATTTCCATCCCAGTCATGGTAATGTAGTGATAACAGCAGGAGAATCAGTGTCCTTCTAATTGTGCACGACATCCAGATATATTCCCCTGTCTCCCTGACTAATGTCTCCAGCATGACTTGTTAGCTTCTGCAATGATCAAGCAGCTATTAAAGATAAAACTGTGTTAACCTTTTCAAAAATTAGAAGAGCATGACTGGAACTGGAACTACAATGTCTTCCCGGCGACCAGAGCCAAAGGGTGAAAGATCACCCTACTGAGACATTAGTAACGGATGCATTATTTATTTAGTATGTCTGAAATGCATATGAAGGATGCGTCCCCATCCAAACGCCCCCTCCTCGTATATGATTGCTCTAACCAATGTGGGTAGGTATCAGTATTTTTAAAACAGAGGTGAATCATCTGTCTGTTTGGTTTCCCTCACTGTCACATAGTCTAGCAGATAGATCATAGAAACAGAAGTCCCGAAACTGTGAAATTAACTTTTTCCTTAATTTTGAGGGTAAACTGGACCCAAACCCATGTTAATTCTAATCATCTTGTCAGAACCCATCACATTTGTTCACATTATACCTTTGGTTACAGATCCATGAGTTTGACACCCACATAACACTTAATAGAGCTACACATGGAGCAATGTAAACTGGGGATATCACAAAATAGCCCATAAACTGACAAACTAGAGGTGCAGTTTATTCAGAAATTGGCTTGTCTGATAAAATGGTAAGTAAAAATCATCTCTGCTTAAGCTATAATAAAAGACAGGTCTTTGTTTACTGATAAGCATAATCTGTAGGATACAAGTGACAAACAGGCAATAAATCCCAACTAGAAATAAGAATGACTGACAGTCCAAAAATACACTAACTTAGTCTACAATCAGAACATTTTTGGATTTGTTTTGTTAAATAAACTTTTTACTGAAGTTATCAGAGCTGCTGATAGAATAAAGCTCATAATAAAAATAGATAATTGTACGAAAATTGTGGAGAAATGCAATATACATTCCCAGGCACATGGAATATTTATGAAGTTTGACTTCCATTAAAGTAGCATCTCAGTCGCATTTCTGAGATTTTTATATCTGCAAGTAATTCATTGTCTTCCCACAAGGACCAGTAAAAGGATCATCAAAATGAGCATGTTCTAATTAACTGTTTCCTTCTCTCAAGTCAGATTAGCAAGAGCCACGAATCATCTCTTTTGGAAACTGGCTCAGCAGCCTGCTTTTGTAGAACAAAATGGAAAAAGCAGTATCCATAAGGAAATACATGAAGGACTACCCTGCTGTGTGAAAACATTTCATAGGGTAGGAGCTGATGTTCTCTCAACACAGCTATTATGTAGTCCATAAAAAACTCAGACTGGGGAAGGCAATGAGGAAAAGTGGTTAATTTAGAGAAAAAAAAAAAAAGACAGGTTTCCCCTGAACCTGGATGTTCGCGGTCATTTCCAATGTCAGAAATTTGCCTCAAATGGTCAGATCGGCAAGTGCTGACCTCCTCACCCTGATGCCTACCAGCAAGGACCACCCAAGAACTGGGGGCGGCAGAAGGACCAGGCAGTTTCCGTGGAGGAGCCAGGCTGGTGGAGGCTCCCACCAGGCTACGGGCTGACCATGCACCCAAGGACAGATGGCCGTCCCACCGCAGGTCATTTCCCACCCTGTTTCTCAGTTCATGCTCCTTATTTTATTTGGAAGCTTAAAGCACAAGTAAAAACGCATGTACCATCTGTTACACACAAGACCTTTATCACCTTGCACCTCGGGCAAGACTTCAAAGCAAAATTCTGCCGGACAAAATAGACCGCTATCATATCGGTGCACACTTGGCAGCTATGTCCTGGGATATTATATCTGACATACCTTGACAGGCACTGGAGTCAGACTCTCATCTGTTTAACAAAATATTTGCCCATGAAAAGCAACAGAGCAAAAACAATCTTACCGCTTCCCCTTAAGGAGGAGAAGTTAATACTTGCATGGTATTAACAAGCTAATTTTTTTTCTGCATTGAGCTAATACAGAATGATAGTGTTCACATGAAGGAAGAGGTACAGGAGGTCACTCACATGGCTAGGAGGCAAGCAGTGATGTGTGAGACATCAGCAATACCCAGATGGCCCATGCACTAGATGTCACGCAGGAAAGAGATGGAAAGGTAAAGTTTCCTGGGAAAGGAACCTGAATCTATTAATACATAAGCACCTGACAGCTAAAAGAAGCTCCACCCCTAAGCTGAGCCTAGCTGCGAGAAGCCGGTGCAGAACCTGGGCAAAGCCAATGGGTTCTCCGTGTGGCGAGAATCCCAGCGGTCTATCTCAGCGGAGGGCTGAAATATTGCAGACATAAAATTCCTATCGAACCGAGACAAAAATGGAGTACCATAATGCTTGTATGTAAATTATTAGAGAATAAGAGGGCAATACTAAAACTATCAACTAGAAAATTACTTCAGTACTGTAGCATATCATTTTTTCAAACATAAACTTTGTGAAGGCAGACATATTAAGAAAAAAAAATCTATAAATCCCTTTGGTAATAAGGAATGGAATTAAAATCCAGGCAAAATTAAATTCTGGAAGATTAATGTTCCTTTTTATATTTTGATGACAACTATAAACATAATGTAATTTTGTGAATTTACTGCTTTAAAATGCAAGCTGATACTCCACAATGGTGCAATTTAAGTCACAAAGCAAATAAGTACTTTTTATTCTAATGTCCCCACAGATAAATTTTGCAGTAGTAATGAAATGGCTTTGAACTTCTTAACTACCATTTAAAATAATACAGAAACTAGTAAGTAATTTATAATTGGAGCTCTGTCGTATTTAAAACATATGTAGTAGCGGATTGACAACGGCTGCACATTGTCAAGGTAGACGTCCCAGCTGCCAAAATGCAAAGTCTGGAGGATTCCAGCGCCAGAAAGATTTTGTAGAGTTGTGTGGCTTATTTCTTTTTCCCAGTCCCCTGAGATATAAGCACTTCAGCAGCAGTAACCTTGTTAAGTCTTTTGAAAAATCGTTATATAACCTATGAGGATTCTGAGTTCACTGAAGGGTGGAAGAAAACAGGAATCCTGGTGGAGCCGACCGAGGCAGACTGGTGGAGCCAGGGGAGTCCCTTGCAGAAATACGGAGTTTCTTGCATCATTTGGTTTGTATACAATATACAGTCCCAAGAGACAGAAAATGCCAGTGGGGTGAGGGGAAAAGCAAGGTGAAAGAAAGACAATTTTAAGAGAAGATACAACACGAAGGAGGTGTTCAGACATTTTGTGGAGCTCCAACTTAAAGTCAAGCAGCAGAGAGACAACTAAGGTGGTTTTTTTCTTAGTGCCATGCGTACAGTCACAGTATCATGGGTTTTCGCAGTAAGATTAAATTGTACCCATGTGGAGTGACGAGTTATGTCCAGATAACAAAAAAGATGTACCCAACTGTTTTCACTCTGAGAAACTGTGCTAAATTTGCCTTAGCTGAATTTTTCTCTTTGGATATCTTATGCAGAACATTGGGGAGAACTGGACTTCTTAGTTCCACTGTGTCTCTACTTATTTTTATAGTTCTAATTCTCTACTTATTTTTAAAATTCTAATTATGCTCAAAAAGGAACCTTAAAGATCAGCTCTCCCCATTCCTGAAGCCAGATTTCTTCTGCTAATTATTAGATAAAATGCAAAGAAAAAAGATCAGCCAACTTTTTTTTCCGTATATGTTTTGCTTATCTGTGGAAAGTAGTGCTAAAAGGACAGTCTAAATGCTAGTGTATTTTCTGAAATCAGGTCGCACACGGCACAAATGTGCAGAATAATCCCCTCGGCTGGATAAGCAGTTAAAAACAATCAGAAGTGAAAAAATGCGATGTCACCTTGCAGACTAACAGGTCATCAGGAAGCTCTGTAGGGGATGTCACAGTTTAAGGCCCTGTTTCCACCGAAACCACACCAAAACCTCCATTAACTTCACAGAAACGGGTCTGGCCCGACCCCAGCTGTCCCGTGGGAGTGACAAGGAGGAAAAGGGAGGAGGCAGGAAAGGGACAGAGGGCTGAAGAGGACACGCGAAAGAGCCTTGGGGTCTGGCACGAGCCTTCAGATCAGCAGAGCCGTGCTACTGAGTGGGATTCTGCCACATCTTGCAAAGGGAGTCAACGGCCCCAAAAGGACGGTGTGAGCGGAGGGTCCCTGGGATGCCGCAAGGCAGCCCGCGAAATACGACTTTTTGACTGCAAGCATTAATAAGTAGACTAATAATTCATTGTATTTTGATTACATTGTTAAGATATCATTTAGGCTAAAAATAAATCTGTGGCTCTACCTCTGATTGATGGGCTTGCTTTTACTCACAGAAGTCTTCTGAGCCTAGCGGTCTCTGTGAGGAGTTTACAAACGCGCATATGTTTCATCCTTTGCTAGCTTTTGTCCGGTGCTCACTCGCCCTAACTCTCATTTCCATGGGTGAACGTGATGCTGGGTCTATCAACAAGAAACACATGCAGTACCCACCACTGACATTCCTACCAAAATATTTTTAAATATAAAATTAGAGCGGACATTAAATATTTAATATTCAGCAAACCTGCGGGAATTTATTTTATGGATTATATCTGAAGAGAATATGTACAGTAATGGTGAAAAAGTTGGAAAAAAGCAATAGCTGGTTCATCTGAAAGCATGTGGTAATTTTAACTTGTATTTTATATATGAACCCATAAAATTTATATGAGAGAAATTAAAGAAATAAAATGATTTATAGGTGGATTAAAAAAGCTTGCAGGTTTTTAGTTTCATACATCTTCATGAAAACAGTTATAAATCTCTGTAACATAAATTGCTTATCCAAGTTCTACAGAAACAGCACAAACAGAGCAAGCAATTATCTGTAATAAACTTTTTCTTTAATATTGTAGCATTCACACTTTTGTAAAACTACATGTCGTAATTTATCTTTTGCTGTATCAGAAAATCAGATTTTATTTGCTAGGCTCATGTATTTTTTGCAGTTGTGCAGAAACTGTCACCTTCCTAGTAGGGTGATCAAATCAGTAAGCGTGAATAAAGTAATAAGGGAATATCATCTCTGCCTCTCCACATTAGTTTATATATATATATTTATATTTATTTATTTACTTACTTACTTATATATATGTTTTCTCCCCCTTACACCACAGAATTCTTGGACTCTAGAAAAATCACTTTGTAACCAGACTGTCTGAACTAGTTGAAAATCATTTTAAATGATGATTTGGGCAGTATTTCCTGGGGTTCAGACATTGGCTTCTAAACTCTGCATACGAGTTTGATGCTTTTTGTCAGTCATCTAAACATGTTCAATTTGAACCAGTGTCAGTTACATTAAAGAAAAGTTCCACAATGGTGTAACATGCGGGATTTTCCAAAAAGCAATCTCAGCCCTTAATCTACTTCCCAAAATAAAGCAAAGCGTTATCATTTGCTTGGAGGAATGCCTAAGATCCCGAGTCTGGGCACTGTGAAACACAGCACGAAACTCAAAGTCGTTAAACTTGAAAGCCCAGGAGCAGAATTAGGTCAATGCTTATGTGGTTTGGAGAGCAACAACACTGCAGATTAATTGCAATAGGTGCAGAGTATATTGATAAAAGCCTTGCGGTATAAAAAAGCACAGAGAGTCTGCTTCAAATCAAGAAAAAAGACAAGCTACAAAGAATAAAATTAGTAGAGTTAAAAAGAGTTCAGTAAAATTCAGCATTAAAAAAAAAAAGCTGGTATAAAGTGGTATTTCTACACATTGCTCACTCATTGTCATATTTCACAGCCTGAATTTCAGTGCGTTAAATTTCTGTCATGCAGATCGCTCAGATTTTGAGGTCAAAAGGGACAGTTTTGCCTTGGGTAACTTAAATTGTGAATCAGTGGGTTGACGGCCGCACAGCAAGCTGCCTGCTGGCGAGGATGGTGTCAGGCGCGGACCGGGAATTTATCTCTGGAATGAAAAAAAAAGTCTCTACAGAACAAAACATCTCTAGTCCATCATAAAAGAGGAACCTATGGTATTTAAGAAACCTGTCTCCTAACCATGCCAAGAAACCTCAGAGCAGTGTTGAGTTTCCACTGGGTTTCCTGAAAGCAGAAGGATCAAGTGGGCACTCCAATTCCACTGTCCAATTTGTTTTTATCATGCTATTGAAAAAAAAAGTACATATTTTTCATGTGCACCTGCCTTTATTTTTAATCTCTTCAATCCTTCTGCTAGATGCTGCCAACAGCGAGGACCAGACTCAAGAAAGAAGCCAACCTCTTTAAAAGAAAACCCTATCTGACTGGAGGAGCCTCCATGAATTTCTGGGATTAACAGTATTCTGCTAAACCCGGCTCCCAAACAGTGAACTAATCGCACTAGCCGCAGGGGGGCATCCTCCCTGTGAGGCAGGGCCTCCCCAAAAGTGGCTCACTGGGCCCTGCTACCTGCCGCCAGCCCTCTCGGCGCCGCAGATGCCAGCCGCCTCCTCTGCAGCAGCCAGACTGATTAACGCAATTACGCTGAATCGGGGCCCGACCTGCATCAGGCTGCATTTTGGTGCTTCTTGTCAGACTGACAGAGGGACCTTGCCCTGAGAGCATATCTGTTTTTCTAATTATATTAGCTGGCTTAATAAAGGATATTACCTTTCCTTATGAAAGTTATTTCTCTTAATGTTAAGTAATGCATTCGCTCACAGAAACACTGTCAGTGTTTCATTAGCTCAATTCCCCCAGCCAAAGTGTGCAGCACATGGAGAAACGTCACTTCAGATACTGCTCCCCCCGCTCTCCTCCTTCCTCTGCTAAGCCACGTTCACGGTTGGGTGCCAGGGAAAGAGATAATATCCATTTAGGTTCAGTCGGGTCGCCTGTCTTCCAGTGCACTTGCAAAGCCTAGTCGTCTCCGGAGGCACCTTAATCCAGCTATAACGACATGAATCACGTTCAGCGGTTGAGCTGGAGAGATCTCGCTGGAGCTGGTTCAGCTTCACCGCGGTCCCCTATCGCGAAAGTCTTTACAACGCCTCTCAGCCGGGCGCGAGCTTTCACCGCTTCCCATCAAAGCATCCGCCCACCGCCGCAGAAGGACCAGGACAGAGAAAAAACTCCTTGATATAAAACAGCAGAAGTGCTTTTTGCTCCACTCGTCAGTCTGCTCTGCACTTCTTTCAGGCAGGGCGAGTCTTTTCTGTATAGAAAATCTATGTACATTAAACCGTCTCTAAGACCACATTTGACTTCCACTCTACAAATAAATGGGAGCAGATAGCTCCTTTCCCTCAGGAACTGCTGTCTGCCTAAAACCCAGAATCACTGCTGTATGCAGATGAAACGGCCCCTTTTTCACGAAGATATGGAAGCGGAGAAGTCTTTACCCTTCAGAGCTTCAGGCTGAGGGGCTTCGGCACATGCGGAGCAGATGGGAAGATGTGCGATTAGGCAACTTCCAAACTTCAGAAACATTTTCATCTCAAATTCTGATTTCTTGCCATGTCATTCTTCGGCAACCACACTCCGAGGCAATTTATTAGCAACTCCAGAGGAGCAATAGCTGCACAATCTGTTTTTCAGCTTTTCACAGCAAGGCAGGGCTAATGCTACTGTTTCAGACTGCTGCCGCTTGACTACTGTGCAAAGAAAAGTGTCCTTTGAAGGTGCAAATGAAAAAGCTATCTGAGACAAAAAAATTTTAAAAAAAGATTTAATATTTTAGGTCATTTATCAGCACCTAGGAAAAACAGGGAGGAAATAAAAAGTAGACAGTGTTCCTCAGAGAAGGATTTTAACCACAAGCTACCAGAAATTTTAAATGTGTCTCCTTTTCACTCTACTTAAGTAAATATTTGAATAGAATGTACTGCATTTCATCAAAAATCCAAATTAAACACTTTCAGTATTTAATTTTTGAAATAAAAAACTCAATTAATTGTACAGCCCTTAAAAATCCATTTAAAATCTAAAACCTGTAAGATCAAAAAGAAAAAAAACTTGACATCAGGTTTACACCTTAAGCCTGGAATGAGGGGTTTTAAAAAATGCCTGAAGTATTCTAAATATTATATAAAGAAAAGTTATAGAGGTGTCCGTGGAAGGAATAAAGGGAATTTTGATCACATTAGAGATTTAAAGTGAATGTGAAATTATGGAAGTCTTAACATTGTTCATGAACTTTCCCAGAACAGAGGTCTCCCTTGGATCAATGTTACAAGGGAGGAGGAAGAAGAAGTTAGACTAAAGCAGGATTGGCATGCATGATGAATTACAGTTCATTAATCCAATTAATGAGTAATTCCAGAAGCTTTAATCCCACATAAAGCTCTTTATTATGGCTCTGCTGGCTAGTGCTGCACTAACTAAAAGCCTGTCAGCAAATCTATTGTAAACCTCTATTTTATAAAGCCTACCGCGCAATGCCATAGCTTATGTGATAATATTTTTGCAAAAATAATAAGAAAAACAGAGAAGGGGGCAATCTCTAACCTTATTTGACCAGGTTCACATTACAGAAGGATTTAAAATGTATTTAAAAAGACATGGTCTAGCTGGGTGTAACTTCAATTATTTATAAGCATGCTTGGTTTGGAAGGCGAGTGTACATCCCAGTTTCTGAAGTCGTCCGTGGCATCATTTCTTCATGCACATCCTATTGACTGATGGGAGCCAGTAAAGAATGCCAGGCTGGTTTTGGAAATTATCTCTTTTCCATTTGTATTCTGTTTTATTTGTGGTGGTGCTACCTACAAATGTGATGCTTTCTGAGCACTTCAGGAATACAACCCCTCCTCTGCAAATCTTGCAGGCAAAGGGGAACAAAGAGAGGGAATAAAGAGAGGGAACAATATGAGGTAGTTTACATACTAGTCGCCTTCATTCACTG
This sequence comes from Apteryx rowi, assembly GCF_003343035.1. Lineage (NCBI taxonomy): Eukaryota > Metazoa > Chordata > Aves > Apterygiformes > Apterygidae > Apteryx > Apteryx rowi. Next base: position 3,844,045 of record NW_020451093.1, on the reverse strand, counting down.
TAGGCGGCTTTGCAGAATAGAGCGTTTGAGCGGGAGTTAAGTATGAGGCAAGCATATGAACTTTTAATGTGTGCTTAAGAAGGTCAAGACATGGATTAAAAGCTATACATCAGGAAGAACAGAGTTTCAGGACTTCTCATATAGGCAACAACAAGGACTCTCCTCTCAAGAAATTGGTTCAAATTCCCATTTGAATTTTCCCGTTTCCCACCCAATGCCTCGCCCCTGGCAACGGCAGTGGAGGTAGGGGACCAGCAAGAGCAGAGCCTTGACCAAGACCCTTCTGGCCATCAGTGGCCAACAGGGCTGCAGAGGAGGAAGGAGTTGCTGTTACCCAGCCTCCGAGTCCTGCCCATGCTGGAGATGAGGGAGCCATGTCCTCCGTTTGCTCCAACCAGTAGGTTCTCCTGAAGGGTAGGGTAAGGAGGAAAGGACACTCAAAGCTATAACTATTATCAAAACAAAACCAGAATTCTTTTGCAGAAAAAAAAGGTTTATACTGGTGGTATAAAACCCAACAGCATGGGCAAAGCTATCAGACTGGCAGCTCTGGATACTGCTATGTAGTGATGTAGATTTGGTGAGTGCTTGGCTACTCAACACTTAGCATAAATTAATCTATATTAATAATGGAAAAGACTTGCAATATCGAGACAACCTGTCCAGTACCCTCAAAGAGTTGCTTCTGAGCTCTTTAGGCAGCTATGTCCAATTATCACCAATTTGTAAAAGCTGTACTGCTAAGAAAACAACATTCTGCTATGATGACTATCTAAGTAAAAGTGCATCCTTTTTGATATTTCCAAAGTGTCTGTTGTGGGAGGACAACACTTCACACCCAATTACGCACCGTGATGGATTCATATTTCTTGATCAATGAGTCTGAAGCCCTCTGGAACAACACTGCACAGCGACCCTGCATTTCAAAGACTAAATGAGATGATTAGTGACGTGCAGAAAAAGTGTCAGAATTTCATGCATGTCAACATTACTTCTAACCAGCTTCTCTCTGCAGCTGTGGTTCTGAACTGGAAGAAACTTCAATCACTTCAGCACAAAGTTGTCTGATGGAAACAAGTGACTGCAGAGATCATTAGGGAAGGAGCACAGTTGTCACAAAATTAACTCATTTCCGTGGGCCCACCTGGATCGAGCCCAACAGGACTGCCATTTAGCAAAAGCACAATCACAATTCAAAAGCAAAATACTTGTGCACTTATTGCTGGAAAGTCAGATTCTTGGAGCTTGAAAATACAGTGGAAATCAAGAACTTTAATGAAGACTCAATGCACTTCAGTGTGGCTAGGCACATTATTACAGCTGACAGGTTTCAAGTATGTGCTTGAATCAGGGTCACAAAAGAGATAGATAGTGTGGAAATTAAAAATGGTTTTTATACTACCAGCACTATAAAGTCGTCTTGGTTAAACCACTGAAAGCTTGTTCTGTATCATTCAAAGGAAATGTTATGTCTCTCAGAAAACAACCTATAGAAACATTGGGCTTGATCCACATCTCAGTCCTCTTGTGTAAATATAATCATGACTGTCGGACGCCTATCCAGGAGAAATAGCATGTGAATCAACATTTGAGTAATGCAAAAACACCTCCTGTATTTGTTTTAATAATAATCATCGCTGTGAGTGTTCGGAAGCACCAGTCATGTCGCATTTAAGATTGTTCAGCAGATGAGAAAACAAATTAAAATGAAAGCCGTTGCCAACTAGGAGGCTACTAAGTCCGGAAGGGGCTGCTGATGTGGGTTAAAACCAGACCTTGGGCACGTTGTGCACAGCTGCTTTAACTCTGGGAAGGGCACATCTGCCACGTCATTCAGCTTTTCGAAACCCCGGGCTGCGTGCAGCAGCCTGAGCGGGGCATTGCGGCTCTCGTGAAGGCTGAATCTATTGGAAAATGGCACAAAGCTACTGAGGGAAAAACCAGGTACACCCTGGGGGTGGAAACATTTATAGCCAATATTTCTTCCCTTGCACCTTCAAAGCTTCAGTGGTTAAAGCTGTAAAGAGTTAATCTAAAAGAACCAAAACAAATCTGCTCTACTCAGACCTTTGGATGTGATGCTGCTCATAAACATCCTCAAAAATTATCTTTTGTAGATAACTAAGAAAATTGCCACACGCACTCTGGTTCATAAATGGGAAAATAAACATGATTTGGTGCAAATAAAGATAAGAAAGCATGAATAAAATAAGGCCGCTTGGTACTTGTATTCAAAGCACTTTACACACGTCAGTCGATTACCTCTCTGCGCTTCCGTCCAGTCCCCAATCTAACTGAGAAATGCAGGCTCACGGCAGCCCGCCACATGGGCGTTATTAACCCATTTTTCATAGCTGGAAACAGAGACGCAAGCAAGGAGGGTGACTCACCCGCAGTCACAGGGGCCCGCAGTGGCAACGCTGGAAATTGGACTTGAACCCTGTTTATAAGGCAGGGTGCAGGGCAGTTCATTTCAACGTGAGATGTTTCAGCATCAGAAATTCATCAGCTTCCATCATACAGAAGAACTGATATTTCAGTATCTCCCGTCTCAAAAAGTCTCCAGCTACTCATATAATCCATTTTTCTTCTTAGGCTAATTGCAATAAAAATCATTCTCCTTTATGAAATCTCACTAATAATCTATAATTAGATAGATTATTAGTAATAATAACCTAATGGATCAGAGTCTCCTCCCATGACTGAATCTGTACCGTATCAGAACATGAATCTCCGTGTTCCCACAACCAGGGAGCCATTTCTTCAGGCGAGATTAAGACGAGCAGGGGGAGGATAGCGGTGCGGTCTGGTGGTATTTATCAGTATTAGTTGTCAGCTTATGAAGCGTTATGTGATGTACGTGTCCAGCTCTCACTGTTTACACTGCCGGCAGACTGTACAATTCCTCTTTATTGCCTTTTGGCTTTTTCCCTTGAAAACAAACAAACTATCCCCAGAGAAGGGCAGGTAGTGCATTTTCCATCCGGTAACGAGCCCAACAGGAATCCAACCGGGGATGCTCGTTCTGACTCTGAAGCTCATCGTAGCAATAATATTCTTCGTCAAGGTAAGCAGCCGGTCAGTGCGCTGTTGCTACTAAAGCACACTATATGTTATTTGTTGTGTACAGGTATATCGTATTTTTTTAATGATATTTTTCCTAATGACAGTTCACTTTGTTCCAGACCCATTTTGTGCCCATTTTGAAGTCAGAGGAAGATGAGATTCTGCGTTCACTCTCAGAGCGAACTATACACTTTTTTCTACCCATCTCTGCAGGAAACAGCATTCCAGGAGCATTTGGATACCATTCTGCCAATGCCAGGCAATCCTCTGCTGAAGACACAGGACACAAGAGGTTTGAAATAGTTAAATAAAGTGGATTCAGACTTTTTAGTCATTAGGGTGGTTTCTAATATATGGCACACCATTTATTTTTGAATACTATGGTGACATGAGTGTCCTTTTAAAGGCTAAGGATGAAATAATTAAAAATGGCTAAGTGACCTTGAAAGTCATGTCCTTCTGAGAGTCAATAGGGGCTGTGCACATTAATTAGTGTTTTTCAGATTCTACCCTTAATATTTACCAAAGCTGAAAAGCTTTCCCTCAGTCATTCAAGGGCAGGCCTGGGTAGCCTGTGTCAGTTGACATATTTGTCCTTATCATGATTTGTTTTAGCCATGATTTAATCTACAAAAACACATTTAATAATGTGTTACAGGCAGCTGTGTTGAAAATAATATGTTTATTACAGTTTCATTTCAAAAAGTCCCTATGAAAAACAAATTTGATTGTTAGCATTATAGACTGGCTATTTCTCATCAGTGATAGAAATATGAGATAAAGGACACAAAAGTATTTTGATTTATTAGAAGGGACGTTAGCTCAAGAGGTACAAATGCAAGTAGCTTAATTTTAGCATACATATTCATAAGCAGTTCCTAATTCTTATAGTGACTTTAAAAAAAACCAGTCAGTTGTTACTTTATTTAATAAAAAGTACTCTGAAGAAGAGCTTGGTTGAACTTTGTGTTTGTGCACTTCTTATTAACAAGAGGAGAATGAAATTTCTACCAAATACCAATCAATGGCAAAGAGAAAAATGTAGCAGTAAGACCTATTTTGTTGCTAAACTATTGCCGAAGTCTCACAGCCAAGAATGCTAAAGACTAGAGTAGACAAGACAGTAAGGAAACACAAGGCAAAACAGACTTGCGCTGATAGAGACATGAATAGGATGAATGTTTTCTATTCTCTTTTGCATTTCTATGCTAGGTCAGTAAGTTATTGTAATCGAACTACAGAGAAAAATCTCTTATTGAGCTTTTGCTGTTCCATTTTACCTTCCTGACATGGGTCTTTCAGCATGACCTTGTTAGATTAGAGGTTGGTGTGATTAGACCTCCACCAATGAGAAACAAAGTAAATAATTTTAAATAAGAATTTTTTGCTTATATTTGTTGTTTAACTAGAGAAATGTTAATCTTATTGCATTTGTTGACTCTGAAGACAAATAACCTTGTCAGGGGATGCCTTATCGCCAACCAATACTGTACGTGCTTGCAGAGCCTGAAATATGCACCTGCGCTCATAAAGGCAACGCAAGCCCAGAGTCAGGTCTCCACGTGCAGCCAGATCTCTGTTGGCTGGTAGGGCTTGCCTGCCTGGTTCTTCTGGGGGTCTGAATTACTGCTTGCGTGAACAAACAGATTCAGTTCCACCAGGTGAAGCAGAAATTCCAGGTGTGAAGGACGTTTGAAGCATAACCGTTTTCCAGCACAGCTGACTCCAAGTGCTAGTCCATATTTTTTCCCCGTATGAGGCTGTAAGGTTTTGTGCACCAATGTTTGTGCACCAGTAGAGCCTAAGCAAAGAATGACATTTTCTTGCTTTGCTCTTACCAAAGATGTTGGGTAGAGTGTGCTGAATGGCAGATGCTCCATAACATAGTGTGCTGCAATGTCTAGCACGGTCTGGTAATGTCTATAGGCTAGATACCACCTAATTATGAATTTACTTTAGCGTAGGACACTACTTTCTACTGTTTCCAATGACCATCACTGAATTCAAATATGTTACCAACAACAATCAAAGTTGGACAGCAATGGGTAACACAGCTTGAATAACAGTATTTTTAATAATATTTAAAGTATTTTTAAAGCATTAATGAGATGATTGGTTTTTAATTAGACATTCCTCTGCATTGCAGAAGTTCCAAAACAGCTGGTCCAGAGACCAGCTAATTCAAATGACACTTCTTCATCTTCCTATCCAAGGTAGCTCTGCTAAAATTTCTGAAGATTTTAGTTTTCTAAATGGAAGAAATGAGATCAGGTTCTTGTGAATACTTACACACACTCTTAATTTTATGGACATAAGGAGCAATCTCCTTATCTATCATGCAAGTTACAATCACGTAAAGTTAAGCACATACATATGCTTATTCTTTCATGTACATAAATTTGCTTTAATCTTGACAATTCTTAACAGTTAAGCTGTAGGGGATTATCAACTTGTGCTGGGGCTGTTTCTCAACAGCTTATCAGGAAATAAAGATATCTATCTTTGCTTTAGATTGTAGTAGAATTAAGGACAGTGGTTTTCCCTGAACAGTAATATGAATTAAGCTATGCTTTGTACTTACTTATTTCTTTGCTATCAATCACACACATACACACAATATTACTGATACTTTCATATGTTATTTCAGTTATTGCCAGTCACTCTGACATATTTCTTTGCTATGCGTGATTTTTTTTTATTAAATATGTATATAGTTACGAATGCAGTAGCTATATATAGACTTTAACCCAAGTCATATTGAGCCAGTAAAGGCAGATCTCAGTGCCAATATTATGCTGCTGCTGCATATATGACAATTGAAAAGGTTTTACAGAAAAGGAAAGAGAGCAGAACTGTTCTCTAGCTGCTACTCTTGTACTGGCAGCAGTTCAGGAACAGTTAACTGGGACAGAAAAGCTTATTAAAAGTCAGCCATCATTTTAGTTTCAAATATTCTGAAAATATATTTTATAGTATCCACAATTCATTTTATAAACACGTTCCACCATCTCCTGTTTCAGTCAGTTGCAGATTTGGGGTCAAAAAGCAATTAGAGAGGGGCTAGTAGTAAGACCCCGATCCAAACCTGCGCACCCAGAAGGGTTCACAGGCCAATGCAAATCACAGAGAACACCTGAAAATGTCGAAGTGCCCAAGGAAGCCTCTTAAATAGGTTAAGGAGGCACCGAGGCCCTGCTCTTGCCCATGGTTGGGGCGATGCCGTCACAGCTAAGCCCATCTCGCACCTTCCTCCTCCCTGTGGTCTGTCCCCACCTTCCTGCTGCCAGGCATCACCTGACAGGCAGGACCAGGAAGCCCAGAAGTGCCCGTCAAGGGGCCATCTGAAAGTCATCTGCTCCAGTGTCCTGCTTGAAGCAGGACCATCGCCCAGACTAGATCAGGTCAGCCACGACCAAGCCTTGCCAACCTCTGAAGTGCCCCAGTCCCTTCTGCTGCAGAGGTGGCCTCAGCTCAGTGTTCATCCTAAAAGGAAATGTGAGTGAATAGAAACCGATTTTGGAGCACTCCTGAGATGCCTCAGAGGAGGTGGACAGAGCCGAGCTGTTCACCCGAGGGCAAAGGATGCCAGTCCCATACTTCAAAAACATGGGTGAGTTGCCCAAAGAGCTCCAGATTTGCCAAGGAAAAGTGAAGAACTGGTTTCGGTGCCCACTTCAGGTTGAAAATGATTGCACGTCCCCATTGGGATCTCTCAGCAGAGCCCTGATTACCTGCCCGGGGGCCGTGCTATGACGGGAACTGATCTCCACCCCTCCAGGTGAGACTGTGCAGCCAAGAACACAGGATCAACGGGAGGCAAGACAGAAAAAGACTCGCTTTTCAGGCCTCTTCCCTATCACGTGCAGGACTTCAGTGTTATGGCACACAGTTTAAGCCTCTGGCTTATGAGCTTGCTGCAGCCTTTATATAAATCATGTCTTTTGCCCACTAACCAACTACATTAAAGTTAATAAAAATGTAAAGAGACGGTCTTAAATTAATTACTAATTGGGTATGCACTCCACTTTATTATCTGTAGATTTTAGGATGTTACAAGAGGATCTCTTCAGTGCAAAACCCACAGTCAAAAACTGAAGGGATGCATGTATAAATCTCACAGATTTATATTGCACTCCGTGTGTGTATAGAATTGTTGTTCGCACATATAACACACACGTTACAGAGCTGAACAAAACTGATATTATGAAATCATGTTTTCGCACTCTACCTTTCTAGAAAATACCACTGGAAGCAACGTCCAGTTTTTGCGCTGCCTCTGTGTTACATCTAATTTTCCATCTGGCGTGAGTGAAGCGAAAGAAGGTCAAGCGACCGGTTCAAAATGAAGAGCCACTCGGAGGCTCAGCTGGCCACCAGGATCCGGCTCCATCCATTAGACCACACAGCCTCCTCACACTGTGCAGCCTCCCACAGGGCCGGGATGGACGATGACAGTGAGATTGCCGGTTATTTTTCTCTCTGAAAGCCTTATGATGCAGTATTTGTTACATTCTTAAATAGTTGAGTTTGGAAGTCTTCCAGGCTGAGGCTGCTACACAGGCTTAAGAGATGAAGTACTGTAGAAGTACTTAAAGTAATATAAAGTACTTAAACCCATATCATTCGCTACGTGCTACAGCTGTATTTGTTTTGTTTGGTCTTTCTGGCCTGAGTTTGTCAGAGTTCTTGACTTGGGTGGAGTACTGCAGAAAGGACTTTGAAAGCACGCTGGCAAAGAGATGGAGGTCTGCAGTCTGTTCCCACAAAATCAGCAATAAAGTCCTCATTTACTTCAATAAGTGCAGGATGAGGTCTAGAGTTACCTGGTACAGCAGGGCACCTTCAGTTGTGGGGACCCTTTTTCAGCATGATTGAAGGGCACTTCAGTTTTTTTGTGGAAAACAGCTTCTACCCTATTTTTGCCATCAGTCAATCTGAGGTCTGTCACAGCTGGTGGAGGCTAGGAGATCTGACACTGAGAACATCTAAATTTTCTTAGCCTGATCACATTTTTCAAGTGCAAATGCTGGGACACTTTGAAAACGAATTGCACATAAGCAATTTAAATAAATTAAGATCTGAAGCTTTCTAGTATCACAGTATTTTGTCAATGTAATTAATACCATATCAAGTAGATTGTTGTTTTGTAAGACAGGTGAATTATCGGAGAGAGAGCTGTTATCTACTTACAAGCACTTCTTTTGTAACGTACTAGGCTTTCTGAAGGTCAGTCATGCAATGATGGCAAATGAAACATGCTCGTGGAAGTGTCGCTGTTGCAAATATTAGAGATTTCTATCCTATATTGTTACCATTAGTATGAAGACAGGGTTAAAAAAAGAAAAGGTTGTATAAATATTCAGTGCTTGACTCATTTCCGTTTTGGAAAAGTACTGTTATGTCTTGCTGCACTAATATAGCAACTGTCCTATGTGGGAAAGGGGGGAAGTGATTGGGTTTTTTTCTTTCTTTTCATTGAAACCATAGGGTGAAATGCCTGTTTGGAAGGTTAAATCTCAGTTTGAACTGTAAGTCAAGTGAAACAAGGAAAAATTTTGCTTTGATGAGTCAGATTTAAGAATGTTGCTATAATGAAGGATAATTATGATAACGGAAATTAAGGACAAAATTATGATAATTGAAAATTCTGTTGTGGCAGATATGAGAAGACCCTGGAGTTCTGGAGCTGTTAAATGTTACCATTAAAATCCTGGTAATTAGCAATACTTGACAAAGAATGGGTGAACATTTAGTAGAACAAAACCTTAACTATTACTTTCTGATAATCCTGTTAAATTGCACACTGTATTACATGTTTAAGTCTTCTGTGACTGAGACTGCTTGATGGCAAAGTTGATTTCCAGGATCTAAAGCTTCCATCCTATTGCTTTAGAAATAGATTTAACTAAAGAAGAAAAAAAGGCCAGGAAAAGACAAGAGAACCTCCTGCACTTCAGCCCACTGCTCTGATCAAGTACAGACCAGATATTTAAAGACCTAATTCCAGTGAGAGTTAGCTTTGTGACCCTGTTCTTTGCATTGTATGAGTGAAATTTCCCAATTCCTACAGCTCTCTAAAGTTCATTTAAGGTTGAGCTTGTGACTGTACAGTGCGCACCAAATCCACTCTCTTACGTGAATTTTATGGCTCCTTTTCCTCTAAGTGATGGAGCTGCTTATATTTGCTGCTTTGAGAGATTTGCTTAGCTTCTTTTTCCTTGGGTTACGTGAAAAGCAGCTTTCTGATCATCCATGCAGAAAAAAATGATGTGCAGTAGAAGGTCATCCAAAAGACCAGAGAAGTTTATTATCCAAAGGCTGTTTTCACACTGGGACACACAGAGATAAGTAGATAAGATTTGTTTGGTTTATGAATTATTTTAGTCTGGAAATGAAATGATTTGGTTTCTGGAACACAAAGAGGAACAAAACAGCTAGAATATTGCCATTAGAGCCAATTTAATACAATTTACCACTTGACTAGCAAGTAGCTGCCATCATTTCAGGGGCAGCATGGGGTCCGACCCTGTAAACACACAACGCTGGCAGTCCCAAAGTCCCCGGTCCCAAATGAAGAAGTCATGGTGTCCATAGCAACACGCTGCAGTGCGAAGTATTTATGCACCTCCTCAGCTCCCATCCTGGCACTGCTGGGGACATGGACCAGCTGTGCGTGACTATTCCTGTTTATGTCACCACTATTTTAACTCCACATTACAAACCTTGTTTCCCCAGCAAAGAGCATCTGCTCTCTGAGTGACATGTTTTTAATGTGCTGATTTATCATTGTCAGATACAGGACTTTTATTGCTGGAATTTGAATATTGTATTTAAGGCACTTTTGTGATTACAGATGTTTTACATATAAATTGCCTTATATTACAAAAAATATATTCTGTACTTCTCAGGCAGTCTCATTCTCATGTGTTTTACATTTTTTATACCTTACTCTGCATGGGTAAGTGGACATGAATTGCTGTCTGCTCGGGCTAGATACAACCCAGGCTTCAGTGCTGGATCAGCAACTGCTCCTTGACCTTGCTTGTATTAAGTGACATGGGTCACGGTGATTGAAGAAACATGTCAGGGGAAATGAGCATGGTGAGAGACAGGTTTGCAGCCAAACACAAGAGCCAGGCTCAGAGGTGCCTGAGATCAGCTGCCCTTTTCAATCTGTGACGTAGAGGAGCTGCCAGTCTGTCGTGCAGACGGCCTGGTCTGCAACCCGTCTTGGCCGTGTCCAGGAGAAGCACGTTGCTCCTCTGGAGACAAACCACACAAGGCTGCCCGTCCAGAGGATGGCCAACCTGGCCCTACCTGCTACCGGTCCCCAGCTGCAGGAGTTCCCAAGGGTCCACCACAATACACGCGAGAAGGATCAGAGGGTGGAGGAAACACCATTATCAAAAAAATGTTTACCTAGAGATGTGTCTGGGTTGGACTCTACAGGTCATTAAATGCACGCATGTCAAAGGTTGCTTAGGGTCCCAGGTCTTATTAGAGATGTCAGCATAGCCAGGAAACAGGTTTGGCCCTACATTTTTCCAGATATTTAATAATACTTGTAGTCAGTAATTGCCTTTGCAGCATTATGTTATAGAAACGCTGAGACCCAGGCAAGTATTACAAACTTCAGCTCTTGCTGGCCTCAGAAAATGCTTTGTGTCATGTTTCAGACTTTGAGTTCATATAAAGTATTCACAAAGATACACATCAGCTAACTAAAAACATAGAGCAACCCAGAAAGTATGGGCTGGAAGAAGCTGATCTCCAGGTGTTGTGATATTGACCATGATTGGTGAAAATCATCAAATGAGCAATCAAATCTCTCAACTGCCTTTGGATGGCTGCAATGGCTATAATAGATGCTAAAGTAAGCCAAAAGCTAAAGTACAACTTTCTTTTCTACTTGTAGGGGGAGACTCCACCCTCCAAATATTATTTTTTCCCCTCTCTAGATCCCCTTCAAAGGGGGAAACAGCATCAGATCTGAGATGGAGATTATTACTTCTTTATGGTCCCTTACTTCATGATAGACAACTAGCTGATGAGCTGAGCTGCTACCTTCCTGGTTGTGTCAGGAGCCTTTTTCTTGTAAAGAAAAAGGATGCAATTCAGACTGAAAAAAAACAGATGCAAGAAAATCAGCAAGTCTACTGAGGTGTCTTTGTGGGGGTAGACAGGAACAAGCTGACCGAGGAACAGTGGAAATGTCACAAGAACAAAAAGAAAAGGAACCGGTTGTTGCTGGTAACGAACATGAGTGATTAGCTTATCTCACATAAACTATGGAGAAGACTGGAAATCCTGGAAGGAGGCAATTATACTGCAAGACCAGGGCTGAGCATAGCTTGCAGCAGAGTGAAATTTCAGGAGAAAAAGTCTTTCAAAGGGCTGAACGATTTCTTGCTGCTTGCGAGAAGGGACCCTTCCTCCTATCACCAGCATTTTCATCAAGACAATTGCAGTAATGTTTAACTTAATCTATATATCAGTAACATTTATTTCTACAAGAAGGAATATCAGGAAGCTCCAGGTAAAGACTTGTAAGTGCTATTCTGCAAGTTGTAAAAATCCGACTTTCCTCTCTGCAGCCCGGCTGTTTCACAGGGAGCATGAAGCAAAGTAGTTGAAATAACACCACCATCTGCTGGTCAGCCCGTTAATACGGCAGACGGAAAGGCCACGCAGATAAAGTGCGTGGAGCTACCCGACACATCTCTTCTGGTATGTACCAGAACACAGTTGGGTGAGCCTTCACCACAAAATTCTTCATTATTTTTATTATTAACGTTGACTGATGCATTTCCAGGCTGCTATCTTTGTAAGACAGAGCTAAATAGATACATAATATAAAATGACTGCCCTGCAAAGACGTACATGGCTAGGGAAATGGGGAACATTTTTCTTAGCATTTCTGTGCAGGAAGCAGCATCAGTACAGCAGCTGTGCCCTGTAAAAGATATATTAATTTGATTCCCATCAAGACTGATATTATTTGCTCTTACAGATCTGTTGCTAGGTCACATGCAGTTGCACTCATCAAGCCTGCAAAGCAGAAACCCAGAAATAGCAATGTCTACTGACAAGTTGAGATGCATGCCATGGCCAGATGCGGGAAACACTGTGTGACAAAGACCCCAAAATTACTCTTGCAGGAAGTGTAAATGCTGCAGGATTTCTTGCTGCTGTATATATTAGACTTACTGTAACCTCCTTCCATGCTCATTTCTAATACAAATCATTTCCAGTAACACTGTGAGGTATATCTGATACATAGGTGGCATTCTGCAAAAACGAGCTGAAAAGCCATGAGTCCATCAACTCAGCTAGCATGTTAAGGCACATCATTTTCTGTAGCCTAAGGCACAAAGATGATGTAGCTGGTATTTCATGGCCCAGTTTTTGCCTTCCCTGCCCAAATGACCAGATACTTGCTAACAATTGGATCAGTTGAAAACAGCTTTCACAGAAGTCAGAAACAAGGCTAAAACGTGCATCCTTTAATCTGTGGAAAGAATCATGTTGTTATTACCCTCCAAATGAAGGTGATTCTCCCTCAAAAGAGAGACAGTGAGATTTCCTCTCTCTGCAGAGGAGGAACCGCTGGAGCTGTATGAGACCCCTCCCACTGCCCCCATCAGCCCCTTGAGTTTTTACAAAGTTTTAGGAGCTGTTAATGCCTCTAGCTGCTTCAGGTCTCCACAGGGTAAAATTAAAAAAGGATCAAGTCATTAAACCTCCTCATGCTCCTGGTAGATGCCACTGACATTTAAAATGCTTTCCATTTGGGGAATAAATGTTCAGAGGAGACATAACCCATTACCTGAGTGGCAAAGACTTGCTAGGAGGTAGGACAGGACCATGCACACCTGCTTTGCGGGGCATCGGTAATCAGCAAAACGCTGCTCTGCTGGGTGGTGGGTGATGGGTCTTGAAGTTGGGTGAACATGGCCATTTGGGGACAAGACACACGGAGACAGCGGGAATACTAGCGAACACAAGGCTGGGGAAGAGCACAAGCTTCAGCCAAGTCCTGCCATGGTGCAAGTGTATGGGCAGCTGCAGGTCACCTGAATCTCTTGCTGCCATCAGCCAAGGCTTTCTCCAGGAGAGCTCAGTGCAACCACAGGTCAAGAGCTGAAGTCATCTAGGGTCCTCTACATTGTTTTCTGGATGGCTGTTACATTACAGTCTGCTTAATATTAATGTATATTTTTACAGCTGAATGATGCCAAATCCCCAGTCTCCACAACCTACTTTCCTTCCCTGAAAAAATATACTCCCTCCTAATATATTTATTCATTTATATTTACATATAAATGAAAATTAATAGCATCAGATAGCCAAGGTGCAACTTCTCTGTCAGTAGCAGAAGCAACAGTAGTTCTTGTGCATTTATTATGATTAAATATTATCGGTGTCTGTCACACATGAATGAAGCCATGCCAGGAGTTGATTGTCTATCTTACATGGAAAAGAACTTGGAAGGCAATTTTTTAATCCTTCTTTGTTAAACCTGGTACCTATCCCAAAGCTCTGTGCTGGTTTATGCCTGGGTATCTCTATTGTTCCTGAGACGTATCTGCCTCGGCACAGTTATTAATACTCTGCAGACAATACATTCAGCAAGCCTCGCATGAAATGTATATGTGGGAATAATTTTTAATAGGACAACCAAGAACAATTACATTACTTAATATCATAATGCCAAACACAAGATTATAATGATATTGCCAAAATATTTAACAAGTAATGTAGGGAGAGTGTATTTTCATCTCAGTGGTGAAATAACCCTATCTGAAGCTAACCCAGTGTTTCTGAACACCTGTAATCTGTGGTATTTCCGTAAGTATTTTTGACCTGAACTACTTTCAAGCTGTGATGGCTCTGCATACTCCACAGGTGTAAGTAAAGGAAGAGTATTGCTTCTTTTGATGACACTGCCTCAAAGAATACCACGTGGAGGGAGAAGACAATTTTTAATGCCCTGGATGCTCTTAAATAGCTCTGTGTGCTTTGTAATTGCTTTCATGCAAACACCAAAGTTCCAGACTTTTTTTTGGCATACTTTTGTGCAACAGGGTTTTTTTGTTTTGAAGTATGGCTTTTATTATGAAGTGTCAATTTAGCTCTGCCATCCTGCGCATATCATCAAAGCAAGGTCCTGTAGTTAACCCAGGAAAACATTCTTTACTGGGAAGACAAGCACTAATAAAGTTATTGGTGCGAGGAATTATTTTCTTTTGTATAGACCTCAAGTAATCCAGTGCTTGCTTCAGAAAATACAATACAACATATATCATGAGTCCATTAGCAGCAACAACAAATCTCTTCTGACTCTAGAGGAAGAATTAATTATTTACATGTTTCTTATTAAGTTTTTACCTACTGTTAACAGTAGGTTTTAAAAGAATTCCTTTCAGTCTGTGATCAAAGTTTACAACAACCCCATTTACAAGCAGTATATTTAGCTGTTTTTAATTATTTGCAGTCTATCACAAAATGACATTTGCAATTTGTAAGCATTGCAGAAACGCTGCAGGTATTCCAGAAATTCCTGACAAGTCTTTTTGAGCAGCCAACGTTTTTACTCACTGCCATTGACATGCTGTTAGACCTTGTGCTAACGTAGCAGATACTATGCTATCTTTTGGATGCATATCTTGTTCTCAGCTTTCAAAAATATATAAAACCTCACAAAAAAACTCATAGCTGTCTGCATAGTCACCCATGCAGCTGATGGTCATGTACTTTTTTGGAGTTGTGTCTTTTCTTTGACACATGCTTGTAGGACTATTAGTGTGATTACGGGCATCAGAACGTGGTACACTACATTATCCATACAGGATACGGACACAGTACAAATCCGTACATTATCAGTACACTATCCATATTGGTATTTAGGACAAAATCCCAAGCTTTGTCCAGCTAAACCTGGACTCAGTCTTTAGCAGGACCATTTTCAAGGCACATGTGGGAGTCTTTAGGTCAAAAGGGTCTTTATGTTTATCCCTGGGATCTTATAGCTCCAGAAAAATTCATGGTAATTTCAACAGAAAATAGGCAAAGTTCAACTGTCTTTTGGTGCCTTTTTGGCTTTGGCTTTTGGCTTAGAACCTAAAACTTGAGAGGAAGCATAACACATCCAGCGTTACTCCCTTTCATTGTTAAGAGCTACATGGACTCCCATGTCTCTTTTTTTGTGAAAATCAACTGCTTTCAGGATTATTTGTGTTTGTTTTAGTTTTTTTCATCCACTGGCTGACATAACGGCTCATCCAATGGTTCCTGAGGCAGGATTTAGGCCTCCTCCTGCCCATCAGGGCTTGTTCCCTGGGGCTCTCTCACCCTGTGCCGCTGGCTGCCCCGAGCGCGGGCGAGTGCTGCCAGCTCAGCACATCCCTCCAGCGGCACCAGGAGCAGCACGCGTCTCCTTTGCGGCCCAGGGTGAATGGGAGAGACGCATCCGCGACACCGCCGATCGGGCTGCTGCTCCTCTTGTCGAGCACTGGCCAGCACCAGCTGCCTCTGAGGAAAGTCCAACAAACTTGATAGCGAGCGCTCAGGGAATAACAACTGGTTGGGTTATGTCTTAAATATTTTATACCCACTGTGCACTTCAAAACGCTGTAAAAGGTCTGCATAAGCTCTTGGTTTTCATATAGATATTTAGCCTGCATTTAAACACTTACGTATAGTAAATTCAGCATTGTGTAATGCTATTGAATATCACAGATTTAAGATTTATTACCAAAGGAAATTGCACTGAAACAATTTGTTGGAAACAAAACGAAACCCGTGACTTGATGATGGATGACTTTGTTCTATAGTCTTAGACCAATTATTTAACAAAGCATTTGTTACGTTTGACTTTAGGCCAAGCAACAATGTAAGTTGACTTATTCTAGAATAATAACAAAAAATGGACAGGTTGTAATACATTAGAGAGTCTACCGCAAGAGCAAAGCATGTTTAGATAGAGTTATAAAATCAGCCACGCTGATAACCTAGCCAATGGTACTTAGTCATAATTTAGCCACTGATATTTAGTCAGTCCTACTAAATGTATAACAAAATGCAGTAATGCAATGAATCGCAGGCTCCGTCTCCCTTATTGCTGCTTATCGAGTTAACTCTTCAGTGAGATCCTATTACCCACAGTGATTACAGGTTCACAGCATGGGAGTCAAAAACAAATTTGGCAGGTGCAAATGCCTGCTCCTTTTTTTTTATAGCTAAAGAGGAAAAGTGTCCTGCAACCCAGTCTGTCGTACCTTGGAGCCATAGTTTTATAAAACTCTGTGCATGCTGGGGAGAAATTCATCCCTTCTCTGCGAATCCGTTTGGCTCCATGCAGTCTGTCCAGCTGGGTGGGCAAAGGGCTTGCCCCCATTTCTGTAAAGTATTTCTAATGCTGAGAAGAGGCCTGGAGATCACTATTTTAGGCACTTTTGGTAGACTAATAATATGTACTAATAGGAAATTGTGAGAGGCGTATTTTATTGTGGATGGTGTACACAGATCATGGTTGTCTTCTGTCCATCATGAGCTTCACGTCTGAAGAAGTGCTTTGCACTTCTCTGGCACCAGAGTCACACCAAATGGACCGGGGCAGCATCAGGTAGTTCAGCCCAATGGTCAAGGAGAAGACTAAGTCATGATGAAACAACAACAATCACCTTTTCTGGACAACTAATAGGAAAACAAAGGCTTTAATGGGCGCTCAACCATTAAAAGGCAGAATTAGAGACTGATTTAGAGCATTCAATTAATAGGGAGTCAGCTGTGTAAAACCTATCATGAGACATTGATGCGCTAGAATCCAAATGGCTAAATGTGATTGAAGTCTCTAATAAAGCAAAAAAGAATTTCTTGTTTTATATAAATAGATAACCTAATGCTAGCTTGAGATCTGCTGTGGTAGGCTACTAATTTCAGTAACATGTATTGCATCAGTTTGAGCCAAGATAAAAAATAAAGCTGGAAAATGAAATATTTTCTCCGCTGCATTTGTGTTGTTTTCACGAGCCTTCAAAAGCAGTGTTTTCACAATTCTCAGGTGACTGAGAGCAAATCTCACGTTGCCACTAAAACTGAAGGGATGAAAAAACAACTGTACTAATAAACAATGGGAATAACTGACTGTAGACAATATTTGGATTTTATGAATATTAGAAGCCAAAGGTTGTTATAGTAAAGGTGAAATGTCCTTTAAAAAAGTGGCTAGGAAATCCAAGGTCATGAAAATATACAAGTTTGTTGAAATGGATAACAGGAAAGCAGAGCAAAAAGAAAGGAAGCATTAAAAAAAAAAATAGCCTGAGAGAGATCTATGTATAATGTGGGACAGAAATACTACTTTTTAAGAGAAGCCCATTGTCTACTGCCCAGAAAGCCCAGAAAGGTTTGTAAAGTAGAATTATGATTCCATTTTACGTGATAATTGGAACAAATGCTTACCTCAGTGAAAAAAAGAAAAAAACCCACCTATTTATAATGTTCATTCACTTTAAAATGTTAATGAACTATAACAATAAGTATTGTTCTATTAATTCTGTATTACTAAGTTTTCATAGGTAGGTAAAAAAGATGAATTCATGAGACATCTGTTATTTATAAAAGCTAAAATAATGTGTTTAGAGTGCTTCTGTTTTTATTCAACACCTGCTATTCCCTCCACATAATTTTCTTCAGAAAAAAATGCTGTAATGAATTGATTTTTACCTGTTTCAAAAGATGAAAACCTTGGATTTGCACAATGGCTGGTCGACAATACTGAAAGAAGGAAGTCTTGCAGAAAATAAATTATTTGGCTGGCTGTGAAATGGCCCCTGGCTCCTGCGAGGTCTTTCTGAGCTCACTGTTGGTAACTTGCTTTTTCCATGTGGTAATGTGTATAAATCAGATTAACTCCTCTGAGATCAGTGAAGCGAATGGATGCGATGGAATCCAGCCCTGTATTTCTGTGATTTCTCTAGTTTCTGTTATTTTCTGGGGCGTTAACGTGGTGCCTGCTTAGAGGCTGATGCCAGTATCATGGGTAAAAAGCAGAGATCCCAGAAAAACAGTTTGTTTCCACAGGAGATGAAGGAGAGTTTCTCGTCCGTGCCTGGAAGTACCTTGGCAATGACGTGTGTTTCAGCAACTCCTCGTCTAGGGCACCGCCAACCACGAACACATAATATTCTCCGCGTACCTTGTCCAATTTGAAAAGATGATGTCTAATTTAAAAAGATTATTGTTTAGTACAGAAAAGAGAAGCTCATGAGCCGCAGGACAGCCTTTTTGTTCTCCCAGTTGAAATGTCCTGTAAAATCTCTAGAGGAAGAAGATTCAGGAAAGAAGGAAAAAGGAGGGAGCAGCAGGTCCCTGTGGATGATAGTTGAGGTGCCATGGCTGATTTATAGGTTTGGAAGATATTTGCAATGCCCATATTATACTTGTTCTGGGGATAAAGAGAGGATTTAATTCACTAGTACTATCAATCTGTTACCTTTCAAGACAGTAAATTCACTAAATTCACTAAAAAAAAGCAATTCAGTTTCATAGAGTTGTTGTAGTAATATATCATTTATCATTTGCTGTATGTAAGTACCAATAGCACAAACATTTAAAATCATCAGTAGAACCATAAAGAGATGAAAGAAAAATGTTTCAGAATAAATCTGTCTTTTCCAAAGCAACCTACCCTGTGATAAGGTTATAGAGTGAAACATATGCTACTAGGAGTTTAGAAAAAAAAAATTTTTTGTTCCATAGTAAATGTTTTAACAGAGTTGTTAAAATTCATTTCCTATTTTTGTATGAGGTATGAGGCAGGAAGGAGAGGGGGAATTTGAAAAGTGAGCTGATATGCCCTGGCTTCCTCTATAGGCAGTGCGGTTGCTCCAGGGGACAGCTCAGAGCCCCTAAAATTATGTCCTACTGGGAGTACCCTACGCAGGAACCTAACTGTCCTTATTAACTTTAATGGGATGCTTGTCTCTTAATCTTAACCGTTAATCTGATCCTGATGAATAGCCCCATTAATACTTAGATTAACCTATCATCTCTGAAAATAAATAATATCTGCAATATTTTTCCTTCTTGAGAGAACGCAGAAAGGCAATTGAATCAAATTAGGGAAGTGACCTACACTCTAATACTCCCATTTTTCTGCCGCTTATTTTCATACATCCACAAATTACTCATATTTTATACTTTGATGCTCTTTATATTGTATTTTCATTACAGCTATGACGTTTATTATTTACACCTCGCACCACCCGTTTCTTAGGCAGCCTAAAAGCAGCGAAGAGGCAACACCTATGCTGAAGCAGTTGAAGCAACCAGGTCTGCTCAAGGGGAGCCACGCAGAGGCCCCCTCCAGTTAACTGGGCTTTCTTTGAACACCACAGCTGCTTACGGAGATCCTCTTATAAGATCAAATAGTAAAGGCCAAGATGGAAAAGGAGGATGAAAGAACAGATGACAGATATATGGATAGTTGGAGTTTTAATGCTGTTTTAATGCTGTTTTAAAACCCCAGCCAAATTCCCACCTTTTGTTATTGAACCTGAAGGTTCTGCTCCGATTCTCGTTATTACTCCTTGGCCTGAAGGTCTGGGGGGTTTTGGCACTGCACTGTTTGCCCTTTACAATTTTGAAGACTTAGGTTTCTTCAAAAAGAAAAATTCCAGAAAAAGGCTGAATGAAATGGTTTGAAGTAGGAGCAACTCTTCTCCAGTTCATGCCTTTAAATTACTGATACCCATGAAAAACTCCTATTCAATGCTTTTGTGCTGTCATTTGGTTGAAAGAAAACTGTTTCCTAAATGGCAAGTTCACTCAATGAGATAATTTAGTCTGCAATTTTTCTGAATAATAGTGATTTCTGTATTAGTGTTATCTGTCCATAATGAATGCTATGAGGAGCCATTTTTCTTCCTCTTTATTTTTATTAACCAGTTAAGGAAAGACTTACATAATTTAACTTGAAACCACTGGAGAGGGTGTCAGAACAGGCAAAGAAGTTTGTCAGAAAAACTCCAATTGTTTTTGCCTAATATAGCCTGTGTTATTGGACCGGTCCTCAGACATCGAAGCGTTTTGAGAATTTGGGCTCCAGGAGAGTATCGTGATATTTTCGTACTTACTCGTCTTTATTTTGCAGAAGTACAATGAAAATGCTTTTTTTTTTTTCAATCAGGTACTTCATTTTGCCCCAGCTGAACAATAAACTATGTCCCCAAAAGTGAAAGCAGTTCCTCGTGGAAGACAGGACCATGATCAATTCAGGCACAACGGCGGCTCACAAAAAATGAAACAAATATTGAGCTGAACTAAGAATAAAAAGATTTCTGAAAAATTAGCCTCCTTACCACCGATTTTTGTGGAAATCATATGCTTTTCTGAAACAGGACTCTGCGGCTTGCAGTGGTGAGCGTGGCGAAACAGTGGGGCCATGCCCCAGCGCTGTGGTGCCCCGTGTCAGGTCAGGATCACGCTCCTCCTCAATCTACCCCAAGGGCCCCTGTGAGCAAGGAACTGGTGTAGTTTCTCTGATGGACTCCTGCCCAAGCACTCCTCCTCTCTGTTCCTTTAAAAAAATGGAGTTAATGAATGCATTTCTTCAGTTCATCTCTTCTTTGGAGTCTGAAAGCCCGTAACTTTGGCCCACTGGCTAATGAGGAGCAACGCACCGAAAGCCGTCAGGGCTCTTCCACCGGAGAATTAGAAGCTGAAATATAAATGCATTAAATGATCAAAGGTACAAATCATTCTTTACATTGCAAGAGCTGTGCGGAGAACGGTATGCTTTTGTATACTGAAGTATCATCCTAAAAATGACATCTAGTCCTCATTTCAATGAAGAGTTTGGTCCTGCAAATTACATGTGCTACTTCTTTGTGTTATTTTCTGAAGAATCAGATTCATGAAAATGAAAGCACTTCTGTAAAGTCAAAGGTCTGCTATACACTAGACTAAAAAAAAGGAAAACACAAACCCTAATCATTGTATGATCATTGTTTTGTTTTTTCCCCAAACT
Organism: Apteryx rowi; assembly: GCF_003343035.1. Lineage (NCBI taxonomy): Eukaryota > Metazoa > Chordata > Aves > Apterygiformes > Apterygidae > Apteryx > Apteryx rowi. The sequence goes on along the minus strand of NW_020451093.1, from coordinate 3,822,948 downwards.
AGGCATAAGATGAGATGAAGTGCTTCCCATTTAATTTCATTCACTTGTGCATCCTGAAATGATGGTGGTGAGATAGAGAGCAGTTGTTTAGGTTCACATGGTGTGTGAATACTGTACTTTTGTTATAATAAGCACACCCAGCACTTCTCTACAATACATGGATAGAGGTCACTATGAGAAACGGGAGCCGCCAGTAGAGAGAGAGAATTTCATACCTGAAGCTAAAATGATGTCCACAGCCCTGCTGCTAACTTCCTGACGGAGCAGGCCAGCTCTGTAGCCATCATTAGTTTTTATTTTAAATCCCCTTGGAGCCTAGTGCCGCTATTATGTCACTTTTCCTGCCCATAGCAATGAGGAAGGCATTTCCCTGGGAACACAAGGGTTTTAATTCATGTCACTGGACCATGTAGGTATTCTCTATCGGATAAAATATACAAACAAAAATACACAGAGGAGGGTTTTGGCATGCATAAACGTGTAAGTTTAGACTCCCAGAGAATTTTATAACATTAAATGAAGATGTCTTTTCCCTCCAAAGCACTCTGTCCTGCGAGGAGCGTGTGAGTGTCTGCAGGATGATGCTCCCGCTGGCCCCATGAATATCGAATCATTTCTATGCCTAGAAAGCGACCCCGAGGGACAGCCGCATCGTGAGGATAATGCTCGCAGGAACTGGAAAGAAACAAACCCGGACTGTCATTTTTAGCCATCTCTAATTAGAGTGTTGGTGCTTAAAAGGACTGCACAGCCTGTCTGCTGCCTGGGTTGCAAAAGCAAAGTGTTAGCCATGCTCGATTTTTGAAAAAAAGAAACAAGTTATTCCTCTCTCATTCCCTTCCTGAGGGGATACAGGTAGACGGACACTTCCACATGACCTTAAGAAGACACCCGAGTGATGGGACTCAAAATTTCCCTGTTGCTCAGCGTTTCTGGGTGTTACTCCTAGGCGCTTAACCCTCCTCCTACACTACCCCAGGAACTCAGGCATCTAATATTTGGAACCAAGTGCCAAAACATGGAGTCTCTGGAGGCCTTCAAGGCATCAGCATTTTTATTACCATGTTATATCATTCACTCCCACCCTAAGGTTTAGTTCTGCATCTCAGGAAACAAGAAGTTTCAGAAAGCCTTCTCCCCAAGCATCATCGCTCTTAATAACCCTTTCATAGACTTCCTCCTACCTCTTCTACATCCACGTGGGTCATCCAGTCCTCTCCGTCACTGAGCCAGCAGAAATCATCTCACAGTTTCCCGGCAGGATAACATTAATTTGCAGGGTGGGCTGTTTCAGGCAAACAGTCTCTTTCCCACAAAGGACAGTGAAGAGATGTGAACACCGAACATGCGTATCCGTCAAACAATTTTTGGCCTAAGTACTAGTCTGAAATGCTGCTGCCAGTTCCCAGCTGTGACTTTTGGCTTGTTTTTAACTCCCCATGTTCATTCCTACTACTCAAAATTAGTGTCACAGGAGACAGCCTGGTGCAAGCCTGCAGTGCCGTGCACATCTTCTGTATAGACGGGGAAGGTAATTGCTTCAAATATTCGCTATCCACACTCGACTACAGTAACTTTCTGGGAGTTTTAGCTTTCCCTCTTACTGAGGTTAATGGTGTGGAGACTGTGAGAATATTTTGCAATATTTTTATGCATGTTCTCCATGGTTTTAATTTCCCACTTTTTTGGATTAATATTTGGGGGAAGGGAGATGGTGTTGTTCACTATTTTTCTGCCTACTGTAAGGTTGAAGCCTTGTCTTGGGCTGGGAGACTGGGAGATGGGGAATATCTGCATCTCGCTGTCTAGCTAACCTTGAGTTCATTTGTCCTTCAGAGCTGCAGGAAGCAATGGGAAGCTTCATTTCATCTTTACCAGTAGTAACCACCTTCAAGGACACCCCTTGATTAAAACCTGCCAAAGAAGAGAAAAGGAAAGGGGATAAGCACACCAACAAAAGCATCCCTTTTCTCCAGTTGTAGGAGGTCCTGAACATTTTTGGCATAAGATTTCTGGCCTGGTTAATTTTGCTTTCCGTATCCAAAAGACCAATTATGCCTGGACTGATTGCAGAAAGCTCTCTTGCTCTGTTGCTTTTGGTTGCCAGGCTTTCCCTAGAAGGATAAATCCCAGCCCACAATGGATTTCAGTCTTTTTCATGAACCCATGAAGTTAAATGTTAGAGTGATGCCTTTTAGTCAGATAAGACTGCGCTCTCGCGAGTAGGCAGAAACTGCTGTATATAAGTTCAAGCATCACCTGAGAAAGCTATGTAAAGGCAAAATTTCTGCCCTGTTTCAAATAAACTGGAATTTTGTAATTTGTCATGCATTTGTACTCAAGAAATGGATAACAAACTCTTAGGAAAAAAATCAGAAAGAAAGTGTTTGGACTCTTCTGAACTTCAAGGAATATAATGCAAAGGTCAGTAAAACCAGTGGAAAGACTCCCAAGGAGTCAAAGGGCTATAGATCAGGCCTATGAAATGGCTAATCCAATGGGACTCTTATAAGCAGTGATTTTGCAATATCAGAATCTAAAATTAAAAAAAAAAAAGTTAAGAGTTTCTTCTGAAACAACCTACATTGCTCCCAACAAATCCAGTCGTAAAACTTCTTCAGGGATTTAGTTAAGCTGAATGAATGTATTTGAAACTCCTCGGCTGTATGGGAAAATGTTTTTAATAGCTTTGTTTATGCTTTTAAACAGCATACTCCTCACAGTGATTAGCCTGATTTGAATGGAATGTTTACAGACTTCCATGGTTTTGTGTTTTCAGATAGTTCACAGTATCTTCACTTAAACAAGCAGACACAAAATAATCAAACTTGACAACTCAAAGAAAAGAAGTAGTGGCAGGTATGGAAAACACGAAACAGAGGGTGGGGATACAATATATTCTAAATAAAATGCCATTAATATGAGAGCATAGCATGAGATTTCATAGTAAATTCTTCATATTACCCATTAAGCTGACAATAAATGTTGTTCACACTGAATAGAAGTAGTACAAATGAACTGTGCCATATCAACATGGCACTTTCAAATGTGATAAAACTTTGGAAAAATGTGTTTCAGAAACATGAATGATTAAATCTTTCAATACTATTTGTGTCTTTTTTCCATGTATGTTATTATTGCTGATAAACCAACCTGCTGAAAATACATCTCATTTTTCACAACGGTTTGGCAGTCCAAATGCTACCGCAGAGACCAGCAGACAATGATATATCAATCCAAGACACAAACCTTCAGAACCGCTGTTTGGGGCGCGCAGAGCAGTTCTGTAAGAGCTTGGCGTAACGGTAAAACCAGGAATTTGAAGTGAAAAACTAAAAACTTGCATGCGTATGTTTTAACATTTTTAACCTCTTCTTATATAAACCTCATGCCAGCTATGACTGCAACAATGTGAAGTTAGCGTTTTCTGCTTTAAAGCGTTTGGGTCACAATCCTGATTTCTGCGGGATGACCTCCTACCCCTGAGAGCGGCTGTACGTGCTGTTCTCGCCCGGTGTGCGTGTGTGCGTGCGCCTGTTGCGGGTGTGCGAACCCCGGCAGCTGCAGTGCAAGCAGCTGCGGGAACACGTGCTCCCGGCTCATCTGTGTGTGCCTGGGGGGTGAGTGAGTAGCCGGAGGGCTTTCCTCTTGGAAAGCTGGGGACTAATGACACGTTAAGTCCTCTCCAAGGGACTGAAGGGACTGACTGAAAAGGGGAAAAAAAAAAAAAATCGAAACAGGCAGCCAGGCTGATGTCTTTTCCTGCAAAGTTTAGTACTTCAAAAGTTAACTTCTAAGGAACTGCAGATGTATGGATAAAGCCTCTCTTGGACAACATGCAGCAGCCCTCACCTTCCCACCAGCATCTCCAGCTTGTTGCCTTCCTCTGCTGGATCCCCGTGTTGCCCATTAGCACAGAGTCGGCTCCACTAGGTAAGGATTTTGTACCTTTTAATTATTTGATAGTCCCTGGGGGATAGAGTTCATGTGCATTTTAAACTGAGATGATCTTGTTTTCATTCACTTTTGAATGTGGCTTAGGGTAACAGAGGGCTGTTATTAGAAAGGGTATGCAAAATAGAATAGAAGTAAGGTTAAAATAAACAACTTATAAGGTAACGTAAAAGCTCACAGTGATAACCCACCACGCTTACAGGACACAATGCTTACTATGTCCATTAGAGGATTTTGCTTGACTTTTCTTTCTTATTTAGCTAGAGAAATTGCAAACCTCTGAAGATTCTTACTTCCTACAAGAAAATTGCAAGTGATTTAAGGAATATTCGTAACATTTTCCTATAAATGGAATATATGAAACAAACCGTAAAAGAAGAAAAAGCTTTAAAATAAGAATCTATTCCTCTAAGAAAAGACATATACACCATACATTAGAGCAATGTTATAGATCAGTTAATTACGCATATAATAATACAGTTATATAGTCTCTGGCAGTAAAAGGTTCAAGAGTAATTTTTCTACTAGCGTACATATTAAATGCAAGACTTGTTCCACTCTAGCACAGGATTCTAAGAGGACATAGATTTTACATATGTAGTTTGTTTATAGAGCTTTATTAATCCACTGCAGGGATATACTAGAAATCATGTTAGACATTATTCAGCTAATAAAAGCAGGGTAAAAAATAATGGGAAAAGCCACAGGACCAAAAGGTAGCACTGTGAGTGATTATGGTTATAGCCTAGGTAAACTATTTGGTGGCACTCCCCCTTAATGGAAATCTGTTGCAATATTTTACAAAATTTAATTACGGCAGAGTTTCAACTACTTTTAAGGGATTGTCAGCCAGCACTCATTAGCTGTCTGAGGATAAAACAATTTAAAGCACTCTTCATTTGAATATCAAAGGGTCACCCAGAAAGGTTTGCAGGACTAAACACAAGGCAAATGACCTTATCCTCTTTATCTTCAAACTATGCCTTTAATTTCTAAAACCTTTTGAAGGGTTGCCAGTTTTATGGAGTGTAGCAGCTACTTATCTGATAGAACAAGCTTTTCATCAAGGGGAAATGACCTTTTAACTCCTAGTAACAAAGTAACTGTTTTTCCACTGTATTTTCATTACTGAAGGTAATATGCAAAGACATATTTACTAAACTGGGAATACAGACCAAGGATTAAGAACTGGCTTGCTGTCTCTTAGGTAATTCAGAAGGATTCTTAAGACTTGCTTTTTTTTAATAGTGTAAACCCCAAATAAAGGAAACGGCTTAAAAAAGTTTACATTCTGACAGATTGCGATGTGACATTATAAGGATATTAAAAAAGCCATATGCTGTTTACTTTTATGCTCTGAGTATAACAAATCTATGAATCCCACAAGAATTTAGCTGTGAATAAGGAACGTCTGACCAAACAGCTTTTTGCAGATGCCTCATTAAGGAGAAGGAGGTGGAAAAGTCCTTTAAAGAGCAAGGAAGAACTTCCCTTATCCTCTTCTGCAGTCTTATTTTAGGGAATGAAGCTCCCAGTGTCTGCAGTTATTCTCTTTATTTGGGGGTTTTACATCATTTCTTGTGACTGGGAAGCATGAAAGGGTTACCGATAGTGCCCGTAGCTGCTCCCTGGTAGAAGATTAAGTAAGGCGTCAGACACAAAAGCAACTCAGTGAATCATACATGTGGGAGGGCTGACACAACACAGAGCTTGTCAGACTCTTCTCCCGTGAAATTCTGTAAATAAGTCAATCACAAGAAAAAGACAATAGCTTTTTTATAGATGTATTCTAGACAGAAGTATTTATCTTAAAATAGATGGTTGCCTGTAACTTCATCACCAGGATGGAATTGCTCCCCTTCCCCCCGGAGCCTGTTTGTAACATACCGTCGAAAAAGTTTGAATTTTAATGTGAGCTTCATGCAGAGCTACCAGCCTTCCCTGGAAGCTCCTGAAATCCACTGGACCTCTGCTGCAAGGTGCTAGGTATACAGTGAAATCAGACACAAATAACTGTTTGCAACTTCACTCCTGTGGATTTTCCTCAACTCTGAAACACTTAAGACAAATGCCAGTGTATGCTGAAGTGAAGAAAGAGGAGGAGAGAGAGGCCTGGGAAGGCTGGGTGCCTGGGGAATCCTGCAGTCAGTTGAAAAAAAATTCTGGACTTCCCAAAGATCTGGATGATCTGATTTAGGAAAGTAAATGAGAATAATCTAGCATGATAAAGACTATTCAGCATCTCTTGTAATTTTACAACCCCTGGTCTTGCTTTCCCTAGGGGAGTGAATACAAAGCCAAGGAGTATGCAATCTGCATTGCGTACTACTCATACGCAACCCGGGATCTCGTTTTTGAGCTTCCACCATCTAAGCAAAAATGCCAACGGGCTGTGAACTTTCCATGCTTTAAGCAAAAATCTGCATGAGTCAAAAAAATGTTTCCCGGCCAGCCTGGCCGCGTGGTCCCCAGCCCTTCAGCCTGGTAACAGCTTGCAGGGATCAAGCTCTTGGGCCGTGACTGTGTTTTGGCCCGGGACATTCCAGCAACTTTAGCAATTACATTGGGGATTATTCTGGCTCCGTGTCTTCACTGCTGTGGAAAGCACAACAGACGTTTATAGCACCGTGCACGCAAAAAGTACCGTACAGAGTGCTTTCTTACAGAAGGAAGACCTAGACACTCTGGCCATGGCAAATAAACACTAACAATTGCCAAAGACAGACAAACAATCTTTACAGCATATTGCTCTTCTGATGCTGCTTTTAATAATCAAATGTTGTTTACGGGTTAACATTTTTTCTTTCTTTCTTATTTAAGTTTTTGTCAACACAATGTAACTCCATTGGCTTCATCGACTGGAATTAATCCAGCTTGCATTGTTCAGACTAAGAGTGAAATTTGATCTTATCTGATCATATACAGTTGAAGCAAAGCCAGCAGCTAGGGTTGTACAGTGATTTCTGTTTGCTGATAACTCTTCCATTCTTCTCCTTTTTATCTGAAAAACAACAGGGTCATCCTTGCTGCAGAAATAATTCCTTTATAAGGAACTTATAAGTGGTGGAGTTGTTACAGTCTGGGGATGAGGGGTACCTCCTTTACCTTGTAATGTGTTTCTGACATTTTTGAGCAGCATTAGTATGTCACTACTGAATTCCAGGGCTTTGAAATTTGGTAGGCAAATAATTTTTAGCTCACTCATTTGCCTTTCAACATTCTGATGACATTTAATCATTATTTGCAAGGTTATACAGGCTTACAAAATATGTTTGGTACAAGAGGGCTCCCTTTCTGCTGCATCTCTCAGGGTTTGCCTATGTCCCATTGAACGCAAATGTGTACGTTGTTTAAACTTCTTAACAGCTATTTATTACTCTGTCCTATACTAAAGTTGAGGATCACTTTATTAGACACCGTTCATAACAGTATAGGACATTTGTTGCCAAAATGTTTGCTTTAATAGCCCAGTTCCTCAAAGTCATTTTGTCTCCAAATGCCAAATCCTAAGAGGTATTGTATACATCTAACTTCCTTTGCAATCAATAGGAGTTGCAGGTACTCAAGACAAATCAGTGTTTGTTCCTAAATTGACATGACAAATTGCAGTGGAGAGGAAACATCATCATTCTAGTTTACAGACGGGATAGAGACGTAAAGTGGCCAGCTCAAGGTCACACCAAAATCCTCCAGCAGAGCTGAGACGCGTGCTGAGGCCTCACGAGCAACCCCAGCCCCAGTAACCACAGCACAACTCATAACTGAAACCAAACCAGTGCAGGAAATAAGAGTGTAATGAAATGTTGAACCTTTTGTCATCTTGCTCATAGACTCTAAAGTCAAATGGCCACACACCCAAACTCAGGCAGACACTAAATAATGCCAGTGGGCTTTAAACAGCTTGACATTTTTCAGCTGGCCAAAACTTGAAGTTTCCCCCAAATCGCCTTTGATTTCAATCAGAAAAGGATCTAGTCATTTCCAAAATGCTCTATGTACTTTATCATACCAATACAGGTCATTCCTGCACTGACTTCATTAGAGACTGAACTTCTTTTCCTGTTTCTCCTACTTCTTTTTAGACCACATCTGTAGCCTAATAAAACATTCCTGCTCACGTTAGCTGGCTTTGGAATCAACTCTTTCTTTCCAATACCTTTCCCTCAATGTTTTTGTGGCCTGGCTTGCTTCTTCAAAATCCTGAGAGTATTGTGAGAAGTGGCATTTAATGGTTTTTGGATGGATTTGGTCTGTATTTCTTTAAATAAAGAATTTGTTGGTAAATTTTCTCAAGGCAGTCTGACTACAGATTTGTCAAATTTTGTCTACAAGTTTGTATCTTTGGACATTCCTGGGGTTTTGTTCTGCCTTTTTGGCTACTTTGCTCATGGATAAAGTCTCTGTCTTGCCACCTCACAGGTAGAGGTTTAGTGCTGACTGTTGCTGATGCCCAGTCCACTGTAAAAATGAGTATTAACATTAACATTCAGTTGACGGCATACATTACTTGTTCTATGCTTATTAAGTTTTAGTTTGAAGTAGTTCAGTTTAACTTCAGTTATGACCTTTATCAACTTCATTGTGGCTGCTACACTGTGTGTTTTGTCCTAACTAGAGGCTATTTATAGTTTTCGTGAAATCCGAAATATTTTTCATCTGACTTTGAAACACCAGTAAAACCATGTGCTAATGCATGGAATTGTTTGTACAGCTTTTCTGGAAAGAGCTTTGTGTGCTAAGCTCTTAGGAGATTTACTTAATGAATGTATGTACTCACTTGCTTCTTTCTGACACATATTACTTTGATTATTCTGACGTCTATTACTTTGATTGCTGTATTCACTCTGCATGGCATCCACTGGGAGCCACATGGGAATATTCTACATTTTGAAAGGAAAAAAATTGATTGCCTGATATATTTGAGGGATCGTAGTAGTCTGCTCCACTCCTTTTGCTGGTTTTACATTAATTCATCGATTGAAAGCGAGTTTATCTTATTCCCCTATTTTGTTCACAAAGCAGCTTCCATGAGCCGGATAGCAATTTATCTGCATACCACAATAATGTAATGTATCTCCCGTGGTAGCTGGAGCATTTTACAACTCCACTGTCCCTCGACAGCTCTGTGTGTTGACAGTTTCAGTAAACGGTCCCTCATGTAGTGTCTCACTAATGCCTCATCAGCTCAGTAGCTCTTGCACGTTCCATGAGCTGGTAGATACCACAGCCTTCCCTCTTTCTTACGCTGATAAGAAATGGCATAACATTTCCTGCGCCAGAGTCACACTCTTGCTTTCTCTTCATTTTTTAAATGGCTGATAATGTTGCATTTAGCTTGTGTTCACTATTTTCAGATATCAAAGGTCTGCAGACAGCATCTAGACGATTACATGAATTTGGGGGAATGGTTCTCCAAAGTTCCACAGTTAATAGAACTAAAATGAACGTTAATGGTAAATTTGAAGATGACTTCAGATCCCAATGACTTGGGATCTGAAAATATACCAGTCCTTTAGAGAAAGGATCCTTCATTATGTCAGCTCCTGCTTGTTTCTCATCTCAGCTTAAAATCATACTTTGCTGTCATGCAAAATTGAACTTCCCATGGAATTTTATCTCATTGACTTTCTACAGAACTATATGAAGAGGAAAGGGGGTGAAAGGGAACTATATGAAGAGGAAGTGACTAGTTAAACTAAGTGAATAGTTAAACTAACACTGTTATTCATAACTCAATAATTAAAAATTTCTGGCTAAAAGAATCTCTCCTTTTGTAGTAGCATTATGAGACTTCACTGCATTAGTTAGATATCTTATTTGTTGATTTAGTCCAGCTACTGGAACAGGCAGACTCGCAAACATCTTTCAGAGATTATTTTTAATAGTATTCTTTGTCCCTTTCGTCCAATTATTTGCTTTATCATCAACTATGGCTATGCTATAAAATTAGTTGACTGTGACTCAAACTCCCTCAGTACAGCATAGATACTTGGATTCACTGGGGCTACCTTATCATCAGCTCTGTTCTTAATGGGTTAGAGAAAAAAATTCATAGAGCCATTTGTTCTGTTCTTTTGTTAGATGTTAAGATTAGAGCTGGCAACAAAGACATAAACAGGATGAAATCTAATTAATACTTGTTTCTCTTTTGCAAGGAGTAAAAGCAAAATGAAGAAGAGGCTATTTATTTCCTACCCTAATGTACTTGCAATTCATCTTTCAAATGCTAAAATATGTGGAAATTTCATTTTCTGAATGCATACAAAGCAGCATAAAAATGAAGGTAAAAGAAAGCTATCCTTGTAATTTAACTAGCCTGTAATCACCCCCAAAGTTCATTTTTCCTCCAATAAAAAGTCTTACAAGCACCCATGGGAGTTATCCACCCACATCCCATAACATTCCTGAAGCGTTTGAGCTCCTTTTCCTATAACATCCTTTGAAAATCTCACTCTTAACTGTTTAACATAGGGATCCTCCCGTTTCAAATAGCATTCCCGGTATGGAGTGCGGGATGCATTTGCTGTATCCTCTAATAGCTGGGCTTGGTCCAGCTGCAGCGGCGCTGCCTGGCAGGTCGGGGCAGCGCGCGAGCCCCAGCTCTGCGGATATTGCAGTTATCTCCGAGCGCAGGACCAGGGGAGACCACCTGCTGCAATACACCCTGCAGGTCCTAAGGCTTTATATATCCTTAAGATATCGTTCCAGACAAGAGGTCAAAGACTACGGGCACGTGGAAGCACTTAGTCTTGGATGCAGAGAGCTGAAATTCAACTCAATCCCTGTCCCTAGTACGCACTTGCATGAGGGCATTAGGCATAAGGATACAGATGTACTTCAGGATACGTGGATTCAAGTTGCAGACTACGATCCCGCATGAGCTATATATCTCCCAAAGAAACTTTACGACTGTTTTCTCCTCTTGACATTATTGTTGCCTTGCAACACAAATAGCTTTGACATAAATCATAAATCTTCTACCCACCCTCATTCCTCCACTACTTCTTCCTTTTTCACATTTCCCCAGTAATTGACATCCTAGTTTTGAAAATCAGCCAGTTATTCCCGCTACTTCATAATGTCCGTTACCCGTTAACATTTCTCATTCTGTTGGTTATTACGTGTACTCCTCGCATGGGCGTGTAGACACTTGCTCTCATTAATACACTTCTGACAATGTTCATCTGCTGTTTCAAAACAACTTCATCTCCTGTCTGCGGGCTGAGGTTGCCTCCGGAGAACACCAAGCACCCTCCGGAGGCGCCGGCAAGGACCGAGGGACGAGGGAGCCCTGGAGGCCAGGCCTGGTCGGCTTCCTCTAGCTCAGGACCATGCTGGGGCAGGAGCTCTCACGAGGTCAAAGACCTGCGTTTGAGGGAGCCTCGTTACAGCTCCGAAAGGTTGAAGGCAGAGACACTAGGTGCAGCATTTGCATATGCAAAGATCAGCTGAAAAGAAGCTATCTTCTCAAGTCTGTTTTTTTATTTTATTTTATGACCCTTGAAGCAGGGAACTTTATTATGGCTTCTTTTAACCACGTTTGCTAAGAAATCCCTCCTCAGGAGTTAAGCATAGGTCTTCTGAAGACTCTTCCAGCCTCAGATTTAAAACCCTGCAGCTGGTCAGCACACAGGGATAAGGTATGAGCCTGACAACCTCCACATATGTTAATGCTTATGTTGCTTTCGATGAGACTAGCCCTGAACATAAAACCAAAACACGTGGCAGTCCTGCAAAAGGCAGCACAGATGGCCACGTGCGTACGCAAGCCTAGGAAACATTGTTTTTGCCACTACTGTTATTGTTGTTGCATGTAATTATTTAATTAATTAACATTAATTAACATTAGTGCTGTAGAAATGCTACAAGAAAAACGACGGAGGTCAAATAAAACACACAGTACAAATCCAGCCATTAAACTGGATTTTTGCCTCCGAATTTAATCAGACTCACAGCTGTTATAGCCCGACTTTGCACTGTGATCATCTGCACAACAGTCTATAGACCACAGGACTTCCCAAAGCTAACCCTCCTTCAGCTTCAGTGACTGCTGGTGATCCAAACACAAAGGTTGTTTCTATCTCATTGCTTTAACAATTTAAGAACGACTTGAAAATTTACTTGCCCGCTGAGACAAAACTGGGAAAAGCCCAAAGTGCTAACTGATAGCCTGATAATCTGTTAATCACTTCAGACAGGAAAGATGCTCTGTTTGGGGATGCAGGAGCTGAATCAATCTCCTCTGTCACAGACAAGTGCCCTCAGAATGGGGCTATCGATTACGCCAGGGCAGGATATCTTTAGTGCTCTTCTTTGAGCTGCTTCACTCTGTATTAGCAATTAAATACATCTTAGCAAAGGGGCTGCGGTGTCAGTCTCCCATGTCTTTGTTTACTGCAAAGGTGCCAAGAACTCCAATGCACAGCAGGCTCATTCATTCTCTGGTATAATGTTCATTTTGTTATATATCAAAAAAAAAAAATCATTTCTAATACAGAGACTAAAGGCAGATAGGTGGATAGATCGATCATTCAATAGATCGATCGATACGTGGTTTTGGTCAAAACCATATGCCCATGTGCACGAGTCTCCAAAAAGCCTCTCTTCCTAAGATGAAACCTGTGCCAAAAAAGTTCTCAAAACTTGCACATTTCTATCAAAAGTTTCCTTAATGGCATTTAGAAAAAAAAATCAGCATTTAAAATTCCTGGCCAGCTCTAACCCAAGCATATATTTTTTAGAAGAATGAACAGGCTAAATAAAAGGGGCAGTAAGTTTCAATATTGGTAATGATACTTGTTTGTGAGTCACCAACAATGTGGAAATGAGTGATTTATTCTTATTTGTGCTTATGAAGCAATGTTCTAGCACACTGATTTTCAGCCTTTTTTTTAATCAACAGTCCTTTTCCGGAAAAAAATCCATGGAATATCCTCTATTCTCTATCGTTTTGTGATTAAGAGAGGGCATTGGGGAACTGGGTATTTTGCATTAAGATAAACATAACTTAATCCATGTTTTACAAAAATCGTAATTTTACCATCGGAATTACAGGCATTGCAATTAAGGATATCGATATGCTCCTTAGCCTCCTGCAGCGGGCAGGAGAGAAGGGGAGGCGGCATCAGGGAGAGGCAGAGTTTCGGAGAGGGGGCATGTTTTATCTTCGAGGGCTGGGGGAAGGCTTGCGCAGACGTCCCCGATCATTTCTGCATCGCCTCCCCGCGCGCTGCGCTCGGGCGGCGTGCTCATGGCCTCGGAATTACTCCTTCTCCCTAAAACCGCCTGCGATCCCTAAAGTGCTGTCGAGCGCTAAAGTGCACTGTTAAGCTGCTGCCCTGTCGCTCTGCTTTTGTAGAAATTATTGTTCTATACAGTTTTGATTTTAAAAGCTCATTCTGGCAGCCATTTGGGGAAAAGGCATTATATAAAAGCAAAATCAATACGAGGGGCGGTTCTATTTCCCGAGGTTTTCACGAGGTATAAAATATATACATTTGGAGGTGGTGGTGGGGAACCAATGTCACTTCTGCTTAGGCTGGAAGAGGATGAGACAAAGCATGGAAGAAAACGCACTTACGTGCACAGGCCAGGAAGGAGCTCGCAGCTTCACTGAGCCCAGGCAGGTCGTTGCTCTCACGGCTTCGAAACACAGCATTGACCCCTCCTGGGAGAAGCAACAAACCACAGGAAAAATACCCAAATAGATGTATTTTGGTAAATAACCTTTTTTCCAAACTTGTTCTTGGCTTTCATTAAAGTCAAACCGACCACTGACTGAGTATTCACAGGGAAAATGTACTTTTGCTCAGCTCTAAGAATAAATAGCACAGGATATAGAGCAATGCAGTAGCACTGAGGCAAATTAATCCTTAAATGCCCACTGTTCACCAATGCTACCTGTAGTCCTTTTTTTCTTGTTTCTCAAATTATATCAAAATATTTTACATTGCTCCTGAGCAAGCTGTCCCTCCCTTCAAACACCCTTTGATAAAGAATAAAGCTTGGAGTAAAAATTCAAATCACAGAGTCTGTTCAGTATTACCATGCAATTATGCGAGAGGGAAATTGCACGAAGCCTCTTTTTTAACATGGGCCTTCTGTAATACCATTTTCATTAGTAGGAAATACCTGCCCATCTGTAGAAAAACAATCTGTCTTGTTTCTTGAAAACAAGATAATAGACCAGCTGAGAAACACCGGATAAATGTAGAACCATTCCAGATTAAACAGCAAGTTCTGCTTCTTTCTGGTGACCCCTAGCAACCCTGTGAGCGAGTTCAAAAGGGAAACCAGCAAGTTATTTATTTCTGGAACCTGGATCACGCATCTGGAAGATGTTATCGATAATCATTTTGCCACTAGCGCATGGTTCGGGGAAGCAGGAAATAAAGGCCCAGAAACCTTATCAGTGCGTGCGTGCTCGTGCGAAACCCGGCGAAGCCGCGGAGGAGCAGCGAAGCCGACTACAAAAGCGTCACCTCGCGGAAAGGCTTTCACAGGGCAGCCGCTGGGTAAAACCTGTCTGTGGGCCTTAACGCTTCGCTTACGTTTACGTGAACGTCCATTAAAAGCTTTACATGCCTTACCAGAGCGCTCTTCTTTTTGCCTTGTACTCGCAGCGTTATTCACAGAAACTCCCATCCTGTTCCGGTTTTTCTCAGAATTTCCACTTTGTGGGGTCTCGGCGGGGCGAGATGGCAACGTAAACACGGGCTGGGCTTCAACCCTGCGGAGAAAGTAGCCATCAAGGAGAATTTCATTTTTCTGATTACAGCTATCTGGCATACAGATCAAGATTTACCTCAAAGCCGTTTCACGACAGGGCATCAGAAAGGCGTCTTTCCCCGTGCTCGCGCGGCCGTTGTATTGCATGACTGCAAGGTGCGGCTGGCTGACCACGTGACTTCATCACGAGCGAGCGCCGCCTGCCGCGCGCACGCCATCGCGTCACAGCAAAGGCGGGGGCTGAAAGAGCAAGCCGCCAGCCAGCTCTGCTCCTGGAGCCGCGCGGTCTCTCCCATACAAGCGAGACGGCCCAAGGACGCGCTTCACATCTGCCCACCACGTCTGTTGCCCCATCTTCAGTAACCGTAACCGGAAGACGAGCGTTAGCAAGCCGTTTTGGGGCCGTCCTTCGCCCTCCCGGGGCTCTGCTTCCCTCCTTCCCTGCCCAGGGTTGCCCCAGCCATCCGCTATTTCCACCTCCAGCCCCTGCTCAGGCTTTTTCTGGGCTCTGGTTGGATGTTTTGCCTCCCCCTAGCACCCTTTTTCCTGGGAAAAGAGGTAGGAACGCACTTCTTGCTTCACCTTCTATTGTCACCACAGGGTAGAACTTTAAATTTTTAGCCGTCATGTTGCACATCTCAGCATCCTGCTCAAACAATTAAGTTTTAGTCTGGTACCAAACAAAACAGAAGACCCTGTCTAGTCTCTTAGGTGTGGATCTCATGTTATGGATCTTGCAGGACGATGTTACACTGAAGGCCACTGGTCCTGCCCAGCTCCACTGATTCTCCCTGGGAACATACCAGTGATATAAAGAGCAGTGTGGCTCATTTTTTCATTTTAACAGCTTCCCTCAAACCTATTTTTAATTAAAGAACATTGCAACCAACCTAACTTGCCATGGGTTCCTGTTGCATATTTTTTCATTGTTTCTCCCAAATCAAATTACTGCAAAAATACTATTCATCATCTAAATATTTGGATTGCTAATGTGAGGAAAGGATTTCCTTTTTTCTTTCTATAGCAGAAAAATTTATGACAGTCTGCTAAATTCTGGAGTGACTAAGTCATATTAAAGAAATAACTAAAACGAGTGTTTTTGATTTCTGGCTTCTCAAGTTTTGTACTTAATTCAAGAACATGTTTTGATTTTAAATATCATAATATTTATTCAGGATAATACAAATATTGCTCTCCTTCCACAACTGGTCACACCCAACTCTATAAAATACAGAAGAAATGCAAGCAGAATTTGGCTCAATATGAAGATTGATAATGTAGCTACTTAAAAAATGCTTTTTATCATCGCATCTTCTTTTTTTTTATAGCTTTCATTGAGCAAAACAATCCATCATACTTGAACTTCATGTACATTCCTGAAGCCAACACTTAGTACAAGTCAATTTTTAATTATGATATTTTTATAAAACCTGCAATTTATTTCCTGATTTGGTAAAACACTTTAAACAGTAAGTCATCAATATAAATTATATAAATCTCAAGTGACCCTCAAGTCATTAATCTGACTGAATTTTGCAGTGAAATGTAATACAACAATAACCCCCTCGCTCGCTTTCTGACATCACAGAGCAGCAAAGATGGCTTGAACAGTGATAAACAATGGGAAATTACAGTTTTGTTCCAGACTAGTGTGATTTTAACCTTTTAAATAAATTGCCCATTGAATTTAGAACACCTGTTAAGATCTTAGATTTAGGGCCAGAGGAAAATGGGTCTGACATGTTCCGTGAACTCTAAAAAGACACTAAAAGATCGTCACTCATAGCACTGTGCAGAGAGCAATGAACTACTACTCCAAAATTCTGAGCTTCAAGTTACCCTGCCTGTGAACTTATCCCCACCCCATTCCTATAGAAAATGCTGTTAAAATACTCTGAAGAATGTAAAGGATGAGAAGGCAGCTTAGGAAAGAACAAGGATTTTTTCTTTCTTTTTTTCTTTTTTTGCTCATGCTTAGCAGAAAGTCAAGTCAGGGGATTCAGCTTGTATTCGCAACTCTCCTGCTCTCCGGCACTCAGGGAAGTACTTAATCAATATGTCTCCATTTTTTTGCATGTAAATGGGGATTACGGTTACTGCCTGGGGCACAATCTACATGAATTAATATCAGCCAGGTTCTTGTGGACCAAAAAGAAGAGCTATGAGAAGGCAAAATATCCTTGTTATTAGACATTTCCATCTTCTCTTGCTTTCTATGCCCTTTCCTTCCCTTCAGAAAAGTTTGTGGAGGAGATCAGGAGACATCGGGAAACACTGCAGCATTTCAGGATGTTTGCTAAAATGTAATCAAAGAGTAGAGCAAGATGGCTTAAAAAAAGGATGACCAAGCAACAGAATGCTAGCTAACTCCTGTCTTCAGAAATCTTTTTCGTTGCCTCTTCAGGGGAACAACTCCCACACGCTCCATCACTTTTTTCAGCACTTGAAATGTTTTTTCTTTCAATTTACAGAGAAAGAAATACAGTCTGTACTTTAGTTCATATTTTTTGAACTTCAGATGCTGTTCTCCATACTAAAACATCTCACAGGAAAATACATATCCCTATTTATACTTCTTATATTAACCCAGTTACATGGTAGCAATAAAATTCCATAATAAGAAATAAGAGGTTTCATTAGACATTCACAAAACCCTCCAAAGAACAGGGGAAGAACAGATCATAAGTCTCATAAATCCTGTTTAATTTATTCATAGTGAGAGTCTACAGATCAGACATTTTTATAGTCCAGGATATTTATGATAAGATGGTGAGCATATAAAAAAAAATCCCAGCAATAATTCAATGACTGATGATAAAATAACAAAACATAATAGTTTTTAAAAAATTTATCAAAAAAGTAAAATACGATAAACAACGTGTCCTTTAGCTATTAAATCAAACCTGTGGTGGGTAAGGGCTAGGCTCTCATTTCAAAACTTTCAGACCTCTCTGATCCCCTGAACCAGAATCTTCCAGCTTCGCTGCTTCAATAGCTGCAATAATGTGCAAATACAGTTTCCTTTCTTCAAATATACCCACATAACCCAGGTGTGTGATTCCATACATCATATTCATTTTCAGTGTCTGGAAAGCTGTCTGGTCTTACATCCAAGAGAGAAAGGGAACATTCTGCTGAAACTCTCTGACCCCAGCCAACATCACTGGAGGCATCTTTGGTATCTTCAAATATATTTTAAAAGCCCTTAACTGCATGAACCACGTCATTGCTCTTGGTCAGCCCAAGTGCCTTGCTATTAGAGGCAGTCACGTCATCTAACTCCTTTCGGAAGCTGATCAAATCCATCCTAGAACTCAATTTCCTGTTTCTTCAAGTGATCGAGATCTTTGCCTTCCAGTAGATACAAATTTCCTGTTTTCCACCCTAAGTTTGTTCATTGATGTTGTTCCCATTGCCGACGTTCTCATGACAACATTATCCTTTAGCTTACAGTTTCTTCCCTCCTTGATGTTGCAGAGGCAACATGAAATGACTCCTCAGCCCCCCTTTTGCTAGGCTAAGCAAATTAATTTTAATCTCTACTTATAAAGCAAGCTCTTCATTCCCCTGATTATCCTAATAGTCATTCCCTCTGCTTCCACAAATCTGAGGTCTATACAACAGCGTTAATTTAACTGTTGCTGTGCTGTATTTTTAGCACTGAAAGTACCTTTTCACTTCACAGGGGGAACAGTCACCCTGTGATCAGATAGTATATAGTCTTTTCCCTTCTCTTATTGACGCAGTTCTATTGTTAATTCTCAGGATTACTAACGGGCTGCAGTGCCCGAGAATCTGCAAGTCTCATTTGCATGTGAACAGGTCTTGAAAAGGTTTTTGGTGATAATTCTAGATAAAAGTGTATAAGACCTGTGCACAGCCAGTTCAATGGTGTTTGCTAGAGAAAGGAGACAAACAAATGCGCAGCAATAAAAGAAATTCTGTGAGTCAGCTAGAAAGGTAAAAAGCAGAAATCCAGTAAATATCACTCTTTTGAGATAATAGCCTGCACCGTTCAGCTATTCTTCCCCAGTTGCTTATCTAAAGCCTCTGTGGCACATGCTGATGAGGGGGGATTTGACCTGTGGGGTCTCACGGGAGAAAGGGATGTAAACTGTAGGCCTACTTTTCAACCTCTTAACAGTTATGAATGTTTTTTGTTGATCATATGGATTAGAAATCAAGCAAAAACCATACTTTCATACCTGGAAGGAAGGTTCTGATTTACAGTATTTCCGTTTATGGAATCTGTTTCTCCTGTTTAAAATTGTTCAGTTTTTGGTAGATGCGGATTTTTCTCCACATCTGTGAGGATGTGTGTAGGATATGATGGCCAACACTGCAAAATTTTTACTTGCATGAGTTGTAGAATTATGAAGTTCGCTTGCCACTCTCAGAAATTCCCACACAACCGATCACTTTTGCCCTTCTCTTTCCCATTTACGTCCTTGTGAAACACTCCAAAAATGGAAATGCAAACGCAGATTGCCATGGTTCCTGTTTCAAAGCAGCTTACAAAACTGATGGCAAAGCTTTTCACAGCTCTGTCTTTTTTTTCCAAGCATCCTGGTGATTCTTTCTTTCTGCAGGAGAGATAAGGCATCCAGCCCGATTTGTAAAAAGTCAGCCCAGAGACTAAAGCGCAGCACCACCAAAGCCCATTCGTACCTACCTGTGCTTTTCCTGCCTCTACCCCTTAGAAGGATGTGCCGTCTACATGTACAGATGGGACCAAGTCTCATTCTTTACAGTCGCAGAGGGCTTTTATGGAAAGAGGAGGAGCTGAAGAGGTACTGGCTATCTTGTTTGATGAAGACAGCCCATGTGGCCCTGAGGGGCCTCCACAGCCTCCCTGCCTGGCTGACTATGAAAGCCAGGGAAGCTGGGCAGAAGACACACACGTTGGAATCAAATGGCCATTTTATACTATCAAATGCACAAATATTTAGGCACAGATTTTAGTCAGGACCTGTAAGAGAAAACTGCTTATTGCTGCCCGTGTCTGCTGAGAGCCACAGCCCTGCTCTCATTCAGCCTAATGATGTGCTGGAGTTCACACTTTATTTTAGCCTGCGGCAAGCACTCACAATTAACATGAAGAGGGTAATATTTATGTGTTAGTTAATGTATTTGATTTGAGGAGGCAGATGAATAAAACGAAATTTCAACTGTTAAATCATAGGACTTGAACATGTTTTTGGAAGCAGACTAGTGAAGTCCTAATTGCATATAGAAAGATTTCAAGATCACTTAGATCACTTCCACCTGACACTAACAATTGCAGTTTCCCAGATCAAGCTCTAGAATTTACAGACATGCACAGCCTCCATTTCGCCTAGATTACTTCTTACGAGCAGTAACGACCAGCAATGGAGCAGCCAAAAACCCAGGTGGCATTCCTGCAAACATACATTTAGGAGCCTTGAGACCTGATCTTGCAGCTGCCAGCCTCACCCCATGAAAACCATTAGCAGCTGGCTTCATGTCTAGAAAAAGAAAATGAAATATGCTGCGTTTTCACAGCCATCAATCAGCCAATGCAGTGCCAGAAAAGCTTCACAGTGATGTAGATATTGCCAGTTGACTTTGCAAAAAATATTCTCATCGGAAGAGAAACGCAAAGGAAAAAAAAACAATGGATGATTTCAGTGCACACTTGCA
This sequence comes from Apteryx rowi, assembly GCF_003343035.1. Taxonomy (NCBI): domain Eukaryota; kingdom Metazoa; phylum Chordata; class Aves; order Apterygiformes; family Apterygidae; genus Apteryx; species Apteryx rowi. Next base: position 3,802,605 of record NW_020451093.1, on the reverse strand, counting down.
TGTGTGTTGTAATGATCCCTTTGTCATTTAGACAAGAGGGGACAAGGCTAGAAAGCACCTTTACTTGTGCAGGCAGCAGCGCTCACCCAGCTAGAGGAAGGCAGAAGCAGGCGCAAGATGCTTCTGCACTAACACCCTGCAGCTACGGCAGGGGGTTCGTTTCTGGCCTCACAAAGTTAGCCAGCTTCACTTACCTTGCCGAGTTTTTAGCTGTTCTTCCCAGGAAGAAAGTTCCTAAAGTAGAAGACTTAAAAAAAAAAAAAAAAAAAGGTGGGAAATCTTTGAGTTATATAATGGATGCAACCAAACACTGCAGAAAACAGTACAAAAGTATTAATGAACAAGATATTGCTTTGGGAGTGTTTTGTAGGGAGGGTGTTGTTGTTTTTTTAAAGTGTTCTGCAAAATGACTGAAAGCTATCAGCAGTATCACAGCTCTTAAATATTACATTTCCAAAGATTTGTCTGGATGGACCCCTTTTTATTATCACTACTGACTTCCTGACAGAGCTACTGAAATGTCTGGTATGACTCATGCTGTGAGCAATCCTTTTGTCAGAGCTGAATGAAAACAGGCTGATAACAAGGGCAATTTCATTAAAAAGAGAAGCCAGGTGACTGGTTACATGGAACGCTGTTGAAATTATGCATGCAGAACTCTAACACTATCATATTGTTTTAGATCGTGTTTTCTGTGGGGCAGGAGAAAGTATCTTTGTCAGCCCAGTGGAGAGAGGTGGGAGATGATTGAAGTAAAACAGCAGGACAAGGCTGCTATGATTAAGTCACATAGTCAACTGCCCATGTATAACACAGTAATGGAGGTGAAAGTAGAGGGCAAACTAAAATTAAGTTGAAAGGACACAGGAGACAAAAGGCTATACGTATAGGACAAGAAGAGGATGTGCAATGAGCCGATTCCTATAGCAGGCAGAGTGCAAAATTTTTATACCTCTTATTTAGACATTTCCTGGTAATACTGGTGCAAAAGCTGGGCTAACTAGTGCTGGAATGGACATGCTGTTAAGTGAACCCAGCTGCAGAAAGGCTTGTATAATTAATTTTACACTCTTGGGCAGAGAGGTCAGATGACAGCAGGTGAGTAAAATCCTCAGCAGCCAGACTGGACAACAGGAGAAAAAAAATGATTTGGGAGAAAACCAGGGTCAGTTCTGGACCCACTCTAGTGATTTGTACTTTTTTAGCAAAAAAGGATATGTTAATTTTGCTGTAAGCCACCAGGTAAATATATCATTGTTGTAGGGAAACTTGGCTGGTATGAAGCCAACACAGTCTACTTTAAATTGTTCCCTCTGGGTAAAAGGATGCTAGATACAAGGCGTGAAACAACAAGTTGTACAAGTCATAGGGCAGCCAGAGTATCAGCACAGTAATGCTCTCCAAGGACAAAACAATCCATAAAAACTCATTAGAAACTTCTGCAGTTTGCAGCAGGGGTTGCTGTGGGTCACATCATGTCAAACTGGCCTTTGGTCCCCAGTAATCTCAAGCAAATGAGTTGGGAAAATGGAAAGCTTGCAAAGATCATTTTTTGCCAGTCATCTTGATGGTGCCATTTCAGTTTGAGGCCTGAGTCCACTTCAAAATAATTTCCACTCATAATTTATATCATTGTGTACACTCAATGAGTCATGCAGGGCAACTACCATCTCCAAATGTTTCCAGAAGTCAGTGAGATGGCCTGGTACGACCTATGCAGCCATCATACCCTAGGGAGGAGGGTGTTAGAAATTCTTATAACTTATTTAACCACTAAGAACACATTTTTCTCTCCGTCTATGGATAAAAAAACTACAAAAAACAAGGGGCAAAGTATCAGGATGCTGGCTACAAACACAGGCAAGATTGAAAGATCTAACTTTTTTGGAGGCCAGGAAGCACTCAGTGCCGGGGTGTTGATGAGACACTGCCAAGCATCTGAGGCAGCGCTGATATTTCAGCTTCCACATCCGCACCCAGAGTCGTAACACAGAGCACTCATAGACCAAGAAACCCCAGAGCTAAGGTTGTTTGTGCTGTCTTAATTTGCTCCCTTGTGCACACGAGTTATAATCCAGTCCTTACTGCACGATCACGCACCAGTTTGCTAGAGGACCCTCACTGCCTTCAGCGCACGCAAGAGCTGGCACTCAGTTGCAGAGAAGTAAGTCAGTATTTTGTGTTATTCTTATTTGTGAGCACCTGGCTTTAACACGCACATGCCACAAAGTACCGTTCATTTCCCAATAGGCTTTTTCCTGGTATTCTTTATTATAGTAATTGGGTGCTTCGTACACATTCATTAATTTACTTTCACAGCCTTTGTGAGGTGAAGGGCAAATATTATTAATGTTATCAAGGCAAAGGAAAGCAGTGCAGGTCCATTAGCAGAGAAGGAGAGCAGCTAAAGTGACACAGGGAAATACAGGCACATTCAAAGGTTTTGTTGCTTCAGTCTTCACAGAGGAAGTTAATTATGATCAGACACACAATGCAGTTCATTTTAAGAAGGCGAGAGGAACACAAGGGAGAAGAAAAGAGACAGTTAAAAAAGGGGTATATCCAGGTTGGCAGTAACTGATGAATCCACCATGAGTAATAGGGGAGTAGCCAAACCATTATCTGAATCATTAAAAATCATCTTCAAGAATTTGTGGAAAACCTGTGAGATCCCAAGGAAGACAAACACAGAAGCAGAAATTTAGTACTTAACTCCAAGAAGTGTCAGAAAGATTACTTGGGGTTTTAAAAACCTGCCAGACCACTTTCAGTGCTTGCCAAGTTATTAAGAAAAATTAACAAGAATCAAATTTGTTCTTGAGGATGATAGTATGTATAAAAGCATAACAACTCATTAGACCTGCATGCTTGGACTTGAGAGGCCACAGCTGGAGTACTATGTCTAATTTTGATCATCAGACTAAAATAAAGATGGACAAATTGGAGACAGTTCAAAAAAGAGCAACGAAGCTGACAAGAGGCCTGGAAATGAGATCTATGAGGAGAAGTTAAAAGAAACAGGCTTATTTAGCATAGAGAAAAGAGGACTGAAAGGGAATGCGTTTAGTCTTCTAATACATGGAAGACTGATGGAAAGAAAGCAGCAGTCAATTATTCTCCGTATCCGCTGACAGCGCAGGAAGAAAGAGATCAGCCAAATTTGTAGCGGACGCATTGGCTAGACACTTCCTATCTATACAAGAGTTAAGCAGCTGGACAGGTTGTCCAGAGATTGGTGTCCACAAAATCCCCTTCGCTTGGTGTTAAGAAGGGGATAGGCGAACCCCTGCTGTGGATGGGTTAGGAATACTAAATCCTGCCTCGGAAAAGAGCAAAATAAGGTGATGGGAAAAAGCCAGCATGAATTTATTGAGAACAAATTGCACCACACCAACACATTTCCTTCTTTGACAGGGTTACCGGTCTAGTGACTAAAAAGGCACTAGGTGTGGTATAGCCTCACATCACTAGCATTTACAGGCCAACATGTTAATGATTTTAGAGACAGGGAAAGGAGGCAAAAAGTATTCCTGCACACCAGGGTGTCTCATTTCTGAGCCCAGAGGAGCTGCTCCAGTGGACCCAGAGAGCAGCCGCTCTCCCCTGCCACAGAAACAGAGACATTTCTTCACTCTTTCACACTGGAATGAAACCAAAGCCTTTGAAGTGTTTTGTAAAAGCTTTTAGAAAGAGGGAAATGTAGAAAGATTCTTTCCTCCTTCCCCTCCAATGCTGTAACAGGTATCAGCCCAGGACATAACAGCATTAATTTGGGAAGTTTTGCTCGGGTTGACTCAGAGCAGATGCAGAGTCTCTCATTTTTGCAGCCTTTACTGCGCTTTGATTATTCCAAAGTGAAGAGCTCCCCCCCTTTTTCTCTTTCTTTCCCCTCCAGAAATTCCATCCTTTATATATATATATATATATTTATTTATATATCTCACATAACTATAACTTCAATGGAAAAATACAGTTCTGTGAAGATCTCAGTTGTGGCAAGTCAACATTTTCGAACAGAAAAATTTTTCATCAGAAAGCCTGCAGCCAGTTCAAACATCAAGATTTCAGTAACAGTGAAGTTTCAAGTGCCTCATATTTCTGCATATCAGAGTCATCAGTCAGGCACCCAGAAAACGAGTAACATAAAAGTAATGATCACCTCTGACATGGCTGAAGTGACTTATCCAGTGTCACACAGGCTCCTGTGGCAGCCGTATCAATCAACTCTTCGGGGCAGGGTTCTTGGAGTATTTTTTCTCTGAAACATCAATATTAGCTAACATTTTAAAATACTGTCATTTATTTCAGTCAATCTTGTTCTTCAATAATTTCAGTCTTTCCGTCAGGAAATTTGGAGGTTATTTGATTGTATCAAGCATCAAGAGAACAGCATCAAGGAACCTCATCCTTTCCTTTGCCACTTATATTTTCCTGAGAAATACGTGTAGTGGTAGAATATACACAACTGCTTAAGCAAGAGAGTAAATAGCAATTCTGATGTACCAGCCATACACTAAATATCTCTTAGCCTTATTAAAAAGTTTAACATTCAAAATCTTTGCAGGATCAGAGATTGGATTTCTAGATAGTTTGATCTTGCTACCCAACCTTCTGTTTATTTTTTCCTCTTTAATAACATTTGCATTACTTCGATAAAATCTTAATGGGTAATGCTACTGCTTTGCTAGACTGCCCGTACAATTGCCTTAACACATTTATATGTAATAATCTCACAAAGAGCTTACACTTTTCACTTTTATCAGCCAAAACACATACTGGAATTAACATATGGTATCTCACTACATTCACTTTATACCGATTCCAAATACTCAGAGGCAAGTTGTTAACAGACAGAACGTAAATCAAGCATGCAACCTACCTGCCAAGCCCCAAACAGACAACAGCGCGAACAAGCCCCACCTTGTTCACGAACAACGGGGCCCTGTTCGGAGCACCATCCTCAAAGGGACCCTGCGCATACTCCTTTTGGGCAGCGCTCAAGGCTTTGAGCAAAGGAATTTGCAAGCTTTATCGGAAATTTTTGTGAGCTGTTCAGAAAGACAAGTTTAGTAGCAAACCAATACACTCTGCTAAGAGTGCAGAGAAAGCAACAGTAACATCTCTGAAGTTCACAAATCTCACCCTACTTGCAGAAAATGGGATTCTGTACAGGCCCTGGTGTTTGCTGTTGAACACTGATGGATTATGTGACCTTCCCTGGTCTTTTTCTGCCCTATTTTCTTTGACCTTCTATCGCATTGCCAAGGTGTCTCATAGTTTCTTGCTACTGGCCAAGGCTACGCTTCGGGGACAACAGGGACAGGCAGTACATCTTCCCCAGTGTATTTCTCTTCTTCCTTTTACCAAGGTTTCTTCTGTGTAGATGTATAACTTTGTCTAAGGTTCTTGCTGACAGTGTAAAGGGGCTTGGATAGCCTGACTCAACTGTCATGTTCATTTTACTTAGACCAGAAGAAAAGACTGGTGGCTTGGTTTTATTCTCTTATCTTAATGTTGCTTCTCAGCAGTTCTAGTTCCTACTTGGTCTGGCAGGAAAAGAAAAGATTAAAAAAAACAAAAATCCACAAAACCACCTTATTTTAGCTAGCATATGCATCTTAGCTATCTTACAAAAAGGCTGAATCTCTTCCCATGTCTCCAGCCTCCACACACACACAAATATGATCACACATCAGTACTTTTCTCTTGGGAAAGGAGACAGTTTGATGACTATTTCCAGAGCACTTTGCAAAGAGACAGACTCCCATTACTCATGAAATCAGAGCCAAAACAACTTGCTGCTATAAGAAATCTTTGAAAGGATTTTTGGCTATACAAACTTCGTATTATCATTGTGAATAAGATCCAATCTATATAAAAATCTATGTTGTTATTGGCATACACCTATAAAGTCCTTGGATAATCTTAAGAAAAGTTTCACCTTGAAAAAGAAGAGGTCATTTTTCCAGCCTTAGAAGACTATTTTAAATGATGGGACACAGCCTAAGAACAGGACCAAGATGAAAATTTGAAAGCTGAAGTCTTATGATCAGAGTGATAATGTTGTGGTGGCCTGATTAAAGAGAAATGTTCAGCTTTGATGTACTCTTTGTAGTCAAGGAGTCATAATGAATAAGTAACAAACATTAAGAAACCAGGTCGAGAGAAATAAGGAAAGATTCATCTTGCCATTTCAAGACAAACCTGTACTGTATTATCCATATTAGGGCTTTCTAGTGATTGAAAACCTAATGGCAAGTTTGGACTTACTTGCAACACGAACAAAATTTGTATCATGGCTAAGAACTGCAATCTAAAAGGATGCAAAAATGTAGGAAGGGCAGCTATCAGGACTGACAAAGATGAAGTCTGTGCTTTGCTGCTGAAGGAACATGTAAAACACAGAAAGGCACATGCAGATCCAGAGTCTTTTGAAGAAACAGCTAGAGGAGTCATTCATTCATTCATGTGGTCGATCACTACAGCATGGAAGATAAGTCAGAATTAGCCACCCTTGCTTGGGGTAGAGGACAGCAGAATCCATCTCTGTTACCAAAGGACCGCCAAGGGACTGAAGAGGTTTCCCTGCCTCATGTCCCCATGCAGACCCTGAAGCAATAACTTAGAGATAAGAAGGATTATCATGAAAAGCAGCAGGCTGACCCTCTTTTCAGCACTGCCGATGCCAAAAACGTCCCTGTGCTCTTTGCACCAGGTAATCAAGGTTGGGTAAGTGCCATGCCAAGACACGCATTATCCTGCTATATATTTATGTGGTGTTGTGTGCACACATTGCTTTCCTGATGCCAGGAGAATAGGAGTTAGATAACATCCAGTTTGTAATGTAATGAGGATTTTGCAAGATAGCTATATCTCAGCTCTGGCTATTCTGCAGTCAGGGAAAGGAATATGAAAGAGCAGGAAGAAAGGGCTCGTAATATGGAGCGGTTCATGCACATGAAAGCAATTCAGATAGGGAAAACAAAAGATATTTAGTCCCAGGGATCGTGCTCCATGGAGCAAACTCAAATGATATGAGCTCCCTTAGGAGCGAGTTTCCTGTGAACAGAGGTGGCTAAAATAGCGTTGGTGACACTTTTCTCTAGGTCAGCAGGATCTATAGCAGCTTTATTTTGAACGTGTCTAGCTATTTAGACTAGGGAAAAAAAATTTCTAAAGAAATATTTCCTTTCAAAAGCTTCGAAAATGGAACTACTTGATGCTTCCCGTTTCCAAAATACCTGGTTGAACAGGTGTTTAGTTTGATTTTAAATCACTATCAGTCTTGCTTTTTGGTTTCAGAGATTTTATTTCTGTGGAAAAACTGAAAGGTTTTATTTTAGATTAAAATAAGTCAGTTTTCCTCACTAGACCAGTGAAATCGTCTTTTTATTAACCTTCCCTAGTGCCCATGCCCAGAACATCTGCTCAACAGTTGCCTTTTTCAAAGTTTACTACAGCACAGTATTATATCTATTTCTTTCTGTCCCTCCTACATCCAATATTTTCCTTTCTGCGTTGCTCTGGGTGCTGTCTGTACTTATATTATTGCAACAGAAAAACATAGAACATGAGCATCTGTTAAACCTTTTATACCTCAAATCTTCACATGTTTGGCCAATTCAGTTCTGCATTGTGTCTGTCTGTGCCTAGAAGAGCCTCAAAATTCCAGATACTGCAAAATAACCCAAAACATGATTTGGCCGGTGGTGCTGCTGGAAGGCTACTTTAGAATTAAGATAATTCAGTGGTGTAAACTTGTTTGCTGGATCCCTAAGAGCAAAATTGTATCCCAGTTTGCAGGGATTTAGCCATTTGGTTGTCATTAATATTGAGCAGTGCTGCTGAATCCAAACATTCCATAACAAAATAAACTAGATTTCAGTACTTTCTTTCACACTGGACTCTTATTTCAGCAAATAATAGAAAGGATGAAATGATACTTGTCCTTAGCCTCCAGTTTTACAGTGGTGTGATGGATAACAGAACGAGAGGCTAAAAAACAGCTCACCAAGATCTTCACAATTAGCACGGACACTGGCTTTTCTTTCACACTACGCTTGAGAGTAAAAAGTGAGGTAAAATAGACAATTGCTGCCCAAAGTTTAATTTGGGGGTGGGTGAGTAAAATGAAACGACAAAGGGAAGAGTACCTGTGCCTCGGTCTCGCGCTCCCAACGCGGCTCACGTTCGGGAGGCCCAGACGGGGGTATGCTGGCGTCCATCAACCAGAAACGCGGGCCTGGCCGCAATGGGCTCCCAGCAAAAGGCAGTAAACACTGCACTGCATACTTCTGCTGATGAAAAGCTGGGTTTTGGACTGCTGAGACCAAAACATGCCAAACTCGATCAGCTGCAGAACCAGTCTAGCCAATACAAAAGACTCAAAAAAAAAAACAAAACCCAAAAAACCACCCACACCTTCAGCATCAATTCTTTAACAGAAACAGAATTCACTGAGAATCAGGTAGGCAGAGGAATTCCTTAAGAGGCACTATCATGCCATTTTTGACAGGCCTTTACCCCTACCACTAGATAACTCTGAACTTTATTCACAGAAAGAAGAAATTAAAATTAAAAAAAAAAAAAAAAAACACTTTCCAGAAGAAGACCCCCATGCAAAAGTCCTTTTATCTGTGTAGAGGAAGCGGCTGCAGGTGAGACCTCTGGCTCTCACAGGTGCCAGCGCTGACAGACAAAGCAGCAGCACCTGCTTTGCAAGCACACCATAACCCAGCTGAACTCACAGCAGAGATTCAAGTGCAAAGGCTGCTTAAATAACATGGGGTGAGAGCGAGGTGTCAATAAGTATGTTTATTCATATTGCAGTGCAGGATAAAATACCTGGCCTACCTCTAAAACGAGCATCGGAGGCAGTTTGGCTTTGATAGGCCGCGCGGCGCGGTTTTCCCTGCTGCGTGCTGTGGGTCCGCAGCGGGCTGAGCAGGCAATTGCCTAATGAACCAGGGGAAAAAAGAGAGTGAGCGATAGCAGGCAAGTCTCGTCCTTTAGGGCACTTAGTACCTAACTCTCCCCCTTCAGAAGTCCTATCTGTAAAACCCTCTCCTGCAGCTAAGCGCATCTGCCAGATACTCTCTTCCTCATGAAAAAGAGAGGTTTTCTGTCTCATTATAGCCAATAACCTGTGGTTGGGGCAGGGAGGAACCTGTCTGTAACATCCCGCTCTGCTCTGAGGCAGGGAAATGAGCCCAGGTTTCTGCTCTGCAGGGATTTCGTAAGGCAACAGACCATTTTGGTATCAGACCTGCAGGTTTTCCTGACAACGTTATGGATTTTGTATAAATAATTGAATGTGTATTGGCTCAGAGAGAGAGAAAAGGAAAAGAAAAGGAAGGGAGATGGTTTTGGAAGCTGGCAAAGTCAGCATGTACTTATTAATACTTAATAAAATTACACAGAGCAGGTTGAGTGGGAGAGGGATCTGCCATGGGATACCCAGTGCTCACAACAGCCAACAGTGCATGTGCAACCGCAGCTAATCCGGAGGCGCGAAAGCACGTTTCTGGAGACCTAGAGCCACTGCTGGGTCTTCTGGACTGCCGGGTACATGGTTTGGTGGGAGCTAAACCTTCTCTGAACCAGTTTAACACTAGAAAACAACAAAAGTAGACTTCCCAGGGCTTCCATGCTAAATTTTAGCTACATGTACTTAGGCGGGATATTGGCAGGTGCCAGATGGATCTACCTGTACAAACTCTTCAGACAACTCACACAACACAACACAGAAATGACCAAAGCCTGTCCTCCACCAGGTTTCGCATAATCAGATTTTACAAGTTTCAAAAGCAACTCAACAATGACTGCAAATTGCTAAAGAATAAAGTAGCAAATGATAAATTGATTGCCTGCTGTTTCTTTGTGTACTAATTTGTGTTATGGCTGTCCAATCTGAAATTGCTTGAGCAGATTTTTGTTGTTTTTTTAACTCGAATTGCAAATGAAATGACTGTGGTAAACTAAATGCATCAACTGTAATGAAGAATTGATCAATGGTTACGTTATAGGGTTTTTCTGAAGAGTGGTTTCTAGCCTATCTCAGTAAGATGATAATTACAGTTATTAGCCAATTACCAACAAAGAATGCAAAATCAAGTTTGTTATTTAATGATATAAAGATGGAAAAAAATCTGAAATAGTGCATCTCTGTCTTGTTTTACCTACCGATAACTTTTCTTGTTGAATCATTTGCTAGAGAAAGAATTTTTGAAGTTTTTCTGAAGCATCTGTTTTGATAAAAGCTGTAACTATTTTACCAGCTGAAAGCCTACACCTGCTGTTATTGGGGAAGAAGGAGGTGGGAGAGTAAAACTGAAAGCAGAGCATGGAAACAGCTCCACTGAAATAAAAAATTATTGGGGTTTGTGGTGTCTGGTGAGATGACACCGAGTTACGGGTCTGCAAGAAAGACGGCGGTTCCCATCGGGAGGGCTGCACCCGGCGGGGGCCCGTGCCGACCTCCGCGGCTCGCCAGCCCTTCGCGGGGCGCCGTCCTCCCCGGTAAATCCTTTTTAAGAGAGCATAAACTTTCTGACGCGCGGCGCTCCGCTGCGATCGTTCGGTGTAAAGGAGAAGAAATTGGTGTGTTTACCTCCCGCGCGGCTGATGCCGATCAGCGCACACCTGCCTGCAATCCGCACCGCGTGGGGCACAGCTCATCCCCGCGCCTCCCCGCTCCCCTCCGCGCGCGTGCCTGGCCGCCTCGGCAGCGCCAGCTATCCGGCCGGGGAAAGGCACCCTGCTTCACGCACATACAATTAGGGAGATGTTTTTCTTATGATGGTAATTATGTCCTAAAAGATTGTGCAGGTAGCAGCTGTAAATGTAATGAAGGCTCGGTTGATTCCAGCTGAACCGGATTTTCTTTTATATCGAAAAGCTGCTTATAGCTGGAGTCCGTATAGGTTCCCCAAACTCATTTTTATGAATGCGTCCGCTGTTTCAGGGAAATTAGCAGGCAACTGTGGAGCAACCAAAACAGAGATCACAGTGAACAAAGAGGAAAATTAGTATCTATTAGAACAATGAACGGGGACTAAATTCCACTAAATAAAATAAGTAAATGTATTTATGCAGAGGTTTTCATGTATAGGTGCTGAAAGCTTTGCTCTTTCATGGCATGAACAGGAGCCAACAGACCTCATTCAAGTGTGAGACACACAATGAGCTGCTTTTTCCGGAACAAGATGTACCAGATTCCCCCGAAATATCACCAGGGAGAACTGCTAACTGAAACCGTGACTGTTCTTTTTCCAGAGCAGGAAGGCACTGATGCATTTTGATATTAAAGTTAATTACGGCTGTGTGTACAGAAATGATACCTTTCAAATGTCAAACAAACAAACACTAAGGATTGCTGATAAACTTGGTTTCTGGAAATCTATTAGACTTAATGTTGCACTTCCATGCTTGGGAGTGTACAGCTTTATCTTATCATGAAGACCAGGCAGGCTGCTGACCATTTCTAGCTCATGACCTTTTATTTTTATGTTTTTAAATCCATCCAAAGTGCTATGATGCATGAGATAAGTTTCTGCATCTGCAGGAGTTGCTATGTGCTTGATCCCATTTTGGGTGGATTCTCTAGAAGTTTCTGAGATCAGGCAACTTGCCTGAGGTTGTACTGACTGAGTCAAATAAGAGCCGAGTTCAGGTCAGTAGATGACAAGATCCTTCCAGGACTGTGTATTAGCTGGGAAATGGAGCATGTCCATGTACAAGCCCTGAGCACACTGCTGAATAACAGTAACTAATAAAGCCTATTCCAAAGGCAGACTGAACCAAGCCATTCTTTTTAAATGTCAAAATGCTGCGGGAAAAGCGCATTATAAACATGTGAGGAGCGTGCGGCTGCCAAAAACCCTATTGTTCCAGCAAATGGAATGAAGAATAGCAGTGAATAACAGCAAAACAGTAACAGCAAACAAAACTGTGTCGTCATCCTGCATACAGGAGGAACTAAATCACATGCAGCACTTGCATCCGAATCTGGTATTTGGAGGCGCTAGTCAGCCCGCAGCCGGAATCCCCTTATCTTTCTGCCAGTCTTTTCTGCAACCTTGATTCATTGTCAGTAAGTTAGTGGCGACGCCTTCCCCCATGCTATATCATCCACATGCAGAATTAAACTGAGTAAGTGGGGGAAAACGTGGCCAAAATTCAGTATTTACCCTGGGAGCAGTCTGGAAAAATGTGTGGCTCTCGAACTGTAACTAGCCGGCCTCCTAGTTTAGGCATGGAAACGGCTCTGACTCTCAGAGGGGTAAACCATGGAAATCAAATTTCCATCTGAATAGAGCCCAGTGGGTTCTAAAATCAAAACACGTGAGTCCATTTTTTTCTACTGCTATTTGGGAAAGCTACATTTGGAAGTGTGTGTTCAACTGAGATTAGGAGGTACGAAAGAACCTTTTCATTTTGGTTCACTTTTTCATTCTGAGGGACGAGAGCAAAATAGCCCAATCAATAACAATAATTATAATTTTCTTTTTATTGATTGCTCAGAAGTCCTTAAAGGCATCATCATTAACTTAAAGATAACTTGAGGAAATTTATGAGGTTTTTAATTCCCTTCTGACACAGCAACAGCAAGTGATTTCTATATTCAAATGCTGAGCTTTCCTGGCTCCCAAGCCAGGTCAGGATTAGCGAACGTCAGACTTGGTAAAATTTAATAGAGTAATCGACACAGTTTGGCCTAGCTGCTTGCTGCGACCGGCACGTTAGGTACACGAGGCTGTAGGTGCCAGAGAGACCATGCTGGAGATGGGGCCGTTTTGGGGGCCACCGCCGGCGAGCGCCCCAGCGCCGTGCCCAGGAATCGCGCCCCCCCGTTCGGGCCGGGGTCCAGCCTCTACCCTCGCTGCTCCGAAACGCGCAGCCAGACGGGAAGCAGTGCTAGCGGTGGTGCAGCGCGTGGCCGTGGTGAAGCCCAGGAACGGCCCCGCGGCACGGAGGCCTGCATGAGCACTCCTTCCCCAGACCCTTTTTTACCTAGTTTGCCAGCCCCTCCTGACCCCTCTTCCGTGCCCACGCAAACTCAGGGCCGCGCGGAGAAGCCGGCATCTCCTCCTGCCCACGCTGCTCCTGTGCCGCCGGCATTTAGCGTGTCACTCGGCAAAGCGTCCTGGCGACACGCGGACTACGGAAGAGGTTTCGCGTAATCAATTTTTCCTTTCTAAACTACAAGTTAAAAATAGAAATGCAACCCCAGATAAGAGACACAGGCATGAATAAATAATTGTTTCCTCTGGAACTGAACGCTGGCCCGGAGTTTCTCAACAGTACACTGCTTTCCTTCAGAGAAGCCCAGGATGATAAGTGACCTTGTTCCCAGGCAAATGCAACTCTGATACATCATACAGACAACATCTTCAGATCGTAGGAGGATTCTTTTCAATTACACTTTCTCTCAGGGCCCCATGCTAACTCCTTTGTGCAGAAAAAAGAATTCCCTAAGAATTAAGCAATATACTGGCTAATCCTGCCCAGTGGGAGTAATCGGTAGTAAGGGTTTCAGGTAAATATACTAAAAGCAGAAAATATCAAGGATATCACACAGAGCATCCGTAGGACTGAAGGAAGGACAGGGATCTCTTCCCACGTCACTGCCTTGGACCACACTTGGGCATTACACGAAGAAGTAATGCAGACCCCTAGAACTGGACAGGCTAAAGTCTGTCTTAAAATAAGGGCATTTACTATAAATGCTAAATTATCTGCATAACAAGAAGACACCTTATCTTCAAAACTCTAATATCTAAGGGGAAGTGTTAAGCAGGAGACTGCTGGAAAACCATGCTCCTGGTTGGCCTGATTTTTCTTCTTAATTCTGCCTGTTATTCAGTGCAAATAATATCTCTGAAAAATGTTTTATTCCTTTCAGCTGCTGCTCTATCTCTTCCTGGGTCAAATTTTCTGTAATTACATTCATTTTACACAATGGTTCATTTATCTCTATCACTTTCATTTTATGAACGAATTATGACTTGTTCGAGACCTGGCCATTATGAGTATGTGGTATTTATGCAATGTGCTTCATTATCATTTCAGTTCAGTAGGAGGTTCTTCTGCTTCTGAATTATCTGAAAATAGTTTTATTTATTAGCTATCAAGGTTTTCACAAAATTCTTATGCTTTACCTGCCAGAGGAGCACACACAGTTCAAGCATTTTCATGCAGTGATCACATTCATATTCACAACAAATTCTGGTTCCTGAATATTTTTAGGAATAAAATTGCTCTCATCAGCATACAGAATAATTACATTAAAATGTTAGCAAATATTGGTGAAATAAAGCAGTGACTTTTGTCTGTAATAAATTGTCAGACGTTTTTCAGCTACAATACCTTATCTGTTAATAGATTACTGTTCATCTGTAAGTTCTATCCACCAAAAGAAATCTCTAAATCTTATCAGACCAGATTCTTTTACTGTTATTATGAACACATCCACTAACAGTTTGGAAAGAATTTCTCTCTCCCAGCTCCTTCCCTCTTTTTCTGCCATATTCTCTTTCAACGTACAGTAAATTGTAATATTGGGAAACTGATGGCACTGACAGACTCTGGAAGCCCCCGAAGCTTTCACTGGTGCTTTGCTACGCCAGTGAAATACAGCCACTGGGCACGGAAGCGGCGAGCCTTGGAAAGGTTTCCTTCTCCCTCGCAAACAGAAAGGGAAGAAAGCTAACGCACCCTTAGCCTGCAGCTCGCTTAGAATTATGGCTTTGTGCCCTAGGCATTTGAGACTGACTTTTCAGGATGAAAATGTTTCATAATTTTCCTATGGAGAGAATAGCAAACATTCTAGAAAATGTTTTGTTCCACTACGGACCTCAGAACAAGAAACAAAAAGTGGAAATCCACAATTCTGCCAGGGAGAGATTTCCAAAAATGGCCATACATCATACCAATAAGAAAAATACATGTATATACGTGTATATATTTTTAAGTTTCATATTTCAAAAGCTCCCTAGCCACCTATTCTCTTCGACGTTGGGTTCAGCCGCGCGAAAGGCCCGCGGGAAGCGGCAGCTGCCTGCGCTCCTGCGGCTGGCCCGGAGCTCGAAGGGAGACTCCAGCTGAGCTCCACATTACGTGGGCGAGGACCGGGAGAAAGCAAGCGGCATCCTGGAATGCTGCTTTCCTAGTCGCAGAACAACCATAGCACCTCACCAGACGGGGTACTCTTTAGTTTTATGTGGAACGATCACCGAGTTTTCATTCATCCTCCACGCAAATACTATTCTGCAATCTGCCAGCTATTTCCCAGAGCTTTAAAATGCCCTTTAAATATAATGCGTGGCTAGCACTGCTTTACCCAAAGCAAACACAGACCTTGGACTCGCGGTCTATATTTCTTTCAGGGTTTTCTGGCTGCCATCACCTATTGATATTATTTGATTTGCAGCTGCTATGCAAAGCAAACAAACAAAATCTCAATGCCTCGTAAACCTTTCCCTGAGTAACCCATTGGTATTTACTGGGAGCCAGGATCACAGATAGAGTCCTGTTGCGCCTGCGCCAACCCGCCTCTGCAAATAAAAGCAAATGTTGATCGAATTGATCTGTTCAGGCCTCTCTCGTGGCTCCGGCGTGTCAGTGGGGACGGACAGGCCCCGTGCGGGTGCGAGCTCCAACGCCAGGGCAGCATCTTCTGCACCGAAGACACTGTCAAAGACATAAATGGGTGGTGCAGCTCGTTGCAAAGAACCTTGGGCTTAGCTACTAAATTGCAGGAAATAACTTCTTTTTTTTTTTTCTGTACGAGCCACAGGCCTCCAATCATTTCATTTGAGCATAACAACTCACCGCGTATTAAAGTCGGGGGAACCTTGACCTCAATGACATTAATGGAAATATTCCTTACGACTTCAGCAGGGACAGATTTTCCCCACAGGACTTGCTTTATAATGCTGACAGAGTTATTCCAATGCTGTTTTCACTTAGCAGCTGAAACAGGTATTGGTTTTGTTTGCTTTGAATATGTCAGAAGGAAGCTATTCAGTGTCTCTTTTCAGCAAGCTGCTGCCACAGAATTGTTGGCTTAAAAAAATGCTTTAAGACCAGGCAGGCAAACAAATCACTACATGTTCTTAGAAGCACCTCTACCGATGGGGACAGGGGTGCGAGAAGACTCTTTTCCAGAGCACTGAGGGGTGACCGGAGCCCCAGCAGCTCCTGGCCGATGTTGAATTCGAAAGACGCTCTGGGACGGAGAGGAACAATAGCTCTTCACGGGGCTCAAATTCTTCCTGATGGAGATTTTTGTGGTCGTAATGACGATGAGCACTCAGCTCACTGAAAAGCCACCATTTTTTTCATAAGCCCTTTGAATGCAATTATACGAACAGAGCTGTGGGATTAAATAAAACGTACAGGCTTCTCATATGTAAAGAAATAAATATTTCCTTTTAAAGGCAACCTAGCCGGCACACAGGAGAATAACAACAGTTCAGGACAAGAGATGGACATTGACTTTTATTGCTCCCCACAGGAGGGGGGACAATTGTTATATTGAGCACTTCATCACAGCACACCAACTTGACATCCGCATCTGACTCTGTCATGCATTAAAAATGAACGGGAAGGCTCCATCTGATTAAAGGATAGCTGCAGTCACTGTAACGTACAGGCAGGCACCGCTCAGGTGAACAGACGCCAGGCTTGGAGTGTTTCTTCCCTTGGTTCTTAAATAACATTTTCATAATATGGTCCGATTACAGCGACATATTTACGTACTTTTTGTGAGAAAGGCTGTTGTAATTAACTTGCATCATGGCCTGCAATTCACCTGTGAAAATTTGCAATGATTCTGTCGTAAGACTGTAGTATGCACGACTTTACCAGGGAACCTCAAAAATTCAGAGATTATACTGTCAACGGCTTGCGGCAAAACGGGAGCTGGCTTTTGCTCTGGCTTCCTCCTGCTCCACGCCAGCGCTACTCCCCTGACTTTGGGGTTGTTTGCTCGGATTTGCACAAGGGTGAGAACAAGATCAGTCAGTGCAGCTCCAGGGGAGCTGACAGCTGATCAATTTGCCCTGCCGCCTCCTCAATGACAGTCTGCAGGCACAACTAAGCCAGCTAAAAGGTACATATTCTGACACTTAATAAAGAATAAAACACACATTCACAGGTTGTGGCTGCTTGGACGAGGCCTTCAGGATGTGAATTTTGTCCCCAACACCGTCAAATCTAATGAGCGAGCATCCCCTCCTCACTAACCCGGCACGCCTCCCCTATTTGCTTCTCAGATTCTCTCCCTGCCCTTCTCAAATCCCATCGGCACTGTTAAACATCGCTAATGTTAATATGCAAAACAGCATTTTCTGAACTACCGCAAACAAAAATATGTGAAGGATGAAAAATAATTAGCCACGTCTCAATTTCTAATATATTTGCATTGTTTAGACAGAGTAGTTAATCATTGGTAAGACCACAACATGGCTGTGTGAACTGGGATTATTACTAATACATATGGAGCAGAAGGTTATTAATTACATTTAAATGAAGTATTTGGTATTAGTATTATTGAGAAACTAAATGTTATTAACTATATTAAAATGCTCTCGCAGGATTCCTGTGGCAATACTGTGCAGAGCGCCATATTTAAATTCCATTTACTTTTAGACTCTTTTGTCTTTTGTTCAGAAAGAAGGTACTTAGAACAAGCAGAAGGCACAAGAGCCAAAGCCCTATTCCTATTAACACTTCTGAAGCACTAAGTGATATTGAATGGGCCAGTGAGGGTCCAACTTTTATTAAGATTTTTAAATATGCGGTAAAATTTTCATATGTGTAAAATATTTGGTCTGCTGAAATGCCCTTTATTTCCTTTAGTTAGGAATCTGCCAAGGACAGTCTCCATGTGGACCCCACTGCTGGGTGCAAACCCCCAGAAAGGATTTCTGAGGAAGCGGATCACCTACTAGATTTAATTAGTGCTGCAGCATTTCCAAGTCTCTCCTCTGTAAAATGTCTCTTACCTGTAGAAAAGCAAAGCTTTGGGCACTATTTTAAAAGGCAACTCTATTAATTCAGTTGAATTTTGCATTCAACTGAATTGCACCATCATTTTGATAGTTTTGTTCCCTGAAAATTGCAATAAAGGCTCTGTTATGCTACATTTTGTCCCCATTTGTCTTGTATACCATTGCCTTGCCTTTGGCACAATAAAAATAATCTTTAAAAATAGTGCCATAAGTGGATTGACTTTGACCTTCTGAGTATCTTGTCAATAAAACAAAAATGATAAATCTGCTTCAGAGTGCCACTGGCATAATATTAAAGCAGGGTTACAATCTGAAAAGTGACATTTGAAAAATGACTTTTTGGGGGGGGGGGGGCCATTCTTTGTCAATGGTTTCATATAAATATGGTCTATTTACAATGTAGTAAGGTAATTTCACTAACTGCCAGGCTTGTTCACAAAACCAGGCTGTGCAATTCCTGCTCAGTCCTCTCTGCCTCTTGCATCATCATTAGCAATTAAAGATTACTGCAGCAAGAAATTAGCTGACACTTGCGCTGCTGATCCATAAAGCAGACGAACTCCAGTTTGTTCTCCACCTGTGACTGACCCTGCTGCAGTGTTAACACAGTGAAAATAGCCTTTGCCTTATAGAGAAAGGGAGGGAACGGCTACATTAAACAAGAAAATGCCCTTTTTTTCTACCTAATCAGCTTTCCGATAACAAATAACTTCTAAAATAATCACTGGAAGGCTTCATTCTATTAGCTGATAAGAGATATTGAATATTCTGTAAAGAATCAGGAGGCATACGAAAATAAACAGGGCAAGTGTGTAAACAAACATACTTTTAGATGCAGCAGTTTTGATTTAAACTGTGCAGTGCATATAGAGCATGTCTGATGAATTTGGCTTTATGGGTACAGGCCTTAGGTGAATCTGACCTGGGGCTTGAATATTTTCAAGCCTTACTTATTTCTGCAAACATCAAGGTACTTCTTGCTTGTCTTTTACTGTGTCTTTTTTTCTTTTTACCAATTCCTGTTTTCATTATTTGTATAGATATATACTGAAAAAGAAATAAGAAATTATATCATGATTAAAAATACTCATATATACAGTGGTGTGAACTAAATAAAAAATGTATTTTTAATGATCACAAGACTTTGAAACCTCAAAGCATTTTTTAATTTTTGAGGAGAGATGCAGATGTTAATCTCTAGAACTAGCCTGAGATCAGATTCACAGGGTTAAGATTTCTACTTCTGGTTCAGATCTGATCAAAATCTAGATAAATAAAATCTTAATGTAGCCTGGCTTCCAATTTTTTATTTAGTTGTCCCAAATGTGGTCTTTTCCCGTTGTTTGCCTTGAAATCCAGCCCAATCCCAAACTGAATCTGAGCGTAAGCAATTCTACCCATCCTAAGCAGTTATTAACAGACTCAAACTGAAATACCTTCCTTAATCATTGTCCTTTTTCACCCTTTTTAGCTCCCGAGTGCTCCCCGGAGGGCCACCGCGTCCTCCGCAACCCCTACCGCAGCACCAGGTTTGACTCGCTGGACCTGCAGCGAACGGCGATCCAGGACCTGGTTTGCGATCACTCCCTGCCCCACGCCTGGTATCGCTTCATGATCCACAACAGGCCTGCAGAAATGCCAACAAAATGTATAGAAGTCAGTAAAACTTAAGAATTAACCCTGGTGTGCTTGAATAAATCCTTCAATGTGATTTTCCTTTCCAGCCACCTCCATACAGTGATAACCAGCAGAGCAGAAGGGGGATCGGTGAGGGGCAATGGGGAAATCACTTTTCCCCTAATAGTACTGTTGTACCCAAGAGCAGCAATCAGAGGCCAGGATCCCTATGGACTAGGTACTATTCAAATACAGACCAAGGTCTTTTGCGACCCTAAAGAGATATACTGACTAATTTGTTATGTCACTGCTCCAGTAAGTTAACTATTCCGAGCAATTCTGTTCCTGCTGGAATGGATTTCAGCTCTCTGGAGTGGATTCCTGACTCTTTTCCCACTTAAAATAATGTAAATTAGGAATAGCTCCTCCTTAATGGAATCAAAAGGGAAAAATCAGTATAAAATAAGCACTTTAGTCATGCAGAAGGAGAAGATAGAACTAAACCTGTCTTTTTAACTATTACAATTTTTTGTATTATTTACAGTTCTGTAAATGTCCTAACTGTATTATAGAACAAAAAAGCTCCATCACAGAACAGTACTCTCTGAAAAAAAGACCAAAAAACAACCTATTTTTATGTGTTTAATACATAGGATAACTGTGTTAAACTTGCAATGATTCCTGCTAGACCAATAAACAAAATCAGTGCCATATTAAATAGCCCAGCTGTAGCAGGTTAGAATAATTTCAAACACACTATTAAACAGAATTATTCAGAAAATAATAAACTAATTACTGTAAATGACTTTGAAGATGAAACATTCAATCTAGAGTGCCAGTAAGTTTATTATTATGATATGTTAATCTAGCTGAAGAACCTTTATGTAATCAGCAAACAAGAGTTCACACCCATACTGAATGGGTCTGTGAACTTGTCACAATAGAAGTATATTTTCATAAACTCACAGTAAATGAAATGTTAAGGGATAATTGTCACTTCTACAGGATTTCTAACTCTCTGCATACACAATCCATAAATTTAATTAATGGGAACAAGTTGCCATGATTATTATTGAAATATTCATTTCATGGCAGGTCATCCTTGAATAAACAACTCGATGTATTATGCATTTTACTTACACTGGTTGCTCTAGGAGTATGCATATATTCTATAAAATTATTTAATTTGTCATTGCATTTCAGCAATCTCTAGTATTTAGTAATGATGAACTGTATGAGGTTTCTTCCCAACAATACATGCTTTGTTTCCTTTAATCTCTTCTATGGAGTTTTTTATTCAGGTTTGTAGAGCTACATTCATCAGTTTAGTTTCTTATCTTGTAACATAACTCTTGCCGTTGGTTTCTTCATTATCCTCTGAATGACAGTAAATCTCTGTTTCACTGTGCTGATGAAGGATTACATCTGTTATATGTCACTACTGGAAGAATACGCTTCTTTTAGATCTTCACCTTCTAAATCTTCCTCTACATTCTCTCTCTTCCACTTAATTAAATTGTTGTTTAATTTGGTTTTCCATTTAATTTGAGCAAAACCTCTGGAACAAAATAATTTAAATTAATAACTGCACAGCTTTCACCCTTTAATAAGCAGTTATTATTGGACGTTCCAATCTCTGGCTAGAGCGAGCTGATTTTAATTAAACAAGTGAAAGACAAAATCCTGAACAGAAGAAAAAAGAGACCACATAAAGCCAGACAATGCAGCCAGAGAGTTAAAAAGTACACGACTCTAGTACTTTGTAGAATATATGCCTGGCGATACCCTGTTGATACTGGCTGGATGCAATTAGCTGCTTATCAATGGATAAGATTAACTTCTTAATTCAAAGTAATAGTAGGTAAGGATTCTTGCCACCCAATTGAGCTCAAGAGGGATTTAAACTATAATGGAGATTTAGAGGTCCTGCCCGGTGTGGGAGAGAATTATGGCAGGAGAAATGGCACATGCTGGCTGTACATCAGGGAGGTGAACCCTTGAGAGCTGGGTCCGGTGCCTATGTGGGAGCTGTTGGCTCTTTCAGATACACTTTCAAACCTTGTATTCTGAATTTTGACACAAAAAGCTCCATAATATAAATGCAGCCACATCTGATTATTTTTTTCGTAACCATATGAAGCATTTAATTCGAAAGAGAGCAGAATCAAGTCACATTGAGAAGTTACAAGAGTTTCAGTCTATAACCATGTCACAACTAAGAGACCCAGCGACTTTTGTCATGAAACTCAAACAAATAGCAGCAACTCTTAAAAATCTGCTTCTCATCCACTAATTAAACAAGCAAGTAAAAAACTGAGAGAAAAAGGAAAAGGAAAAAAAAAAAGTTTTGTCAAAGAGAGTGAAAACATAAATTGTATTCCTGAATTCTCTATCCCTTAAATCCAACTGCTGTCCATAAAATTCTTCCTCCAGTGGTAAAATACTTTTGATTGAAATAGCTTTTCAATTTAGGCATTGCCTGCTGAATTTCCCCAGGGGGGGGCAAAGAATGATCTTGACCTTCTTCCCTCTATTTCTTCCTCTCCTCTCCCTCTGTGCTCCCTAAGGAAGTAGAGCAATTACAGGATCCTGAGCATGCGCTCTTGGGCCACAGCCACATGCCCATCCAACAGCAAATTCTGGCAGAAAAGCAACACAAACTTGCAAATTCTGTATCCCTAGGTATCAAGGCTGCTGCCTACAGATCACAAACAATAGCTTGTTCTTCAAGAACTGCCAAATTCACTTTGGAAGGAAAAATCACTAAAGGAAGAAAGCATAGGGAAGCCTTTGCTGAGATTAAGGAACTGCAATAAGAGCAAGAAACGATGCACAGACATGGCCAGATCTAGTAGCAAAATGACCTTCAGAGAAAGAACAAAAGTGACATGAAAATTAAAGCTCAACAGAAAATCTATTAAAAATACAGGGAAGAATTTAACATTGAATAGTCCACATGGGAAAAACATTGGTTAGAAAAACAAGCTTCTGGATTAAAATAACATAGCACGCACACACAGCTGTACGTATATATGCATATAAGGGCAAGCCACAGGAAAGGAATGAATACTGAAAAGAAATTAGAGGGAGCACCACCTGCTAATGTTATTGAAGATCCGCGCTGCAGTCGGATAAAAGGTCAGTCGGTGGATTAGAGAAGAGCAGTGCACGGTCGTAGCCGCAGTGCGAACGCTCGCTGGCAAGAAGGCCTTGCAGCCCTGGCTCGCGGTGCGCAGCAAAGCCACAAACAGCCAGAACTCTACTTCTTCCTTCTCCTCGCTTACGCGTGGGTGAAAAAAGGAGAGAGTACACTCTGCAACCTTAAGGAAAAACGTCAATTAAGAATTTGATTATGCAAATAACAACTGGTTCTGGAGCCAGCAATAATGCTCTTGATACCTCATACGTGAGCCGTATTCGTTACTTCTCAAAGCAATGCTGATATTTTCAGCTTTGAGGACTCGACTGCAATAGCAAATGATAAGCTAAAAAGAAAGGGATTAAAACCAGAATCACTTCTAGAACAACCATCACTATCAAAGAATGGTCCTCAGAAAGGGAGGATCCTTGGGACCATATTCCTTGAGCAGAAAGGTGAATACAAATGCTACCACGCTAGCCATGGACATCACTGCACACCTACCGGGTAGGCGAGGCTGTTGGACTCGCTGCTATCCAGTTCTTCTAAACTGCCCGGATGTCGGCATCCCTCACCAGTCAGCAGGCCTCTCGTCATACCTGTTGATATAGATGGCCCATCTGTAGGTTTAAGCATTTGTGTATGTATACATCTAAAAATATGCATACTACCTGGCCTGACAGGTACATATCAGGTGCACATTGACATGCATGTGCACGCACACACACGTATGTATACATGCACCTCACTGCATCACGTCAGCTCAGATTCAAACTCTCACATCAGCCACTACCCAAATGTTGGTTTCCTCCCCGTCTTGAGGGTAAAAGGGAACTACTGGTTCACCTGCTGAGGGAAGGTAGGCTTCAGCGGGGAACTGGCTTTGCCCTGGCTCTGCAAGGCGTGCAGACGTGACCTGGTTTCCCAGCTGGACGCGTGCTTCGCTGCATTCTCACCTTCCACCCCACGATGACCATCTCCCAGCATTGCCAACAGGAGACGTGTGTCCATCCCGCTCCAGGGCGGCCCTGCCAGGTGGAGATCTCCCCAGGCACGAGCGGGGACAGCGAGGGCTGAGCCTCACAGGGCACGAGGAAGATGAGAGAAGATGGCCAGGCCTGGAAGGAGCTTGCGAAGGTGTTCAGTTCTGTGATGCGCTGCCAGTTTGCAGCTTTTGTCTCCTCACTGTTCCTCATCTCCAGAGGTCTGATGGGGCCACGGGCTCCCACCTGTCCCACAGGGCTCCTGGACTCGCACTGGCACCTCCTGTCCTGAGCGCTCCTGGGGGCACGCTCTGAAGAAATGAGGCCAGGCTAGAGGATAAGAGCCAACCCTGCCTAGGCTATGACACCTAGCACGACATCAAGTAAAATGCAGAAACCAGACTGGGCTTCACCAGCCGCTCCCAGAACAACAGGACCAGGAAACGGAGCTGGGCAAAGAGCTTTTACGGGAGTACTTTCTGTCAAGTCAGTGCTGCAGCTATCACCAGCATCTCCTGATCCAACTACTGCCCTCCATACTTCATTTCTGGAAAAAATAGAGACAAGTGAACTGAGCTGCGCTGGAGGCACTCAAAGAAAAGAACAGCAGGCTTTAAAAGAAAGAGCAGGCTTTAAAAGAAAAGAACAGCAGGCCATAACTGACACGGAGACAGAGGAGAGGACAAGAGCTGAAACGTCTGCTGGGGAGGATGCCTTTGCAGAGTGATTAAAGCTCTCAGGAGGACACAGGTCCTCTCAGCCTCAGGTGTGGGTTTCCATCAGGGTTACATGTTGGGGGGGCTGGGGTTGGGTTTTTTTTTTCCTCTCCAGCTTGTATTTCCTGAGGAAACTGCTGGGGCAGGAGGCCACTTTGGGTTTATCAGAGCTGGTTAAGGAGAACAGCCCATGCACACAGCTGCTCAGCTGAGCTATTTGTTTAAAGGCAAAACAGCCCTTCTCCCTCACGTTCTCTTCGTTGACTCGTTCTCTTGCTGGAGAAAGCGTATCAGCCTGCATCGACGCTGTCACCGCTCATTGCCTGAGCTTCTCAGAGTGCAGCTGGCTTCTGTTGTGTCCCCGTTTCACCCCACGGCCCCTCACTGGCTCCCTTTATCCTCCAAAGTCCTGCCCGAGCACTTGGCAGGAGCAGGCTCACGCCAGAGCCTCCGAATAGCCACATGCAGCAGCCCAGAGGTCTGGAGCTTGTCCTGCCCCATAGCTTGTGTCCATCCGGAGCCAAATGCAACTGCTCAGAGAGAAGTGCAGGAGCAGGACAGCTGTTATCCCTCCTCGCGTTGCCGGTCTCCAGGCACCTGTGGCTCAGGGACTTCCGGAGTGAGACATGGGTCGTCTGTGACTTTGAACGGATTCCTCGCTCATGAGCCAGGCCAGTCACTGTAATTTCTCAGCATCCACACTCCTGCAGCAAGTATTCTTACAGATAACACCACCTATCCCATTCTTTGATGACCCATTTCGGAAATACCTGGTAATAATACCTATGTATGGCTATTCACAAATACTACTTCCAACATCCTTTCCTAGAAATTTCATTTGATAAATGAGCAAAACCATCTCCAAATTTGTGTATGCTTTAAATTCCTGTACAACAACGTATGTGGCATAAGAAGGACATGTTATGCAGTCAAGGCTGGTGTTTTATCAACAGTTGCATTTTTAACATTATAAATTAACTTGTATGTATTAGTCTACTCTTTGGTGTACTAAATAAGGTCATGTTAAAGGGTATCAAATCTAACCTGCCTATAATGTCTCATACTGTAGCCCCTGGCGAAGAAGATTTACTCTTTCCCATGTTCAGTTTAATTTCCTCATCTACTTGATCTCTTGTAGAAAATTTTATACTCAGAATCAAAATACAATAGCTCAGCTGCATACTATTAATTTTTTATTTTGTTTCAATTTCTATTTTGCTCTGAATCCAATCCTACTTGTATTTGCAATTTCTTTATGAACTTAAAAGCAAATGACACTTTCAAGGTATTATTTCATGTTTTCATCTGCAATTCTGTTTCTCGCATATATACATGAATACTCTAACATCATAATGGTAGGTATGAAGAAGTTTTGTTTGTCTTGTTTGTTTTTCAGACACACAAAAAACCTTCCACAGAAATTACAATTACAGTCTCTATTGTTGAGAAGCATATACTTAAAAGAAACACAAGACAGGCACCAGTTTAATTGCTACTACAGATATTCCTGACGAGAACTGATTTCTGTGGTGTTCGGCCTTAGACTGAAATAAAAAACCTTATTTACTTTAACTTACTACAAAGAAATTCAAAAAACTAAGACAAAGTAAAGTTTTGAGTGGATAACAGATGCAAAATCACAATGCTTTAACTGCCAACTAACAATATACCAAAAAGCCTTCCATCTCCATCTAACTAAAACAATGAGTTTCTCACATATGGTGCTACTTATTTTTAACAGCATAATTTCAGTGCAATACCCAAGTGACAAGAACAATCAAGCTTGATTTCTTTGTGCAATTATAAAGAACCTTAGAGTGTTCAATCAATCAAACTAGTTGATTATCCAAACCCCTACTAAATGGAAGGAGACATCATTGGATTAAACAATAATGGTTTGTCCCATTGTAATTGGCAATGGGGAACAAATTTAATTTTTTCATTTAGGTTTTCTGAACTGAATTATTTAAAAGATTAGTGGGTTCCTAATTATGACTCAAAAATACTTAATGAATGCTTACCTGCCACATAGAGGTGTTGTGAAGATTAATTAGGTAAGGTTTATAAAACGCTTTGAAGATTAAAAACACCATTTAATTATTATTGGATGAAGTATGAAAGGATACTGAGCACTGAAAACAGCCTGGCAACAGCCTAAAAAAATCCTTTTTCTGTTAGAAAAGTTTTCTTTTGTGTAAGCTATGTCACCGCAAAATACCTAAGACAGATGCATTGTATAATCTAAATTTAGGGTTTACAGCAAAATAGTTCACTTCAGTAACTTGTAATTAAATTGGACAGTTGCAAGTCCAACTAAACCTTTCAACTACACTATTCAAGTGCATGGGATCTAGTATACAGAGGGTTAATCAAACGTCCATTGCAGCTCACAGCCTACTACCCTGCTTAAAACTGTAAAAGGGGGACAGGATTTTTAGGGAAAGAGAAATTTTTTATTTGACCTACCAATACAGTCAGAAATAAATGAACAAACTTTCGGGCACACATGGGGCAACATGGTTTCCGGTGTCACTTATTCTAGCTTAGTTTTCTTCCTGCTGCGTAGCTTCCATTTCAAGTGAAAAACACTGATATTTTCCATGCAACAGCCCTGCTATGTAGTCTAAATTATGTAGATTGCATAGATAACCCTAGAAAATCCATAGTCCGCATCCCTCACCACTGGTTTCTAAGAAGACTAATACCTGCCTGTGAGAGAGATTCGAAGTTCTCTTTTCTGTGAAGGCAGCTGTATAATTCTTGTTCTCCATTTTAGAAATGCTACTGAATTATGGTGTGAGATTCCCACAGCTTTTTGCTATTCTTAGAGCGGCAATGACTGTAGTTATTGCAGGTAAATGTTATATCTTAAATGCCAATCATTTGCTACCTCTGTATTCAATTTTCCGGTTACTCTCCCAAATGACTGCTGCAAAATTTTATGCTAATTATGCCACAGCTGGGACCTAAAAACTTTGGCTCTTTGAAATTTTTCCTTCTGGATTTTTTTCTCATTTTTGTCTTTCTGTTCTTATCTGTATTGCTGGCTGAATACATGAATATACATTTGCCCTTCCCTTCCCAGATCTATTTTTCAATTCACAGAGGCCTAATGCAGCAAATCCTTTCGGCTAGCATGGGGCAACTTGCCTAAGATGGGCAGCATTCAGCTCAAAACAGAAAATAAATGCATGTATATCATGAAGCTTCCAGGGAAACGGAACTCCTTGATTCACACCAAAATTCTTCCTTGGCCAGTTTGTAATATTGTATCATAGTTTGTTAAAATAACTGATTTCTCAGTCTTGAGTTTGCTAAGTGCACAGTCAGTCAAAAGGGTTCATTATTGCTTGTAATTTGTGCACATTACATAATAAACTATTTAGCTGAAATGGTTTCAGTGTAAGATTTGCCAGAACAAATCCAGGGTGCTGCGGATCACAGCAGGGATTTATCAAAAAGCTTGCACGCAATACTGTTGGCTTACGTCAGCGGTACTAATCCATACTTTCTCAAGCACTGAAATGGCTCACAGACTTACGGTGAAGATAAACACGAAGAGGAAGAAAATCACCGTCTTCTTATTCCATGTTTTATTTTTTCGTTATGTGTTAACAGGGCATACAAAACCACTTTTATGTATGGATCCCATTTCATCTTTTTTCACAGCCAGAATGCACTTGCATCTGTCTATTTATCTACATGGCCCATAGCACAGTAGATATTTGAGTGTCTCATTAATAAATTTATCTTCTCAATACTGCTGAAAGGCAGGGAAGAACTATTACCGTCTCAGTCACCTCCTTTACCTCTGTTTTATAGACAAGGAAACCAGGCACAAAAAGAGTAAGTGATTTGCCCAAGGTCAGGGAGGCAGGCAAGGAGGCAGCGCCTGCCCACCCGGCCGGGGATGACAACCAGGCCGTCCTCCCGCTGCGGAGCAATGCGACGTGTTGTGGCCACTTACACCGGCGCGTGCCGAAGCGAATGAATGCAGCAGATCTTCAACACATTTCAAACAGCAAAAGGTTTTCTATAGAAAATCGTTAGAGGCTTACTTCCGTTCGCTCAGTCGTTACGTGCAAATGTTCCCTGCGACACAGGTATTTACCTGAGTTAAATTTTCTAGTTACCTCAAAGCAATGCAGGTTATTTTTCAGCAACCAAGTGGCAGGAAATGGCAGCAACTCTGTAACTTGTAATAACCCTTCGCAGTCGGTGTTGCCAGTGCTGTAAACACTTTCCATGGCATTAACCATACCAGCATCTTTCCTAGTCTCCGTGCAGCCGCCGTGACTTGACAAGCTAGTGCACATGCAAACCGCGCAGGTTAGCAGGACCATGAGAGCATCACGGGGGAGCCCAGCTGCCGGCTCCTCTCGGGCCACGCAACTTCTGCTGCCACCACAAAACAGAGCAGGAGGGGATGGGGAAGCCGCTGCTGACTCTGCTGCTCTCTTTTTTTCACTAGCTCGAGGCTCACAGGTCTGCGCTTGCTCTTCTCGCTCTCTTTTTAAACAGTGGGACACAGCTCATCGTCCCTGCCCTGGTGCTGCAGCTGAAAACACCTCCATGCAAAGTCCTTAGAGCTTGACAGAGATAATACCTTTCCTGAGACATCTTAGCTTTAGCTCATACTACTTCTCTGTTCACCTTACCGAACGACTTGCTCGCAAGGGTTTCTGAGAGCTTGCAAACACCCATTCAGCTTCAGCACCCCTTCGTCTCTCCTGCTCCGCTCCATCCCATTCTAATTGTTCCAGTGCTGTTGGGCTCCAAGAGCCGGTGACATATATACATAAATATCTAAACTTAATTTAAAACATAAAGATCGTTAACCATACGTGCAGTGGCACTGAAGTCACTGGTTAGTAAGAGTGAGTTCAGATATAAGTATCTCAGCAAGAACATAACACGAATATGATATAAAAACTGCTGAGTTCCTGCCACCCACCCTTCTCTCTGAACTGTTTCTTTTTTCTCTGTGTATGGCACATCTTCTTCTCCAGATTCTAGTAAGAAGGTATTCAGTCCACTCTTTGGTGTCGTTACTAATGTATGCTTATAAATATGCTTTGAAAACACCATTATTTCACATCTAAGTCAGATGTTCCCCAGGATAGAATGAATTCCCCACATCTGCATTGTGTTCAGCTCAGAAAGCACTGGCCTCCCTTACAGCAATAAATAAATAAAAAGAACAAATCTCTTAAAGAGTCATACACAACATGGCTTTTAGAGAACACAAGGAAAGGGATTCATCTAAAAACCCAAGTAAAAGCATTTCCATGCCCATTCCCTCCTCTCCTTCGTTAACACAAAATCTGCAAGCCGTTCCTCCCCGGTGGCCTCCTGCACCTGCGTTAAAACAGCAGGGATGCACATGGGCACGGCAGGGGACAGGCACAGGATCAGTCCACCCCTCTGCTCAGTCAGTGCCACACTTCTGGGGGAAAATGAGACTTTGGACAATTTTAATGTCTCTTTAGAACTGTTGTTTTTAGAAGCCTAACGCTAACTAGCTCCAACTGGAAATCAGACTGTGTCCCACCACGTGCTTCATTTTCTTCAGACACCTCTGTTTTGCTGGGTGTGCAGCCGCCTTTCCCCCATCCCTGCCTTCTGGCTTGTACAGCTCCCAGGCAAAATTCAAATGACAGAAAGGCACTCGCGCGTGGCTCCATAAATTTATCCTCTGACTTCAACCGCTTCCCCTGCTGTCACAAACAACTTTTGATTTTAAAAAGTGAAGCAGCAAACCTGGGCCAATGGGAAAAAGAATGGGTTTGGGTTTTTTTTGAACGTGATGTATAGCCAAACGTTCACATTGAGAGGAAGCGCATCCCAGGAGCCAGACTATTAGAAATAGCATTGTGCTCTATCCCTGGCTGAGGAAATGCAAAGAAACAGAAACACTCACTCTCTCTGGAATATGTATGAGAGTCAGTTATTGTCAGTATTTGATAATAATTCTGCTAGGCTCAGATTATGGCTGATCTCCTCACTGAGGTACTTAATTTAAAGACAGTTCTGGATAGTCACGTCCACTTAGTCAGTGGAAAGAGTCAGGCACCTACAGAGAGCGATTCAGATCCGAGATCCTCGGATATCTGTCTTTAAATTTGGAAAGGTAAATATGGCTCAGTCTCTCCCAGCTGTGACCCAAAATGCACTCGCTTAAGCCATCTTAGGACCAACTCTTTCTGATGTGTGACCTGCTTCGGGGATTTGCTGCGTTCAGTGGATTCAGGGCCCTAGTACACAGATTTAGATAAAGCAGTTAATATATAGAAACCTGAAAGTGAAAAAAAACCCACAAAATTTAATCAAATATACTGCATATCTCTTTTTTAGTGGCATCCTGATTCGGGATGGTCCTAACACACCCCTGCCCCTTCTGCTGTGTCTGCCTTGGCTTTCTTACTTGTGTCCTACTGCCAAAGGGCCAGCTGGAGCAGCCAGCCGATGGGGCCCAAAACACGCTTCCCCAGCAAGGAATCCAGCCTTTTCACAATGCCTTCATCTGTTTCATACAAACAAAAAATAGAGGAAAATATTCTGGAATTCAGGACTTGTGGTCCCTGAGAATTTATCTGTGTAAAGTCACCTCTTTAAACTGAGCAAGGTATTTACGATTCCCCCCACACACAGCTGTTTCACAGACCCTCCAACTTCACTACGCTCATAGCCTTGTTTTTAGTAAGTGATTCTCCACGGAGTCCTAACATACTTGCTGTAAATTGTGCCTTCTGTGCATATCCTCAGATGAACAAATGTGGGACACAAGCTCCGGTGTGGCTGTCGCTGAAATCCGAATCGCTCCCGGTTCCCGGAGAAAGCAAGCAGCTCACGGCCTGCGCCACGTGGCAGTTCTTCTTCGGCAGCGCCAAGGACTGCTGCTTGTTTCGCATACCCATCGCCGTCCGAAACTGCGGCGCGTTCTTCGTTTATCTCTTACAGCCAACTCAAGGATGCATGGGCTACTGCGCCGAAGGTGAGGGCCGGTAAAGTATTTATCAATAAGATTGCGTATGTCTCTCTTGCTAGGTGTGCACAGGTCCTGGTATTGCAATGCACATCTCAGTGACCTTGCGAGTCAAGCATTGCTCCCAGCAAGATGCAGGCTGTGAGGAAAATAAATCAGCAGCGGTCCAAGGTGTTCCTGAGGAATAGCTGTTATTACCAGGGCAAAATGCAGTCTGGTGTGTGTTACTGAAGTGCCCTTTGCTTGGTTACAGTTCACATGTAGCCTCTCTCACTGTCTTGGGCTCCACTTTGGCTTGAAGTTGCACAGCTAGGTAGCTGAAGCATCTTTGTTTTACCGAGGTACTGTATCTAGGATACTGTATGTAAGGCTTGTTCTTATCTTAAATAATCCAGTATCCCCCCAAAAAAGATCATTCTGAAACTCTGGCAGGAAAAAAAAAATCTTATAACATCTTTTTCATGACATTTATATAATTACTCTCACCAGAAATAATTTTCAGCCTACTGCAAGAGATCTAAGCCCTCCTCCGTAGCTAGGAAACAAAGGAATAGCAGAAAGCAATTGCTCACTCAGTTAAACCTTCTGAACTTCGGAGCATGTTCAGGTGCATATAGATTTAGCCAGAAAAGACAGTTCTTTCTCAAAGGGAAAAAATTACCTTTATACGTTCCTTTCAGCGTTTTTGGACAGAGACAAGACACACTGAGAAACTGGGGTTACCACCTTTCAATCAGGCAAAATTCAAACTTAAAAAAAGTTTTTAAAGAGAAAACTATCTAATTTTCTTATCTTTATCAATATTTTAACATTCCCACATGAAAAACAGAAGAGGGAGGGAAAAAAGCCCAAAGAGTGAGATTAATTCACTATTTTGAAATAAAAATATACCTTAAAATAAATGGAAATTTTCTTTAATTTCCATGGTTCTTTCTCAGATACTTTTTTTTTTTTTTGAACATTGTCACTTTCCAGTTTAAGTTCAGCCTGTTCAACTAAAAGCTTTCATCTATCCTTGTTTGAAGAACTTTTTACCAATACCTTTTCAGTGATTACTTTTGTCCTTTCTGTCATAGGGCTTAAGCACTCAGGCTTATTTAATTGCTTCAGGTCATCAAATTGTTTATCAAAACTGTCGATTCATATTTATTTAGTAACTTTACATATTAGTACTTGAGACTTAAATTTGTCTGCATTTTTGCCAAATAAAGTTTATCCCCTTCCCATCTTTCCCAACCAATGAACTTCTGTGGGTTTTTTTCGGTTTTGGGGTTTTTTGTTGTTGTTTTTTCTTTTTAACACTGCCATTGATGCTTTCTCCAATTTTTTAATGCATTTCAGTGAGGTTCAGCTCCCCTGACTCTTTAATGACTTTAGGATGTCTTCGCAGTCTCATGCATTGGAAGGAAAACACTCAAAGCTGAAGTTTCTTCTGGGGGGTTGTTAATTCACTACGTTAAATTTGGCTGCTGAGCATTGCACAGCACAGCCTCTGCGCGGCGGAGAGCTCGGTCCAGCTGGCACCGTCACAGCTTCTTGCAGGGACAGCTCCCCACAGCCCCATCGCTAGGCAGCTCGGGAACACGAGCACCGTTCAGCACTTCCCAGGTTCAAATGAAAGGGATTTAAAGCTTCACAGTTTGGCAGAAAGGACAGAGCTGAGAAAAGTGGAGTACGTGCCTGCAATTTTGCTCATAGACTCCCATGCTCTGATTGCCTAACTCTGTCCTTCTGGCATAATTTTGTGCAGAAAGTCAGTCTGAGCCATAGTTTGAGGCAGCTTCCCTTACAAAGGTAAGAAAAAAGGATATAAACAACCAGCACTTATTCATATTTTAAGTAACTTGTTTCTTTTCCTTACCTCTTATTTGCCCTAGACAGATGTTAACATATCAATTCTCCATTCTGCTGTAACAGTCTCATATCTTATTCTCTTGGGCTTCCATAATATTTTCTACAATCCTGCAAAAAGTTTCTTAATTTATCCTTTCAAACTATCTGAACCAGCTTCATGTTCCATTTGAGTCCCTGTCCCTAGGGATGAGAGAACATTGCCCCACAGTATTATACACTGTTTCATTTCTACTTTTAACGTGAGCTTAGCAGGAAGAAAAGTTTCAGACTTCATAACTTGTTGAAGCCTATAGAAAGCAGATTGTGTTTTTAGAGCAGTGGGATTACTCTGGGCAGAGAATACAGCGAACTGGCTCATTCGAGGTACGTCCCAGAACAGCCTGGAAAGGGTCTGCACCGCAGGGCGGTACGAGCTGGGTGCTCTGGGAGAGCCAGTCTACCTCTGTAACGTAATTCTCTCTCATATCTCTTCTGTACTTATTGCAAAAATCAGAGCAAAGGGCTGTGCTACTGGGGAATCCAAAGTCGAACACCTTTGCCAGAATAATTAATTTCTGTTAATCTGTATGCTTCATTTCAATAATATTACTCCAGACACAAAATAAAAAATCTCAGGTCAAATATTGTAACAGCAATGGGTAGTCAGTACACTATTAGCTATTTTTGTGCTTTATATAAAAGAGATTTTCTTGCTTATATAGTTAATAAATCACAAGAATATAAAACGTAGTATTTCTTCCATGTCCAGTTATATTTAAATCTTCTTGTTGTTGAATGAATAATTGTACTATTAAAATAACTTTTCGTGCAATATTCTTTTTTTCCTCCTTTTCAGACAAACTCATGAGCTTGGCTTTGCAACCAATGATAACTCCTGAGCTTGCGCAAAATCATGCCCACCTTAAATGCAGTTACAACCGCCCTTCCTCAAACCAGCCGCTGCACTACGAGGTGGTCTGGTCACGCCTTTCCACCGCCGGCACGAAAGAAGAGATCCATCGTGACACCACTCAGCAGTCGTTCTCCTACGTGGAAATGAATGGCGTTAATCTCAGACTGGGAGACACGGTAATGCTACCCTGCCCTCAGGGGAAAAAAAAAAAAAGAAAAAACAAATCAAACGTTCAATCGAGCTTTTCTAAAATTTTTGTTGGTTTTTTTTTAGTGCCTCAATAGTTATATTCACACCTAACAGAAAAAAAGACTGAAGCAGGGGCCGGTTTCTAAACAGGATTATTCAGTAGCGTATACCAGGTTCAGAACTTGTAACATTTCTTTGAATTGCACAGAGTTCATGGAAGCTTTCTGCTTTACTATTTTCTAAAGGCAACTTGAATATCTACACTTACATTACTGCTTGAATGCCATAAAGTTGGCACAAGTAGTAGGTACATGTGCCTGATCCAATTTTTGTTTAGTATGTTTTTGTGCCTTGCAGCAGTGAGAATCTGCAGTATAGGCATACTCCGCTATATGCACTCAGTAGTTTTTTTAATCATGGACTAGAGACACAATAACATCTTTTCACAGAGAAGAAAGATGGTACATTTTAAAGCAGAGGGAGGTTTATTTTATGATCTTTTTCATGGTGTTCTGCCTCTCTGATTCCAAATTCTTGGTTCAATAGTATACTGAAAGACAGAGTTCATTACAAAACAATCTTTAAGAAGTATATTTGATGGCTTACATAGCAACACAGATCTAGTTTCAAAAACAATGACAAAACAGAAGCCAATACGACATGTGAAAAAATTGACTTGTATATGAATTCATGGCCTTTCACGGTACAGAAACAAGACTTTTAAAGTTAAATTAGGTTCATAACTTTTATAGGCAGAGAGCCATTAGTGATGCTACACAGAACTGAAAGAATAAACAGGAATAACAGCCTTGTATTAAAAGTAGGTTGGAAATAGTTGTGGTGTTTTGCAGCCCTTTTTTGAGATAATTAAGAAATGTGAATAAGCTTTTTCCATTCTTGCAAAGGTGAGTCATTTATAACAGTAGCACAACCTAGGTAATTATGAGAAGAAATGAGAAAAAACCATGCCACCTAAATCTGGAATCTGACTGATGCTGCCCGCACTTCTAATATGAGGCAGACAATTCTGCCAGTTTTCAAGGCAGGTTTGTGTTACAAGGAGATATCTATTTTCAACAAAATAATCTCACTTGTAATCACTTCAAATCTAGTTTTAACAATCCTGGGGATTCAGAGAAAATTTACTTTTGTTAACTAGTAGTATCACCAAATCTTTATAGGACCTTTTTCATTATATTAAGTTTTCAGTAAGCCCTTCTTTGTCCTCTGCTGAAACCCTCATGTTTAATTTAGCAGGTTTAGTGACACTAAAATGTTCTCTTCCTTGCTAGAACTTTTTTTAAAGGTCTTCATGGCCTATTTGACTAATTATAATTATCCATAAATTGTCACTGGTGAAAGCCAAGCAATGAAGCCTCAGCTCTAACTGGGAATTTAGTTTTACATGATAAAGATTAGAAAAGCATTTGACTGTGTTTGCTGTTCCACACCGTGTTTCTAATAATAGTTAGAAGGGACAGATTCTCCTTTCCCTCCCAGCGGTGTAAACCTGAGGCGACTTCGTAAGCGCTAACGGGGCTGCTGCAAAGGAAAGGTGACGCCACCAAAGACAGATTCACACCCTGAGGACCTGAGTCAGCCGCGCAGAGCCAGTTTGCAGCCTCCTGGGCCCATGAAAGATAAAAGGTGGAAGGAATTCTGCTAAGCCAGCTTTGAACTGAGGGCAGACAAAAGCCACGTTAGAGAGGAAGCAATGAATCGGGGGCGCTTTCCAGGCAGCTCCCCCTTCTCCGTTCACAGCCCAGAGGAAGCATCGCAAAGACTTGTGCTGCCCTCAGAAGCGAGTGAGCTGGGACGTGGGGGCGTAATTCAGAGCAGAATTTGTCCCGCAGGCTGCACAATTTGCAGCATCTCAAAGAACTGCTTGTTTTTGTTTAACCTGCTTTTCACCCACCTGCGCATAGTCTGATTTTGGTCCCAGTGCTTTTATAGATTAATTCTAGGAGTTGTATTATTTATAAACCTAGCCTGAAATGAGCACCTTCTCTGGTCATTTCTTCATAAAAAAATACAGCCAGGAAAAAAGATTATTTTTAATCATCTTTTAGGTGATTGATAGCTACACTATTTTTTTTTAATCCATCAGAAAGTCTCCAGGTAATAGGTTAGTCACACAATAGAATAACCATCAATTTTTTAATATGCAGTCAAGCCATATAATAACCTTAAAGAGGAATTGAGATTTACTGGCCAACACTTCTGAACTTGTATTGACTTCTCTTTAGTCTAAACAGGCAGTTATTTTTTTAATAGCAGTCATGTGTGCTTATCACCCCCATCTCTGGGCTCCACTTTTGTTATTTCAGACAGTGAGGTTGGCAGCATAATGTTCGTGAAACTATTGCAATCTTAAATAAATCTATAACATGCCGCTATTTCTATATAGACACTGAAAGAAGCCTATTCCATCTGATATGAAAATCCCAGCATTCCTGAGCCTTATTTATGAGATACGGACAGAGGTCATTCCATTCCTGGAGGCATAGCCATCTATAAATTATAGTGGCACGGTGTGAGTAATGAGTTATGCTAAGAAAGAAAGGTGTTTAGAAGAAAACCATGCAGATTTTGCTCAGCACAGCAATCTGAAAGTTCATACGGCGAGAAGCAATTGTCACCATACATAAACTATGATGTGCATTGTAGAATAAAAATGTTTAAGTAAAACCGGCCTTTCCACGCTGTGTGCTATAAGTGGCCACCTTGCATGACACTCTGCAACGCCTGAAAAATATGCCCCAGCAAAGGAGACTGCAAATTAGCACCTCAATATGTAAGAGAGGACAGCTAGTGTTCACTCTCAAAGAAAGAGGAGTGATATTTCCCCCTGCTTAAATACTAACCCCATCCCAGCCATTGGGGTTGACGCAGTCAGCAAGGGAAATAGGAAAAACCGCCCATTTGTAGGTTACAGCTGAGTTTAGAAGTCCTTTCCCGAAACACCTGATAGAGGGAAAAGGGAGCATCCCAGCAGAAACAGAGCTCTGGATGGATCCAAAGAGAGATTTTAAAGCAAAAAGGATCAGATAAGACAACAAACAAAACCTTGCAGCCTACAAGGCAGCTCACTGGGAAGATTTCCCACATAGATGAAGTCTACAGTCGGCCTCCACATACCGCTTGGCTATCCAGCAACTGGAGAGAATTGCCTTTTTTTATATATGGTTAGCAACAGACCGACTACTCGGAGACTTCACCCGGGGTGAGGCCATGCTGCTGCAGCAAGGCTCCTTCCCTCTGCAGCCGACAGTCTCGCACAAGGAGCGACTTTGTTTCAAAAACTTCAGAGTCTGATTTATTAATTTTTACTTTAACTCAAAGCTAGATTATCCCCACTTTCTCCCGCCACTAACCCTTCTGGAAATCCTTTCCAGTGACTTTGTTCCTACCCTTTTCTGCAAACAACTACAGCCAGACCCCTTCTTTCAGCTAATGAGAACTGTTTTTTTTCCACCAGCTCCCCTAAGAAGCACCTTCCATCAGGTCAGTTAGTCCTTTGCTCTTTTCATCAAGGCTGCAAACCATCACTTCCACCAGCACACACACTCTATCTCCCAGGAGAACCTCCACCAGGCTTTTTAACCCCAGCCCATTAGCTTTTAATAGAGCAGGCACCTGCAGGTGGGAGGCCGTTATCACCACCACGTGCTGCCCCTTCACCTGGCACGATTGATCCCCTACCAAAGCCTTCACCCACACGCCAGGAGCGTGGCTGAGTGTCTCTCATCCTTGGAAACCTAGCCTGCCTTTTGACACCTGCTGATGTAGCTACGACGGTAGCTCGGCTACAGGGGTTAACAGAATTAATCACCCACAGGTTAGGCACCTGCACCTTCACAGCTGCACACAGATCTCCCCGCCCTGGGGACAGGAAGAAGGGGGCACCCTGAAATGGTGCCTGATATTAAGAGGGGAGCTTCCCGGAGCTGCCCAACGTAAATTACTGGCCGGAGTGGTGTCTCTGAGCTTCCACACCTCTCAGGAGATCTGATGTCTGAGTCAGGAAAATGCCTCCATCCACATTTTAATCCAGACCTTGAAGTTCTACTCAGATGTAACTGCTTTTATTTAAGCTTTGAAAGACCATTACCAGTAGAAGCAAATATTTTAAGCTATTGCCGTTGACACTGTGGTGCCACTGTCACTACAACACAGCTCAAGCACTTGCCAGAGAGATAGGTGACCTGTATCCGGCTTTCCCAGGAGTGGGGGTGTGTTAAATAAATGTCTCACCCTTCCCAAAAGAGCCTGCCAGCCCCCAGGACATAGGCTAGACTGTCACGGAGAGGAACCAGGGCCTGGAAGCAGGAACTGCCGTGGGCATTTGACTATTGCTTTGGTGGCCGTTCAGGGAAACGCATGGGCAGCCCTGAGGAGCAGTGCAGAACCCAGCCCTCGAATCCGGCCGCTCTCCCCGTGCAGGGACCAGGGCTGCTGCCCCGGGGGACAGCCCGCGAGGGATAGCGGCACCACCTCTTCTCGTGCTTCAGAGCGCCTGTGGCAGAGCCTGCGCTTTCGGAGGGCTCCCAGGTGCATCTGGCACAGCGCTAACCGTGTGCTGCTGCCTCCTTTCGTCGGGAACCCGCGACAGCCACGGTCTGGTTATGAGCGCGAGCCCCGTGCCCCGCTGCTCGGGCCAGGGCAGCTCGCAGCCGCACGGGAGTAGGAATGTAGGCACTTTGAGCGTTTTCAGGTCAAACAGCAAGCTGCCTTGCAAACCTAGAGGTCTTCACAGTTATGTGACTGCTGAACAGGGATGGGTTTTGGATCACAAAACAAGTACCTGTTCCTGTTTTGTTTTCAGGAACCCAATTCCTTAGTTGATCCCGGTCCAACTACCCCTAGCATTAATGATGCCTGGGCAAACTAGGAAGTGGGTAAATTCTTGAGACCACAGATCTTCCGAATGATTGAGGCTCAAAGCCTAAACCTATATAGATCTGTAAGTGACTTCCGAAAAAAAGCCTTCAGACTTAGGCGCTGATGTCACTTAGATACTTCTGAAAACATGCCCAAGGTCTTTGCAGGAAATAGGCTGATTTATCTGCGGCTACTTCCTACAGGACCAGTGCTAATAATCTCCACGCTGTCTATCACAGAATTGCTTTGCCTGCCAAGACTGCCTCAGACTCCCTTGGTAAGCCACGTGCCGTCCCGCACTGCGGAGCCCTGGGCCACGCACGCTGCTACCGAGCACACCACTGTCTCAGGACCAGGGAAGCAGAGTGCCACACTCACCCCACTATAAAACCATCCTCCAGAAAGTCCTTGGCAAATAGCCACATACCCGTCTGATGTTTGCCTGTCCGCTGTGGGCCCTGACAAAGATGATGGGAACTCGAGACGGGATCACAGTGGAGATGATGGCCTCCCTGCATGTGCTGCCTTTGAAGATGATAACAAACGTGAATGTGACTTTCTCTGAGCTTTTCTGTCTCTGCCCTCAGCCCCGTTTTTCTCCTCACACGCTCAAACTACCACAGATGATCACTATGCTACATTCAGAAGTAATTAGGGGCAGGGAAAAGGAACAAACTGGTGTTTTTTATGTTCAAAAAGATTATAAACAAATGATTTGTGG
This sequence comes from Apteryx rowi, assembly GCF_003343035.1. NCBI lineage: Eukaryota > Metazoa > Chordata > Aves > Apterygiformes > Apterygidae > Apteryx > Apteryx rowi. Next base: position 3,762,614 of record NW_020451093.1, on the reverse strand, counting down.
GAGCTTTGGATTTTGAGGACTCTTAAAAAATGTTTTGATGTGCAAGATGATAGAGGGAAGTTTGCCAATGATTGTGACAGGTCTTAGCATTTAAATACTCTCCCAATCATTTCCCAGAGCTTTCCGACCCCCACCAAATTAATGGCTGAATTCTGCTTTTGGCTAAATATGCTGCTCACAGGGTTCACAGCAAAGTGGGAGTTAAGTTCACTTAAGGGCACAAATCTGCTCCGTAACATAGGAAAGGAGAAATTTTTAGCTACTAGGGCCTTTTTATATCAGAATGTTGTGCCTGTAAGTAGTTTTCCGCCCTACAGAAATAACTGCAAACGCGCAAAGGAAAGGAAGCAGACCACAACTGGAAGCAATTAGTTTACAGTGTCTGAAGGCACCTTTACAGATTTCTGTTCCTTTAAAAGGGATGATGAAACAGTGTAATTTGATTTTGGAAAGATTTGATGAGTTTGTGAAAAAATGCAGCCTAACCTGCCACGGCCATGAGCATACTGCTGTCAGTGATGTTGCTTTTATCTCTTTGCTTTAAAAAAGATACATGCATCGATGGGGGAAGGAGAGGAGAGAAAGAAAAAGTTGATTACTGAACTGAAGAGAAAGAGCTAGCACTTAGCTGAAGGCAAAAAACTTCTCAGAGTGACTCTCATAATAATTATGTGACAAACTGTCAGCCTGTAGCTCAGTGGCCAATGAATATATCTGCAGATTGTGAAGTGAAGTGTGCACCTAACCAGGTAAAGACGCTACAAGAAAAGGAATGATATGAAAGACAGAAATAAAATGTAACTCACGACTGGTGCCCATACATTTCTGATTTGCAAATTTTGTACTAAACCCCGTACGTGCTGAAGATATAACCGATAAGGACATATAGTCTAGTAATGATTTCACAGGATTGCTATGGATTAATTTTCAATTTTAGTTTTCAGGGCTTTATCAATATAATATAGCTCTGTTCAACAACGGGTGAAAATACATTGCAAAGAGGGAATGAGGCTGGGTTTCTGACATTTTCCAAGATGTCATTTTACTGAAGATCACTCTGAGATTCCTCTGCCAGCGCCTCCCCCTCCATTCAGCTTTGCAGCATCCTACTAAGCGATCCTGCCAGCATTAATTATATCTCCCTCCTTGGCAGGAATTTTTTAAGTGGTGTGCTCAAATGGAAGTCTCCATGTGAATATTTTTGGTAAAAAGCATTGAAGCAAAAAGTGCAAACAACCTAGCAAGTGTAAATATAGTATCTGCAATGCAGATGCATTGGATTTGCTCACTGAGTTCTGTAATGGAATCATTTTTTTTCACTAGGGGGAATATATATCATTCAAACTCTCTCTTCTTCTGTTGTCACTGACTTGTCAGATCATGATTTTGCAGATTCTCCCCTTAGCAGCTGTAACTGAAATGGCAGTAAGAAGGACAACATTCACGTTCTGCCTTCCAAATACTAGAATTTTTTTTTAAACTTTTAAGTTGAACATGAGCCTTTAAGGAATACTTGGGGATAACAAATCTCTAATGATAATAGGGTCTTATTACCTTGAGGAGAACATGAGATGTTCTCCTTTGGAGGGATACTGGCTGACTATGAAGTCTTTGAGGAATTTGCACTTTAGAGTGTCTCTGTAAGGCCTATGTCTTTTCTCCCCCAGCAGACATGGTAAGACGTACAGGACTCCATCTCGTTAACATAACAAATAACGCTATTTTCACTAGGCCAAAATGGCAGCTGGACCTGTCAGCAAAAGAGTGAGAAACTCTGTGAAGGCAAAAAAGGTCTGAAAGGCTCATAAACCTGGGACTGAGCTGACAGCTGATCTGGAAATAGTCCACTTGAAGAACACGGAAAACACTTCCTTCATCCCTAGAAGTACAAATAACACTATATTGCTTGCATTGCATTTTGATTGTGCGAAGATGAATCAGGAAAGACTATTTTTAAGTTTAGAGGAAAACTAACTCAGAGGCGATGAAGAGGGATTCATGACATTTTCAGAGTGGTAAAAGAAAGATTGCAGAATGGTATGCAACTTTAAAAAACGACTCATGTCCATATGACCATATGATGCTGGAAATATTCTTATTTCTATCGAGCCTGTTTGGCTACCACTGGGCATAAGGGCCGTGTCTAGCCAGAAGGTCCCAGGAGAAGCCCAGTGCGCAGCACCCTTCCGAGAGTCACCTCCAACCACAGCCACGCTTTGCAGGCAGCCTGACCTGCGAGCGTGTGAGGGCTACCAAAATGTCCCATCCGCCTTTGGGGCACCGGGACCCTTCAGGCTGCCCACTCGCTCCCCAGGAAACAGCTGGAAAGGTTGTCACTGAGCGACAGGTGGTCATGGAGGCCAGCCACAGGCTGCCAGGGTCCATCTCTGCTAGAGATGTGCTTTCTTTCTCCTCCAGCGTAGGGGACCCCTGCAGATGACAAATGGCTTTGCCTTCAAGCCTCATTTTCCAGCTGCTTCTACGAAGCACTGTGGATGGATCCAAAGGGTCCAACTGCAAAAAAAGCTCCACCGGCATTTAGGTTTCTCCATGAACACTGACCTCTCAAAAACACTTAGAGCCCACGGCCAGTGGGTGGTGCTGAAAAATCTGTTCAAAGGAATTTACCAAAACAGAAAATAAATTAGATTGGTCTGATTCCTCCTCCTGGGTTACTTGAGGCTTAAAAAAGGCAGTAGCTATAAATATGCCATCTGATTATTTGGAATTGATTTAGTATGTCACAATCTGTTACTCCATTTACGAGAAGAGGCCAAAAATTTTAGAACTATAATTCCAGAGCCTATTGTAGTTTGCTTTAAGGAAAATTTCCGTAGTTTAATCTTATGATCCTAGAAATGATGTTAGCTGTTTGCGTCTTCTGAAACCAATGAAACACTGAGATGGCAGATGGTGTGCGGGCTCAGTAGAGATAAAGGTTGCGTGACTGTGCTAGGAATAAAACATAATTGGCCTGGTACATCGTGTTTGGTGTTTTTTGTTTTGAGGCATATTTTTGGTTTTTTGTAATATAAACCTTGTAGGCACATCTGCCTCATCTAGATAATACTTTTATAATGCACTAAGAAAAAAAGGAAAAAGGAGCTTCTCATGTTGCTGACAATGTTTCTGAGACTGGGTGACTGTCAAACTAATCCAAACAATAGACAGTTCAAAAACATGGTATAGAGAGAGGATATTTGATCCAGTGGACAGATTGTAGTCTGGCATTCTAAAGGCTAATGTCCTAATCCTCACAGTAATACCTATGAATAGTGTAATTCTCCCTAATTAATATGGAGATATATTACTAACACCCAGAAGGAGCTTCAAAAACTGCAGAAGAAAATGCACTGTAAGCATTTGCTGATATTAATTGTTGAGACAAATGCCATGTTCTTTTCCTTATTAAATGCAACCAAAATTCTTTCAAATCTCAAGGTTTATGCATAAACATTTTTTAAAGCCTAGACCTCCAAAAACTCTGTTCCAACAATAAAAAAAGACCTCAACAACAAATGGGACGATGCATAATTACAGCATTCTCTTCAAGAATAGCTATAAAATACCCTGTTTATTTATTACAGGTCTTTTGCACTGTCACTGCTTTTATGAAGGACGCTCCTGATCAGCAGTCATTACCCGAAGAGAGCAGCGGATTCTATGCAGGGATTAAGGTAATGCTGATGGCCCTGATTCACTGAATTTCTCTAGCGTATCCCCAGATAAAAATTATATATTATCTGACATGCTCTGAAAGACAATACACAGAAGCACAGGTCTTGATAATCATAACCAATGCTGTGTCTATGTTCACTTTGAGGAAATGTCTCAATAAATTATATGGCTTTCAGTCCGTTCGTAAAACTCTCTAAAGCACTCATCAGCAGAGTGTGCAGGTATTGACACTAATGCACCATAAAGAATGTGCAAAATTACATCTTCTGATAAATATGCCCCCAAATACTCTCATGGTTATGTACAGTGGGAAGCCACACCTGCAAGAATTCAGAATTTTATTGTAACTAGACCAGAAGAAAGTGAAGAGAGAAATGAACTTTAATCAAACAACTTTTTGTGGTCAGACACTAAAAAATCAAATTTCAGAGGGTAAACCCACACTGTGAGCAAAGAACATGCCTAATCCTACTCAGGAATTAGACTGTCAGTCTGACAGCCCTGGAAAATTCGAGATCTTCTGAGTATCTGAGCTTCATACCCAGAAGAACGATGTTTGAAAAATCTGGAAGCCTTTTCTGTATGACATTTGAAGAACAGTTTCAATTTTTTTTTTTTTTTGAAATGTCAGAATTATTTCCAAGGAATTGCAAGGAATGGAAATTCCAGTTTCTGACTAGCCTTGAATGCTGTTTCTGCCCTTACCCTACAAAAAGAGATACGCAGAAATGGCAGAACCCCATCTCCTTTCCCCAGGGCACAAGCTGTGATGTATTATGTATGGAGAAATTCTTTTTTCTGCCATAGCAGAGAAGAGGAATCAGGTGAAAACTGCACTTGCTTACTTTGCACCTGCGGCAGACACAAATATAGCATCCATGTTCATGACCGAGGCAATGCCAAACTTCAGACCATAAATATTGCTAGTGTCTTAGTGCATTGGAATGAAAGCTGCTTTTAACCAGAGACATTAAAAATGAATAAATTCTATGGTATCGCACTATTTTCAGGTTTTATAAAAGCCTGTTTTGAGACTGGGAAATGGGAGGCAATTAGACACTACATATGACAACTGCAAACATTTTCTTAATTACCAAGCATGTTAAAATATTTTATCAGTAATTTTACCTTTGGAAAATTTAAGATGATTATTATTTTACAAGCAACTTTATATTCACAATTGCTTAAAAGCACTCAAATTTTCATAAACATCAGCGTTGCCTTATTAATTTGTCAAAATGATCTAAAAGTGATTTTCTTATTTTCAGTTTTTACCAGAATCATTACAAATTGCAGAGGATGGCAAAGAGCATGTTTTGACCATTCTGAGTACTGTACCTATTACCTGTGCGGGGCATGATGATTCCTGCAAAATTACTTTACAGCTAAGTACTGAGGATTTGGGTAAGAGTTTCACATTATCAGCATCAAATCAGTGTGATTACTTTTCCCAGCACCTATGTTACAATTAATTTTAACACAAGGCAGAACTCATAAACTCAACTACTGAGACCTTGCATTTGCTTACAAAATAAAATAGATGATAGTATCACTCATGCTTTTGACACCAAGAAACACCTAATTAGCAATAGCCTGAACAATAGTCCACTGAGATTTGTGGGTGAAATAAATATGAGTAGAAGAACTTATTTTAAATTATAAGAGTATAAAATTCCATTTTAAGCTTTGTAATAGATATGGTCTTAGCTAGAATAATTCCAGTAATTATCAGTAAGGAGCTCACCTACAGATTTATTATTCAGTAAATGTGTACTGAAGCCTTTTTTTCTTTCTTTTGTTGGCTTGCAGTTTTTGTCTACCTTAATTTAGATGAAAAAAATCATTCTTATTGTAATATATAATTCTTTTCCTAAATGTATTTTTTGATTGAAAATATTGACAATGTCTCTTAGAAAATTATCTTGCCCTTTTAATTGGTAAATACTTTCCCCAGGTTAATCTGGTGGAATATCATGCCTAACCAAGGGAACCATTTGGATTTTTATTTACCATTTTCACTAAAGAAAACACCCAAACCTTTTTCTAGCAAGGGATTTATTCTGCTTCCATGGGGAACTCAATGAGAAGATTGTTTAGAGATAGGATTAGGCCCAGTTTTTCTACCCCCAAAAAGCCAGTTCAAAAAATTTTGGCAAAAAACAGACATTTCCTGACATTTTTCCCTTAATAAATCCTTGAAAGTGTGAATTGTCCTTTAGACTCCTTCCACCGGCAATGAGATTAGCCCCTATTTTTTAGCGATGGAACTGAAGCACTGCTAAAAATCATTGTCTTTATTAAAGGAATCTAAAACTTTGCCTCTTCCCCTTTAAATCTGCCACTGATGCATACATTAAACTGAACTTCCTCTAAAACAGAAAAGAACCCGTAAGTCTCTGCAGTGACTCAATCTTCTGCCCCACTCTCACTTCTTAGTCTCTGCCTTTTTTTTAAATCAAGCACTTAACATGAGTTCTCAGTCCTTCTTCCTTCTCTCCCCACCCTCAGCCAAGTGCACAAACAGAAGAAAAAAAGTCATTCGAATGATATCATAACACAACGATCTTAAACTGAGCGGCGCCTTATGGTCCCAGCAGCTGTGCTGGCTCTCGGACATGGAGTACTTTGAATTTCTTCCTGGCTCAGCGGTTCTCAGTTCTACACGCTCCTCTTGGCGTAGAGTCTCTGTCAGTCTATCATCAGGCAAACATTCGCTGAGCTCACGGGAACAGACTCACTTAGGTACCTAGGCACCGAAGGATGCAGGCTGGTGTGCGGTGGGATGTCCTCAAACCTCTAGGCAACTTAAACACCTACCCCTTATGGGGATCAAATTAAAGCTTGTCACAGGATCTCTAAGGGCAATTTTTAACTCCTATTAGCTACCTAGATATATTCTTAGGCCTCCAAAAATCTCACTGATAGTAAACTCATGGGCTACGAGCTCACAAGCCTGGGGAGGCTGAGACGGATAAATGTGAACCCAAGGCTGACTTCTCGCCAGGGGTCTCCTGCAGTCCCACAACGTGCTTCTGCATTTTACTGAAGGAAAGAGGTGAGGTAAAACTTGCAGGAGCAGATTTATTTCCAAGGCTTCAATGGGCTTGACATTTTGGTGCCAAGAGGTGTCAAGATAGAGACACAACTCTACCAATTAACTATCTTTGAGGGAACTTGTCACTGAAGTGGCAACTTTCCGTCAGTTTTAATCACCTCATTTATGTAGCTTAAACTAATAACCAACTCTAGTCCTTGATCGTTCCACCCTGAGGCTATTCCCTTGTATGACGCTGGGCCGTTTATAATCAATTGAGATATTTATATGTAGTTAAGATTGAGTAGCTACTGCTGTGTGTTTGCAAAACCGCATGTTTATTTTGTGCCTTTATTGTCTGTAGGGTTTCTTTGTTTATTCGAAAGAACGCTGTGGGCTTCTGAAAAATGTAATGTTGGCCACAGTGCTATAAATTGAAAATAAAAACAATTTTAGCTGAGATTCATTTATACTGAAGAAATTAACCGACAAGCTCCTTGTCTGACTGAATCCATGTAAAACCACTGTTGTGTTAATTATGTAGGGAATAAGTGATAAGAAAGCTAATTACAAGCATATAAATATCTCTCTAAGTTCAGACAATATCGTAATGAAGGCCTAGACACACCAGAGCCACTGAACTTCTGCTTTTGTTAAGTTTATCACTGCTGTTTTGACAAGATGATTTCGTTTGATTTTAAACTGTTGTTCTGGGTTGTGAGCACAGCCCATGGGGCTGCAATGGCCATAACTATTCCTCATGGAAACCTCCAATTTAATTGAATCAAGAACCTTGAAAATGAGTGAAGACTTTTCTATAAGAAGTAAGGCAGCCTTTAAGGATTTGGCGTGAGAGATAATATGCTATTAACATTTGTAGGTTTTAGTTCAGTTTCTATGGAACTCTACAGGGTTAATTTCAATTACATTTTATGGGTCTTTTCCATGAGAAATAAAATGTTGATTACTTAATCAGATTAGAAATACAATCTTAGAACACTGGAATACCATCTCCTATAAATTATTAAACAAATTTAGAAATCTGAAAAATGATAAGAAAATCACTTATTTTTGTATCCAATTAATTCCATTGCCACCATTTCCAGAACGTTGTTCATTATCATCTGATAAATACAGGTCTGGGAGGGAAAATTAAGCATTTAGCACAAACACTGGTAGTCCTGAAATCAGCTTTAGGCCCAAAATTTTATTTTATATTCACTAAAGATTTCGTGAAGGGTTGGGTAACTTCTTGAGGAGAAGATAGACATTATCTAAAACGCAGGCCAGCTGGCTCAGAACCAAATGCTATTATGATTCAATGTTCATAAAAAACACATCCATGTAAAAAAAAAATAGAGAGAGGATATTAGCATTTTACCTGTGACCTCAGCATGAGGGTTCAGGACTGAAGAGAAATGGACACTGCTATTCCTGCTGCTAGAAGAAGTCTCTTTAGGAATGATATGATGTGCAGAGGCAGAGCTGCATGAATAAGCTTGAGTTACCATTGCCACATTGATTTTGTCACCACCCATCACTTCCCCACCCATCACAGATACTTATATGGCCAGCAACATCATCATATATTATTTTTCCACTGTCTTTTAGTGAATTTATCCTCACAGCCCCTCTGTGAAAGATATAAATGATACTACCATCATTTTACAGATGGAAACTAAAGCAAAATAACTCAGCTAAATCCAAAAATCTGTAAAAGATAAGGGTCTACTGATCTGTTGCATTTGCCTTCCTCTCCTGGACCTGAAAGTCACTAAAAACTGATTTAAGACTCCTCTCCTTCCAGACAAAAATATTCCCTTTATTTTAAATTAAGCTAGTCTCAGCAGATACCTTTTCACAATAAAGCTAGTGAAAGACATTTTCCTGAAACATAGATTCATCTCATTCTTTGTCATGAGAAATACTCATCTTCATTTCCTGGGCATGGACCCATACAGATAAGACTGTCATTCCAGAAATATTAGCACCTGTGGACAGAACAGCACAGTAAGTTTTAGTAAAATGTCTACTGCAGGAAAAAAAAAAAAAACAGTAAAATGTGCAAAGCGATGCCTGATTAGGTCAGTCACAACTGTCTTCACGCAAAGCCCATCTGGTTGCCATGCATGTGTGTCTTGGAACGTAAAACACTTGTGCTGGGCGGTAAACAGGGTGCGGGCAACTGCTGGAATATCTCTTGTCAAACTCAGTGTTCGTGTTCATTTTAGATAGCCAGTTCCTGGGGCCCCCAAACATAGCCCTCTCAGCATGCCACGTGGACCTGCTGCCGATGCCCTGCACGGCAAGCAGCTGCGCAGCGGCCGCGCTGGCGGTGACAGCTGTGACAGACTTCGCGCAGGACGGCAACCGCATCACTCGCATCAGAGCGAAGCCAGCCAAACAGAGCGAACTGCTCTGGAGGGCTTACACACCGACGGATGTAAAGGTTGGTTCCTAAAATAGTTTGGAAAACATGTCAAATTCAAATGGGAGTTTTAATATCGGAGAAAACAAGACAATAAACCACATAAACACTAACATTTGGGGACTGCTGTTAGTACAGTAAACCAAACCAGTGACCTTCTATGCCAAGAAAATTAACACGCAAAGGTTTTTGTTTTAACAGACTCATGTTTCATCATCAGTCAGCACGTCCGTAGGGCGAACAGCTGGATTACAGACGTAACCCGGCTTGCCTGTGTGTGCTGCGGGAAGGCAGGCAGCGGGGAGAGGGAGAACCCAGTTTAGGGAACTAACATTCCTTTTCAAGGAGGAGATGAAGGAAAACTCACCAGTTTGGAGGAAAGTTTCCAAACAAGCACAGAAACCACGTGGACTTGATAAAACTGGTCACAGTGAAAAGAAAGCTGGTCCTGCAAGAAAACTTTGTGCAAAAAAGGTGCCTGCCTTAGTAATTAGAAAGGAGAACTGAGAATCAGTACTGCTGTGTTCAATTTGTGACCCTGCCAGTAATCAGCGTGAGACCTCTGAAGGCACTCTTACCCGCTCTGTCTCCTCCTGTATCTGTGTATAAAAAGTCCAAAATAAAAATAATGAGAATCAAGCAGTGAGCCAAACCACGCTTGCACTGCAGAAAGCCTGCCCAAAGGAGTGTGGCAAGCAGCAACTGGCCCATCATTTGCGAAGGTCTTTCAGACTCTCAGCTGAGAGGCTTCATAGCGGTGTGCCATAATCCCATGGCCTGAGAGAATAAGCCGCAATACGTGTCTGATTTGATTCAGCTAAAATTTCCAGAGTGTTGGCACATCAAAGCTGGTATATTATAACTAACAGAAAAAATACCTCCAATGAAATAAATAATATGGACAGCATTTTAGTCTCACAGAATACCTCATATTATAATTTCACTGGTATTACCTTTACAGCAGAATCACTAGCATGATTTTAATGGATTTACTCATGAAAGAATGAGATCAAGCGGAAGTAAAAGAATTTTTGTCTTTAAATTTAAAATTACTAGCAAGTAACTATCTCCTTTCCTCTCCCACATAGGTTTCTTTTAAACTTTTTAAGATTTTTCTTAAATCAGCAATAGCAGCTAATTCAATGCAGTGCACTCACATATCTGTATTTTTTTCTTGAAGTTACGAATGCTGCTATTAAAATATGAAAATATAGCAAATGTGAAATGAAGTTAATCAATTTTAATAATAAATTGCATCTAATCCTAGTTAAAGCTTGATCTATAGAAACAAACAGATATTATCCCCCATTGCTGCTTTGCAGATAATCTTAGGCATTAATGTAAAACAGTTTCTGCAACATATCAAGGGAAAACTCATATACTAAAATCCACAGAGTCCTTAGTTGTTCAGATTTGTTCAACTATTTTCAACTTAATTTAAAACTGAATGGAAATGCTTTGCAGAACATTCTGACATATTCAGATGCCCGAAAAAATGGATTTCTCCAGCAACCTAAGACTCCATGTACAGTTGCATCTTCTGCTGGTATCATGTAAGACAAGAGCAGGGCAGAAAGGGGCTTGTGTATGTGTTTGTTCATATGTTTTACTTAGAAAGGTTGTGGCAGTGGAAAAAATGGGAAAATTCTGTGATACTTCTTTACATCACTCAGTAGATACAAATGATGCAACTGACCTCGTATCAAAATGCCGTTCAAAGGGATGTTCTGTTTTTCATTCCTCAAGACAATCACTCTGCTAGTTGGGGATACCAGATACCTGTGGGTGTATAAGCAATGTCACTGTGGGATGGTTAAAGGGCATTTTGAAAGATGATGTATTCTCTCAGGTGAGGAATTATATCAGTGAGTGTAGATCTACCTTTTCCCTCTTACTCATTTATTTAATTTCACCACTCCTAAAAAACTAAATTCTGCTTTGTCACTCAAAGACTGCACAAGGATATAGTGGCCATTCTTCTTCCCTGGAAGATCACGGCAGAACTAACTGAATTGCACCTCTGGATTTCTCCTGGACAAAGAGCAAGCAAGCAGCCCTGACCAAAAAATCCCCGGCGGGCTGGATATGGGAAAAACATAATACTTCATCATTCCCAACAGTGTGACTGGGGAGCTCCTCATATTGCAAAACACTACAGGTCCTATGCATTTCTGAGAATTGTATAGCAATACGCAATCATGCAAAAGCACCATCTTGAGAGGATGTGGTGATGGAGACCTAACTGTGCTGGAGAAAGCAGGATTGCAACTTCAGTGTGAGCTGTCCTACCTCTAGCTTTCTGTGGCAGCATTTCTGCTCCCCGCAGGCGGCCAGAGCTCTTAGACCTTGTCTGTAATCCAGTTTACACCAAGGTAGCTGAGAGCTGAAGCAGTCAAAGATCTCTGCTGATCTTAGTAGCTCCCTTCCTTTCAATCGCATGCTGACAGCAGACAGCTCCAGCAGCCTGAGTGGGGGCCTCATCATTGGTACCTGATCAATAATCTGCACATCAAATATATTAATTAGTCATTCAAATGCTGTATCAGGAAATTTAAGGTCAAACTAGTGGGCAGTCCATGATTACTAAGAAATGGTAATGCTACTTAATTACAGCATACCTTCTTATACCATACTTCAGACCTTGAAATTAGTGCAACTTAATGAGCACTCTACCCTCTTGATAATTTCAGGGAATGATCTACTTCTTAACCAAAAAGGTTTAATAGAAAAACTTTTCTTTTTACCAAATAAAGAGAGGCCATGCATTACATCAGGTGGAATAGGTGCACTCCAAACTCCTCGTATTGCATGTGATTAAACATTTGAAAGCAAAGCCTATTTTGTACCAATTCACTTTCATGCTTTAGAAGTCAGATTTCAGTTTATACTTGACACACGAATCCTGCCCCTAATGTTTTGTGAGGAACAGTAATGAAGAAAACCCGCTGCGTAGACTGTATTCATTACACATTTCATTTTAACTAGGTCACAGTTCAAGACCTCCCAACAGGGAACTGCTACTCTTTCACTGATCCACACATTATCACATTTGATGGATGGTGAGTATTCTACTTTGAAATAATTTGGCTCAATTACTGTAGTCTTTGGTTCCTGGATGTAGCATGTATTTGGTTGTACATTAGATAGCAAAAGAGCGTTGTGCTGGTTTGCTTATATTGATTAATGCAGTGCCTCAATATCATACATGGTCTCCTCGCAGCTGGTTATATTCCTGTTAACAAAAGGACTAGGAATGTATTAATCCTGAAGCTGAAATGGTTCTGACACCGAGTAATTTTTAGAAAACAAAGGTCAGATTCTAATATGTTCTTCAAACAAAACTGTCATTGATGCTTCTGAGAGGGTGTCTACAGCATGTGATCTAGTGCTGTGTTAGAGACATCCCAGTTCGACGCAAGCTAACCACTGTGTCCCCACAGCAGCGTAGTAACTCGTGATACAAAGTCACTTTGCCCAAGAATGCTGTTGCATTTGTATATGAACAACTACCTCTGCATCTCTGCATGGAGCTGACAGTCATGATCATAACCAAAGAAACACAGAAACGGCTGTACTGGCTCAGATAGAACTTCAGAAATGGTGACTGACAAATATCCTCCGATATTATCCAGTGATATGTTGCTGAAAGACTTAGTGAGCCAAAGATGGTATCTTTGTGTTTTACAGCCTATACTGTACAGACTTTTTTTTCAATCAACTTGCCTAATCATTCATGAATGTATTTACCCTAGATGCTTTGCATAATCAGAAGTTTTTAAAGTGTACATCTGGCACGTCTGAACCACAGTTACTAATATTTCAGATCACATTCCAGATTTGCCATTCCACTGTTAACCTCGCAACGGTACAGATAATGACTTTATGAACATAGCATCCAGAGGGACTCAGCAGGCATGATATTCTAATTGCGACATCCTAATGTCCCAATTTCAACCCAGCATGCTCTGGAGCTAGCAGGACGCATTTGTCGGAACACAAACTCTGAAATGACGTCAAAGCTAGGGAAATCTCTGCGTGGAAGGAGAGTAGGGAAGGGAGTGGCTCCGTTAAAGGTTACACTCCCGCCTCAAGCAAAGGCATCACCTGAACTGGGTAGTCTCAGCTAGGAGATTTGCCCCTGCCTATCTAGGGCTTTCCCGTTTCCCTCTACCTTTGCCACATTCCATCTATAATGTGGTCAGGTACTTGATTCATGCAAGTTTGGTTGCTCGATCTGAAAAAGCTGAGGAAAGGACTCAGGGCTCCCAGGAGTTAGTGCAGTGAGCAGACAAGCACTTTTCCCTGGTTGCAGAAAACACTTTACTTCCAAGGGTCTTTTAAACCTCATAAAAAGAGACTATCACAGGCAAGAGCTTGGCAGTACAGTCACTCAGCGAGAACTGCAAGGGAAGAGCTCCAAGTGGTGCACAGACATCCACATGCCACTTGTACTGCAATTACTTCAACTCTGGGATGTTAAATTAGATTAGAATATTATTTAAAAACTCTCCATAAATTTACATTCTAAAATATTCACTTCTGATTTGGGGCTAAAAATGGACAGTGACCTACCAGATTGTTGTGTTGAGAAAGTCATGAATTACTGAAAATTGCCTCTTAGAATGGGGGTACCCTCTCAGCCATGTAATACATTATAACATAGCTTCCATGGGAAAAAAGGGCTTAAAATGTTATAGCAATTTTATTTGAATAACTCATTTTGGAACCCTTTACTGATAATACGTAGAAATGCTTCTAGGCAAGTTTACAATTCCGTTTGAGTACAGGGAGATTGGAAAAGACCATCCATCTGTGGCATTCTACCTCCGAATCACAAAATCTTGAAATGGAAAAATCCCAGGAATACCTTAGGCCCTCAGTAACAACAGGTTTCTTCCCTGTGGACATTCATTTCTGTTTTGTCCAGTCTAGCTTTAAATGAGCCAAGCGATGGGGCTTCTGCCATCTCAATAATCAGGTTATTTCACTAAGACATATCACTTCTTGATATTCAGCCAAGTTTCTTACCCATCATTTCACAGTCCCATTACTCCTACTTAGTTTCCCATTTATTACTGTAAATAATTTCTCTTTCAATTATTGTAATGATTATGCTGCCCTATTAGACGTCAGTTAGGCAACCTCTCTGTCTGCTTATTGCATGCATTAATCTAAAAAATGATAACATATTGACAAATGAATTTAAAGTTCTGTATTTAAGGAGCAGTGAATGCAATTCCTGCTTCTGTCTTGATACAAACTTACAACCTACAGACAAATGCTGAGACAGAGCTATGGAACAGAAGCATTTCCTTTTGGTGGCAAAAGGGTATGTGGTAGAAAATTGTGTTTGAAATGAGATGTGCATTAGGTATCGAGAATACGGAACAATTGCACAAAAAAGCTTGTGGGCTCAAGTAGGAAGCCACATAAATGTCCTTCAATAATAAAAAGGCATCAGAAAGAGACCTAGGGGTCTCTGCAGATTGTAAGCGGTGGAGCAAGGAAAGAGAATAAACTAAGAGAAACTTTTCCTAGGGATCATGAAGCAATAGGCTGAAAGGACAAGTGGAACATCAGCTCTTGAGTATCAGAAGTTACGCTGACTCGAAGTGGTCAGTAGACACAGGCTCAGGTAAGAACGTTACACAAGGAAGAAAAGAAACATCCAAAATTAGTGAAGAGAACTGAAGGAAACAGCAACCTATAGCAATCTCTATACGGCTACAAAAATGGTAGCAAACAAAGCTTAATAAGGAAACTATCAAAACTGCCTCAGAGATCAACAGCAGAGCATCCACCAAACAGCATAACCCAAGGAAATATATCTGATCCCCCACTGCATCTAGTGACCTGTAAGTCAGCTTCCAGGGAGGCAGCGGAATCTAAGATGAAGCTCGTGTAGGAAGAGCTTGATGTGAAGAGGTCGTGGGCAGCTGGGTGTTCACCACCCTTTCTTCCTACTCTCCACGCAGTCCTGCGGAGGGCTCACCTAAGAACTGTGATGGTAAAAGCAAGAGCAAGCCTGAACATGGGCAGCATTTCCAATAGCAAAACCGCAGGAGTGTAGGTAGGAGTGCAACAGTAGGAATGTTTTCTACACAAATGTGCATGCACATAAACATACTCCTGACTTTCCCAGATTTTCTTACTTCTTCTGACTTTCCCATTAGCAGTGGAGAAGAGAAGGAAAAATACACAATGGAGAAAAGCAAGGATGAAAGCAGACACAAAAACAGAAAACTGCAAGTTTGGGGTTTCCAAAATTTAACAGAAAAACAAGGCTCATTAAAACATAGTTTAATTTAAAAACATTGATTCTAATTTTTTTAGCAAATTTGTAAGCTGGAAAAGTGAAAATGGCATGAAAATCAAAACGCTGTCTGGAAGACTTGGACTTTTTGGTAGGAAAATTTTCCTACTGAAATGGTCATTTCTAATGTGTAAGTTATTTTGTGAGATTTCACAATAATACTTCATTTTGTAACTTCTGCAAATACTTGTCAACAGTTTTTAATCTGATTTACTGAGCTCGCATTACTTCTCGGGTAGTTAGTTATTCATAATATAACTAAAATACCTAACTCATGGTTCTAATGATAATGCTTCCCTTCTGTATGCCTTTGGCTAACGTATTTTTACAGAAATATTTATTTTATCATTTTATTCTTTTGACCAAATAGACTGAAAATCAAAGAAGAATGTGTCATATTTTAAAACGCAAGCACACTCAATTTGTGTATATTGGTGCATAGTATTAATTATACTAGCTAAAATCCAAAAATAGCACTTCCTTTTATAGCAAAGTACCTTCTAAATTAAATGAATGTGAAAGCCTTGTAAAGCAAAAGTATGGCCTTCATTATTAGTTATGGCATGTTATAAATATAAAAGCCTTTCATATCATAAATTGTAGATTCTTAAATATGAAATATTAGCTTTCAATAAGGAGAAAATCCTTTTATGGCAAAATGTAAAAAGGGAAATATTTCTTGATTGGTGAGTTATATATGATTAATGCTGTTTTGCATTTTACCTAAAAAAAAAAAAAAAGAATTGTGAGATTTCTCAAACGTTTACACAAATCCATCAGTATTATCACAGGCACACTGCCACCACTCCCTGTATGACTACACAATAACTCAGCTTGTAGAAATTTGTCCTTGTGCTTGGTTTTAATAGAATTCATCACAGTGGTGTACAACTAAGTCCTGGACATGAGAAGGCAGCCCTCCCAGAGGTGCTATGCTAGACTTCCTATATTTTTGACAGTCAGTAGAAGCTTATATGTCCTTAAGCTTCCAGGGACTTCTGAACATAACCCAACAGCTTCACTCTGAGAACACAGCTGCTCTTTAGTGATAAACACTCGGAAACCTGAGGACATCCTGCAGCATAATCCAACACTTCCTAGGGTAACAAATAGCATAAAATAGTTCTCACTAACGAGGGAAGCTGAAGCCCAGAGGGACACATCAACAAATCAAATGATTTGGCGGCAAAACTGTGATGGAAGAAGTTTAGGAGCAGTCGCAATAATAATTGAATCGATAAAAAGGTGAAGGAGATCTCAGTGCAGCCTGGTGAACAGTTCAGAGATGAGTGTATTGCATTAGTTAATCTAACACCGCTACTATGTTTACATATATCATATATATTTATTTTCCCTTATACCCTTCTCTTATCATGAGCCAGGAGAAAAGATTCCTATGATAACATCTCATTATCTTAGGAGCATTGTACAATTCTTGGATAAAGAGCACAAGGAACAGGAACTTGATGCACTCCTTGGAAAAACAACCCAAACACATACATGGGGAGGGAGGGGACCACTTTATGTCGGTGCATCCATTGCTATAGATTATTAGGGAAGCAGAACTGCAAGTTGCACAATGGAGTGCAATTTAGACACAAGCAATAGTGCCTGGTTCACAAAGAATATGCTGAGTCCCCTTGTACAAGAGCTCCAATAACTCTACTTCAAGCTTTCAGCTCTGCAAGGCTGCAATTTGATTTCTTAAATGTTGTCCAATGAATGATTATCACAATTAAAGTTGTATAAACATCACAAAAGTTTACCTGATTACATTCAATTATCCACTGAAGTAATTCAAAGCCAGCTGAAAGCTTCAATTTTGACACATAGCAAATTTGTTTTGTGCTGTGGAATCCATGTCATGACTCAACTGAAGGACTCTCAGTGACTTCCAAGAGAGCTGGATTAGATCCATTGTCTACGCTTATTAAGCAGTGAATAGCTCCCATTACTGGAATGATATTTATATGCATAAGCTAATACTATCTTATTTACTAGATACACCTGATTAGTCTAGATATAGCCATTTTGCTGCACATTTTTCTATCAAGCTTTCTAAAAACCATTACTTCTAAATTCCTCTTGTTGAGAGGACTACTGAAGGAACCTGGAAGGTGATTCTCGTTAACTTTCCTGGCTCCTCATTTTCTCCTATGAAGAGGTCCAAATGGAGCTAGCATTTGATGTTAAAAGAGATTAGATATTTTTAATGTTTTCCTTAGTTCTAATCAGTATTTGCAACAGCATCTGAGCAGTGTACTTAGGGTTTATGTACCTGATTAGAAAATAAGATGAGACAGAATGATTCAAAATCTTTTTATGACCAACTGCACTAAGTTTTTCAAGATGAAGTATAAAGTCCAATGTGTTTTCTTGCAGAGAAAAGCAGTTAGAGTTTACATTCTTACTGTATTTTAAGTTACATACTTTTCTATGGCTTTTACTGTGAAGAGTAGTAAAATCCTGATATATGCACACTAAAAAATCTTGGGTGTTGAACCAAAGATAAAACAACAAATGATTTGTTCCTCTGACTAGAAAATATTGACTGAAAAAAATAATGATGTCTGTATGACATTGCTTTAAAAAATCCTGTTATTTAGTTTAGTGGTTGATTTTATGTTTTGCACATTGCTTTTCGCATTTTCTTTTTTATTGCAGAAAATGATAAGGCTTATTATTATAAGCTTGTAGCTTATTTTCCATGTTATTTAATTTCCTAAAAATCTTATTTAAAACTAAATGTTATGCCTCAAAAGAAAGTAGAAGAATCCACTGCTTTTAAAGATGGCAGCTGTTGGCTCATGTGGAGCGATCTCCTGCAACGTCTATATAGTATATAGCTACTGTTTTCTTTAGTTATATACATCGTGTTGGAATAAAATACAGAAGAACAGTAAGACAAGATTGCTGAGTGAGAAAACAGAGAGCAATACCGGAGGATCCTCCCGTAGGCCTTTATGCCGGACTCCCTGCTGCACCTTGCTGCAGGACGGGGGAATTTTGCCTAGCTAGCGCAGAGGGAAACATCTGTGGAACTACTCTCCTCACGAACTCAGATGCAGCAAGGACTTTTTGTACGGAGAAGAATGAAAGCTCCAAACTGTTGAACACGCTGCAATGTGCTGATTGCCGATCCATTTATAGTGAAACTTCTGCTCATAGTAAAGTTGTTCTGTGAGGAGGAAAAAAAAAGTCATTTTAACAGGTTTTCAGTGGAATTCCAATTTTTCATATGAAATATTCACCTCGCCACAGTCAGTCTTGTAAAAGTTAGTGATTAGTCACAGAAGATGTTATTTGAGTGCTGATTTTGCTTTGAAGAATATCGTGCTGTAAAGCATCCTGTTAGAACCAAAACATATTTATTAAGGCCTGGAGGCAGGGAGTTTTTCCCATTTGCTTTTATCAAACGTTTATGCTTTTTATCCATGCCCGTTGCCATAGCAGCAGCTCTTAGACAGCTACCAGCTTTTCACATGAATTCTTATGCACTTCCAGCTAATAACTCTGGCAGTATTAGCTTGCTTATGGTGCTGAATGCTTCCCCGTGTGTTGATTTTTCTCTCCCCTTCAAGGCCAGCCACCACACTGGCCTAATTAAAGAGAGCTGCTGTACGAGTACAAACAAACAGCCATTACAGGGGGGAGCTCCGGGTCTCTAAATCCTGTTTTTGTTTGTTGTTGTTTAGGCGTTACGATAATTACAAAATCGGCACCTTCCTTTTGTGCCAGAGCCTGTCGCGGGTGTTTGAAGTGCACGTTCGGCAGTGGGACTGCGGAGGCCAGCGCGCGGCCGCAGCCTGCAACTGCGGCGTAGCTGCGCGAGAGGGGAAGGACACTGTGGTGCTGGATATGTGCAACGGCCATTTCCGGGAAACCAAACCACAGCTTGCCATCAAAAGCGCTGACGCATCGCCACAAGTCAAAATCCTAAAGTCCTATGGAGGGAGAAAAATAACAGTACGTGGATATTTGAGTACTTTTGTTGTTGTTCTTAAGAATGTGAGTTTAATATCTCTGAATGATTACAGAAGTTGCTACAAAAATATCTGAAGCTGTAAGAGTGCCTGCAGCAAAAGGTACCGGAAAATAAGACCAAGGGAAGGAGCTGGTTAAAGTGTTAGTTTAACAAACAGTAAAACAAAACAAAACAAATATCTCTGGATATTTCTTGGAGACATATCTACAAATATCTCTAGAAATTTCTTGGAAACATATCAGTGCCAATATTGTTACCTACTATTTGCAGTACGGCAATCTTCTCACGGTTAATTTACGCTAGGCACTACCCAACCACTTCACTTAAATCAAGTTTTTTTGCAGTGCTTCTGATATAAATATTCAAGGCACGATCACAGGTAAATATAGTAGAATAATGGAACGGTAGAATGTAACAGTAAGGCAATAATAGCCAGATCCAAAGAGCCCCCAAAAGCCATGAAAATGGGCTGCAAATGTGGAACATTTGGTATAATTTGAAGCACTTGCCTAAAATAGATAAGGCCATAATACACTTTGTATGTATGCAAAGTATGTGCATATCATTTATCCAATGTATACACAAAATGATGCATATCATTTATCCAGACAGTGCAATTTTAATCCAGTCTACTGGCTGAAATCACTGGAAGAATAAGAGCAGTTTGCACTAGGGGGCTTTGGTGAGCAGAAGAGCCGCAAATTACAGCCAAGAAGGTAATTTTATCCTAAAGTTGTATCATCAAGATTTATTGCCAGGAAACATTTAGAGTGAAAGTAGGTCCACAGTAGAGCCAAAAGGATATGAGGGAGTTCCTGTGTTTTGGCTCTCTTCATGATCTCCCTTGGAATAGATCTTGATAAGCTAGTAATTGAAAGTCTGTTAATTATAGAATAGAGAAAAAGCAGGAAGCAAGATGCCATTTCATTTTGCAACTAAATGCAACATAATTACAGTTTTATTACCAGAATAATCTTAGCAAGGAACCTCCCCATCCTCATTTACACCTCATGTAAGTCTCACTGATTTCCTTTGTGTATAAAACACATTAGGACACCTCTGGGACATGACTATGAATCCTGCTCTCATCCAAGTGGGAACCTGTAGGAATGGCATAGCAATGTGTATGGTCCCTCATCACACCGCTGGGAACAGTGCACCCCGATTTGTGTCACCCTCCCGCTCCCCCAACCTCCCAGCCCTTCTGCCCCACACCTCAGCCTGGCTCTGTGTCTCCAGAGGCACCGTGCAGGAGCCGGGTCCCTGCAGCTCCTGTAGCAATCAAGGTGGCCGCTCTGAGTGGCGTTAAGTTACTTTCCGTTCTGTGCAAGGTGACAGCTCCCAGCAGCCAGTCACTTTATATCTCTATAAGCTGAGCTCTCAGTAAAGCTTCTTCAAAGTCCCCATCAGCAGTGGTTAAACCCAGGTGGGTTACAGAAAAGCTGGACAGTTGTTAGGTCCTCAGCGGCGGATTGCACGTCCTAACAGGGGCAACAGGAAAACAAAGCATTACAGCCCTCTAAATTCCTGAAATAGATCCACACCTGCAAATACTAATCCAAACAGCACAGAAGACTGAAACAGCTCATGCAGTCCTGACTGCAAGGATTTTGCACACAGCATTGCAGCAAATGTTCCTCCTTGTAGTTAAAGAATGTAATTAGAAGGCATATGTTTATCTCAAAGAGGAAACCCACCCAGCTCTGTGTCAACAGCACTTCTCCTGTTCCATCTTTTAAACAACTTAGAAAAAATTAACTAATCAAGCCATTCTAGCTTTCTGCTTGGAAAGCATTGTTTTTAACTTACCTTGGAAAGCCAGACATACAGCTAAGGTGGACATACGGCCAAGGCCTTTTGACGTATTCAGAGGACTGGTTTTACATGAGCCATTCAGGAAGACTTTGACATGGCGCAGGCATAGTCATGCCATCTGCTTGCTCATCTCTTCCATGGTTTGCAGCACCTCAGGCTATTCCAAACTTCGCTGTTTCACAAGCTCTCATCCTGTGCCGCTGTAGTCCAGAAGACTCCTACTGCTGACTTACATGAGAAAATTCTGGGTCTTAAAGAAAGAAAGACATATGGCACAAAGCATAAGCCAACTGTGTGGTGACTTCTGTTATTGGCCAAGGTCAATATTCTGAGGAAAAGATACTTTAAATGCCTAAATCAAACCAAAGTGAGCCTGAGTTCAAAACACGGTATCTCCAACTCCCACTGAAATCAGTGGAACTGTTGCTTAGCTCAATCGGACCAGGAGATCACATACAGGTAGCACCACAAAAAGTATCAGGAAGCTAAAATGCCCAAGATTGTTATTTACTGCAGCCAAAATCTAAACTCTGGATTCCAGCAAGGAAATAAAAATGTATGTTAGTCACATCCTCATAGATGTGAATAGATTTGGTGGGAAGAACCTTATAATTAAAAGGCACCAAAAGAAGAGAAAGAAAAAAAAGCAATGGACACTAGTTGAGTAAGTTATTCTCAATAGTTTGGGCAGGGATGACTATTTTGGAATTACTTAAATAAAGTGTTTCCAATTATTTAATGTATGTTTTTAAATAACTAGAAACATCGAATTTTGGATCAAACAAAATACTAGGCTTAGTTATCAGGACAGAGCTCTCTCGCCCCCACGCCTGGTACAGATCACTTTCAAAATCATTTTACCTGGAAAAATAGAGGAAACAAACAATACATTTCAGTTGAAGTGATTTATTCCTTTTTTTTGGTTGGGCCACCAATCTGAAAAATCCATTATCCACACAGCTCTACTTCTTTGTCTTACCCTCAAGATTTTTTTTTTCTTTTAAAGGTCAGCATAAGCCTACCACAAGTTCTTTAATGAGAAAATTGCTTTATCCACTTTAAAACACAATCATTTTCTGGGTAATCCGGCCTTGGAAAATGAAACGATTTTTCAGAGGGAAGAAAGCTGTTTTTCAGACTTGGCAGTTTATCTAAAAGAAACAATTTCCTCGGCAAAGACACAAGGGTGGTCTTACTGTCATGGAAGTTGCTTCAAAAATTAGCTGCTAACTTACCAGTGGGAAAACTTCAGTGAATGTAATTATTAATTTAAAAAGGAAGCACTTGCATGGATTTATATTTATATAATGCTATCAGATATTAGCACCAGCAAATCTGAAAGCAAGCTAAATAATAGCATGAATAAATATTTATAGTGTATCTAAGTGATCTTAAATTACCACCGGTATAGCCAGCACCCTACTTTTGATACTTTTGTTTATAGAAATGGACATTTTTTATTACATTAAAAGCTTGGTAATGGTTTCAATTCACTGGATTTTCCTGCCTCCTCAGATCATGTTCCCTTCAGGAGCATTTGTTCGCGCTGATGTAAGTGAGTGGGGAATGAGTCTGACAGTGAGGACGCCGAGCAGCGACTTTAACAGCACCCAAGGTCTGTGCGGCATCTTCGACGGGGACGGCCGTAATGACTTCCACCGCGCCGGCGGGCGGCCTTTGCTCCCGCAGCACAGCAACGTGCCTGAGGAAGACTTCGTAGAAGAGTGGAGGTACAAAGCTGGAGGATTCTAGACCTGGAAGATGTACTGTAACATTTTTTTAAGGGGTGTTGATACATTTATTTCGTTACAGAGCCCTTTAATGACCTGACAGAGAGATCTGCTTAATCTACCGAGGGAAGCCTGGAGGCCCATCACCATCCCAAACAGCACGACAGCTGATTTTTCAGTCAGCACAATACTCATAAGCAGTTACTGAGAGACAAGTTTTATATTCACAAGTGATGTCATGTTAACAGCCGTGTTAAGATCCCACTCAGCTGTTAAAAAAATGCAGTTCTCACCCACACTGGAAAATGTAGATAACTGACAATAGGGATTAATTAAGGGTTTGGTATTTCCCTTGTTCTTTTATTCCTGAACACTAATTACAATATGTGGATATAGATTAAATGTTACATTTTGACAAAGTGTGGTAATATATGTACCATGCTAAAGCTTAATATCTACTCTACTAATGACAGCAGGCTTTAAAAACTCTCACTTTCTGAAACAGATGGTCTGGAACCAAAGCCAGGAATCTGACTCTGTAACATATCCCTATCCCTACCCCACATTTTAATTCCTGATGCTGAACTCTAAAGACACCTTCAAGGTGATCCCAAAAGCAAAATGGGATTATTTGGCTGTGTAGGTTTGCTTGTGAAGTACCGTTTGCAAATAATGAAAAACAGGCTGATCATGACTGGTTATGTTTACTTGCGCAGTTATTGTATGATCAACTTGGGTCCTGATATTCTCCCTGTTTGGTGCGGGAAGAACAACTGCATGAAAATTTGGCACAGGGAAACAAACCCAAACCTTGGTCAGATGGGTCAGTACATACCTTAATATCACACTTATTCTGCATACAGGAACAGCTTACTTAGCTCAATCCTTCAGCAACAAAAAAAATTTTAGACCTATTACATTTCAGAAAATAAATAAATTTTTCTACCATTTCTACCATTTCTAGTAATGTCCAACGGGTTTAAATGATCGCTATCTAGTCAATTTTGACTTGTAGTTAGAAATAGTACAATTTAGAAGTCAGCAGCCATTTGAAACAAATTTTAATGCACTTATGAGAACCAGTCAGATATTGCTTGTGGGAAGGGAAGGGGCGAATTAATTCGGTGCAAGGACAACCAACTTCTGACATGCACAGTGAGGGGCTACCTTGAGACTCCTGGGAGGAGCTGTTCAAAGCAAGGTTGCCAAAAGATCAAGAGCCAAGGCAGAATATGTGCGAAGATAATTTACTCATAAAACAGAGGAATTTTCTAGCGCTTGGCACATATGATGGGAATACTTCAGGAAAGGTAGAGGAATCTTCTGTTAAGTGAGAAGGGCAGAAGGGTGACAAATTTAGCTTTGCTGAATCCCCAAGCAAGGATTGTTAAGGAGTCTTCAGAACCCATGCCTGATTCAAAAACCGGCTGAAGTCAAGGGAAAGACTAAAGCCATTTCCAGAGGAGACTGGATCAGTCTCTAATCCACCCACGGAGAAATGGCACAACAGAAAATAAAACCTGGAGGGTGATATTTTCTGCTGCTGTTTTTAATTTCATTTTAAATAACATTTAAGGCACATTAGTCTTCAGGACTCTCCAGCACCTGAAGCTAGGCTGTGTTTGCCATCTGGCAGATCAGTTTCTTCCCTGGCTCCCACCTCTCCCAAGCAACTGCAGGGCTCAGAATGGCACAGATCTCTTTCAAACATCAGCTTTCCAATGCACCTTTTAAACAATAAAATGACATCAGAACCTCTCAGTCCTTAAAAAAGCATCCTGACAAGGAATTCTAAAAGACATATTTTAAATAAGTAAGAGAAATTATTCTTACATTTTGCAGTTATCCACTGGGAAAGCAACAGAAATTCTTTTTGGACTCACTATACTAGTATTCAACACAGTTTGATAATCACTAGTTTACGTAAGTTTTACTTAATTATTAAATACATAATATTTAACCAGAGTCTCTAGTTTATGTAATGCTCCCTTAAAAAAAGACCTACCTCTGCTGCCTTAATTTGTTTAGCTTTACAGTTAGTTGGTGATGTGACTCCGGGTAGCTGCAATCACAGGTAACATGAGCATTCAGAACTAGAGACACGGTGTGCGCAGGACAGCCGCGTGGAATTTAAAGTTGCACTGTCTTGTTCTGCAAAGGGCAAGAGGTCATTTCAGTACTCCCTCAATCAACAAAATATGTTTTATTGTCCTAGACTGTAGGAAGGCTACTGCTAAGTGCATAATAGCTTGGGCATTTCTGTGAGCGTGAAAGCCTTCCTATCATATCATACTGTATTCTGTTGTGCCTGCACATTGTGAAAAATGGTTTCATAAATGTCCGGGCTCGTATTTCAGAAAGAGAAATTGGTTCATTTTGCCTCTGTCACTGCAATGTTGTTGTTTTTTTTAAGTTAGTATTTATCAATGATCAAAATAATAATATCATATATTTTCAAAATATACTGGAAAAATTGATAAGGTAATTAAACTTTCTACAACAGAACCTAGTATCTGGCTTCAAAATGTTTGCAAATGTTTTCTTTTTCCTGAACCCTTTATATTCTGGCTGTAAGACAAAAATAATGCCAAAATAATCTAAACTTTTGGTGATATTTCAAATTTGTCCAGAAATAAAGTACTTCCAACTCCTGGGACAAGAAGCGTATCTTCTTCTTCAAAGGTCCAGGATTCTTCTTCTGCCATACAAATAAGATCAATCAGAAATCTTATGCTCATGAGATTTCCAGAGAAACTTTAATTATGGTTGTTCATTCAAACTAAACTCGCTAGAAGTTTGCCCATAATTAAAGCTGGACTAAATTAAAAAAGGAAAAAAATAATCTTACCTTATATGACACTCTAACCCTGTGATCAATAGAAAACTTCTTTGTGTGGAAAGAAAAGCTCAAAGAAAGCTCCATTAGAAGGCCAGAATGAAATGAAGTATGCATAAAAATTTTGAAAAGAATAAAATGGGTAAAAGCAAAAAATACAGTGCTCCAAACTTTAGAGGAAACCCTTTGTAATTAGAGCTAGGGTAAATAGATAAAGATGATTTTCATAATGAAGTATTTGAAACAAATATATCTCTTTTGCCATTCTCCGGGCTGTATCTGAGTCACATCAGGGACAGATCCAAGGCCTTACTTCATGTGTAATATGCAAAGGGTAACCTGCACCTTAAAAAAGTTCTGTGAAGTGAAGTCACGCAGTTAGGCACAGGGCCAGCAAAGCACTTAAGCATCTGTTACCAAACAGTCCCAGTGCAGTCCTAAAAAATGTATAGGACAACTCAGGAAGGACAATGCAAAAGTGACTAAAGAAAACAGAGATTAAACTTATTAAGTACTTTGCCAGACTGGGAATTTATGCATTCCCCAGACTCAAGGAAAGAAAGTTTACTTAATAATGTACACCAATTTGTTGAAAGTTTCTTCTTTCTAATCTCTCTTTTTAAATCAGAATACCTCCAGGGAAGAGTTTATTCGACAAGACTCCAGCACCTTCTGAAGGGAAGCACAGGAAAAAGTACTGCAGATGTCAGAAGGTGAACTCTAAGTCTTTGCACTCAGTAAACACACTGAACACCTTTCAGAATTCTTTCCCTCAGTCCTTTGGTTGCCATTATGAAAATGTGGATTATACTTCTGCAATCCCATATCTAGATGTTACATCAGAATTTGTCTCTCACCCAGAAGTAGGATCTACTTTAAGAAATAGGAAACTGTTGGCCAAGCCCTTTCAGCAGAGCTATCTGCTGAAATCAGTCAAAAAGCGACGTAGCCCCGAGGACCAATTAAAGCCACTCACACACATTTCCATGCAAAGCCAGGAATACAACAGTTTCATTAACTTTACTAAACCAGCAGAAGAACTACAGAGAGCAAAAAGGCAAGAAGACTATTACGAATACTCATCGTTTTATCCGTTGCAAAGCCCAAGCCAAATAGGCTCAGAGAGCTTTGCGTATTTTTTCCCAGAGGACTACTTTGAAGGAATTCGGACAAAACTTCCACTGGCATGGCCTACTCCTAATGGCCTAACCTCCGCCAAAGCCCTGGAGATTTGCCACCAGCTTCTTGCAAATTCTACCATTGGCTTAGCGTGTAAAGCTGTCCTTGGCAAGCAAATGGATGAGGCAATTGATATGTGTCTTTCAGATTTGCAACTCAAGGATGATGTGGCCTGGGTGACTGCACTGATAGCGCTTTTAGAAAATGAATGTGAAAGAAGAGTGATAGGAAACATAAGTAAACTGTTTCATGTAGGAAACCAGCCATCTGCTAGCCAGGAAGAAATCCTCACCATTCTCCGGTGTCCTGCTTTCTGTAATGGCAATGGACAATGTACAGAATTGGGCTGCCAGTGCTTTGAAGACCACAGCTCTTACGATTGTAGCATTGCCAAAAGTAAGTAAAAAATTCTGTTTGTTCCTACCCTACCTATCTTTCTATGGTATTACAGTTATTAGGTAGAACATCTGCACAGAGTTGTTTGCTCTTCAAATAGCGTTACCAGCAAGATATCTGATGAATTAGTAATCAGTTTTTGACCTTGAAGAACTGATCAAAATATCTGGTTGGTTGGTCCTTCACTTTTTCGCCTCAGTAACTTTTTAAAAATGGATTTTACAAGCCCCTTAGCAAACTGGTTTTGCAGAAGTGATTTTCTTTACATCTGATCTATCACTGGCATGCCAACCAGCAAGCTTCTGACAAAAATGAGGGTCCTGCTCACCTTGTGGTCAATATTCATGTCAGCACTGTATAGATACTTCTTTTCCTGATCAACAGAGAATAACATCTGAAAATGAGTTTCAAACACTGTATTAGTTTAAAAAAAAAAAAGTGACAAAATGAACATGTAATATTTTCAGAGACATAAACAGCTATAGGACATATGTGAACTTCAGATTTGTGCATTCTACAGACCGGATTCCACAAATATTTAGGAATCACTTCATGTTTAAACAGGTGGACATCCCACTAGATTGTGTCTCCTTTACGCTTCAGCCTCTCAATGTATAAATCCAAGTCCAGTGTGACTATTCACAGTGCTTGACACTAAGCACGTGTACAAATGTTAGCAGTAATTTAACAATTTATGCCCTGCTTCAGCAAACTGTATAAGCTTATGCTTAAAGTTACAAAAAGGTACTTAAGGCCCAGGCATACAGCTGAGTTCCTGCAACTTAATAAGTGACAGCAATTCAGCTAAGCTGAAATGACAAGGCATGCTCTCATAGCCCATCCCAAATGTGGGGAACAACTTTCTTCTGTGATGCTTAAGCTAATGGATATTACTTTGTGTTTAGGACAGGTAAAGCTCATACATATATATATATATATATATATATATATTCATTCACCGTGGCTTAGCTGACACATCAGAATCTCAGTAAGTCCCAGGAACCCAGCTGCATATCTGATACTTCCAAGGCATTTACTAGTAGGATGGGATTACCCATGTGTTTCAGAATAAACATGTTTCAGCACGCTGATTTAAAACAGTGAAATACAGCCCAACATTTGTTTTTTGTTAATGATAGGCTAAAATTTACAGGATAATTTTGTAGATCTGGAAAAATTCTCTAATTCACACAGAGAACTGACATCAGTGACTGAAAAGTGATTTGAACAATCTTATAATAATTGTCCAAAACAGAATTCAATGATTCAGGTAGGGGAGCTGCTTAGACCAGATTTTAAATTTTTGTTTTACTCAGATTAGAAGAAAATAACTGTGCTGCCACTGCCTTTGTTTCCCCTTTTCTCCAGCTGAGAAAACTGTAGTGGATGATCTTTGCTTCAGAAATTTTCCCTTCTGGAAGTCTGTTTATTAGAGTTCAAAATACATCAAATTATTTCCTCCAGTTTTCCAAAGAGACTCACTAGTGTTGCCTCAGCAGAGATAGTGACTTCTCCTAGCTGACTCCTCTCACCAGTGATACTAGCCTAAAAATACCTCTATTCAGCTTCTCCCATACTTCGGTTTAGTCTCCACTAAGAGACAGATCTCTTCACCTTCTAGAAAGCTTAGTTTTTTAGTTACGTGCTCTCTGTCAGAGCAGCGTTGTATTTAGTCTGGCCCCTGGGGAAAGTAAGCTTGACTTGGTGCTTCTAAGGCAAGGCATTGGGACCCGCAACAGAGCCACATGGTAACAATTAGGAAAGTATAAATTTCACTCACTGTTTACAGTGCTCTAGTTGCTGGACATGAGTTCATTAGTGTTGCAACAGAACTAATATTCACATCTTCAGCAGTGTTCCTTTTCCAAAATTCCTGTGCACTTTCCTCAAAATTTCAAGGCAATATTTTATTTAAAAAGTGAAACACTCTTGTTCTTTCTGTCACACTGTAAATAACTATATTACATCAACTCAAATACTGTCTGCATTCATAACCATACAGCTACTTCACTTTCTGTCCGTGTCTGTTTAACACCTTATTGCACCAAAACTCAGCTATTCCATGTAAAGGAGACTTTAAGATGTAATGTATGCTATGTAGACAGCACTTCACCGATTTTATTCACCCAGCCAAAAGGGACTTAAATGGCTAAAATGCTCCATGTATGGTGTATATAATGGCTTAAAGCCATCTTTCCAAAGCCCTCTCTGTGTTGCGCTGCACATTTTCTAGCTGCAGCTAAGAACTTGTATTTTTGACTACAGTACTATTTGCAAAATATTTTCTGTGGACATAAGCTTTAAGTGCAAATATTATTTTTTATTTAAGAAATCAACAGACCACATTAATAATTACTACCCAAGAGGAGAAGAATGCTTTCTAGCCAGCTTCTAGCTAGAAGAGAAAGTATTAAATAAAAAAGCAGAACAAATTGCCATTTTGAGCCACTAGTATATTTTTCTCTTGAGGAAAAGCCAGTGGCATAAATCTCTGATGCGCAGACATTCCTTCCCAAGGGTGTACCTGACCCGGGGAACATTTAGCATTTGTTTTTCAATTTTTCTGCCATACCAGTGAGATTATATGCTGCCCTCTTATCAACAGCTGTCAGTCTCCAGAGAAGAAAGACCATAATCACTCATGGTGTATTCCGCCCCATGAGCACTCACTGGCTCTTACAAGTTTGTACAGCAGAGAAAGGTGGGGGAAAAAACATCAGAATGGTGCAACAGGCTCTTATTAAGGCTACTGTAATTAACTTCAGTTGCTAAAATCTTCTCTGCATAATATAGATTTACGTTTTCTATTTGCAATCTATCCACCAGCTTTTACAGGGCAAAACCCTAACATGCAGCAGGGTTCACAAAGGTGAACTCCGCAGCCCATGGAACCCTCTGAGCTGTCTTCTGCATAAAAATAAGGATCTTAGAGAGGAACTGCTGATTCACAATCATTCAGGTAGACAATAAAACTACTTAGCAATTCCCTGCTTTCCACATCCTTAAGACCTGAACTGGTTGTAAACATTTATTCAAAATATTTCACAATCTGTTTCTCATTAAAATGGAAAAATTGGAATTAAAAAAGCAGATGCTTAAACAAATATAGCTGAAAAAAAATTGCCTACAGACAAATGAAAAAATTCCATCAAAATCTGGAAAACAATTCACAATTTTTTTAAGAGTTTGTTTGTTAAAGAAAGGAGCCTCTTAATTTAAAAATCAGGGTTTTGTTTGGCTGGATTCGGCTTGATTATTTTTCCCCAAAATGAAAACACAAGAAGTAAAGAGGATCCATTTCCTAACCAAATTTACCTAAATCATCACTGTATTTACAAGATGGGAACAAGCTGGAGAGTTGCAAAAACTTTCTGTAATACGGGTTCCATAAATACACAACACTTTAAAGAATATACCTTTGAATCTGTAAACTGCTGCATTATGACTCTTCCCCAAGCATGTTCCCAAAACAGTCCTCAAGTTTTCCAAATGATGGATGGGTGGGAGACAATATACATTTCTCCTAATGTTAGTGGTAACAGCTTGAAGATTGTAATCATATCAGTCCCTTAAAGAGAAGGACTTCTTTTCATTTGGGGAACATAGTATTGAAAATTAGCTTCTCAGCATGTTCAATGGATACTTGCCAAGGTTTTAGCAAAGACCAATGATCAAAGCTCTCTCTTCTCTTTTACTAACTTCTGAGTGTTTGATCTTACATCTGAATAACTCTTTTAAGGCTACTCTCACATGTGTAGTATGCACATGTGACCTCAGTGTAAGAAAACACTTCTTCACATAAATACTGTCAAGGGCCATAATCATTATTAAAAACAACTGAGTCAGATTTGAGTCCAAATCTGTCCATAGCTTCTCATGTATTTCTCCACCCAAGTAATGCTCCTTTTCCTTCAGAAGGTTTTGGCTTGTCTTGCCACAGCCTGAAGTCAGAGCTTTGGACCGCAGAGCCCTGGAAACCCTAAGCTGACTGTGGCGCTCATGGAAAGCAGTGGTCCTCATGCAGGGCAGTCAAAACCCCCAGGGTTTGAACTCTGTCCCACAGAGTAACCTTCCATGGCTTTCGGAGTCCCTTCCGAGAACCAGTTGCAATGGCATTGTCTCCTTACAGGAGGACAGATATTTAATCTGAGTAATTTGGCTTTAAGTCCTGATACCCAACTTAAAACTTCATAAAGAAAAATTAACAAAAGGATGTGTTTTTTAGGGTCCACTCCTCCTCCTCTCCCAAACATCCTGGAACTAACTAATGCTAGACTGATGAAATACCAGTATGTCCTGGAAGGGCAAATAGCTAAGATAGCTACACTGAGTGGCCCCACGCCAGAGCGCCCAGCACTGAGCAGGACCTGACTGGTGGCTACTCCATTCTTTATGCTACGGGTTTGGAACAGGGAGGACATCCTGCCTGGAAGGGACTGAAACTGCAGGGTAAAAGTCTCATGTTTCAGGAGCATAGCATACATCTGTATGTTTAGTAAAATGCAGATAAAGGGATGGAAAAGCATTTGCAGTTCAAGCTGACTTTGAGCACAATTGGAAAAAAAAATCCCACAAAAATTAAAATCAAGGTAACAACTAACATACTTAATTTGCAGAACCTTCTCCTTTGTCTTTGGAATAAGCAAAACACAAACTGTAGAGAAGCTGAGAGAATTCTGCAAAAGAAGCTGGTTTCAGCATTAGCTGTGGACAGGCAAAAGTACCACCAGTCTAGAATGAACGAGTGTGATGAGCTATATCGAGCTCCATATATTACAGACCATTTATGAATTCATTTCTGATTGATCTAGAACATACATTTTCTACCTCTATATTTAAGAATACTGCAAGTGTGTACCTATAAAAGGACCTGATCTTGGAGCTGCAATGTAAAGCAGATCCAAATGTCCACCCAGAGGTCAGATCCCCTACAAGAAGAAATAAAATCTTAGTTCTGGCACTCCAATCACTTGGACATTACAATACTTTAGCAAAGGTCAGCTAGTTAATTCAGTAGAGACAAGGAAGGCATAACCACTCCTGTCTGAGTTTCACCTTTAGCTGTTCTTCATTTTGGAATGTTATTCACAACATCCTTTAAAGATATTTGCTTGTTTTTATATTTCACAGGCAGAAATGTTCCACATAGATAGCATGTGATGTAAAACCTATTTGCAGAGAAAAGTACTATATACTATACACTATACAGTGTATATACTATATACTATACACTATATACTATATACTATACAGTATCACAAAACAATGATGTGTTTCTTAAACAACAATTCCAAAGACTGGAAGCTCTCAGAACTGAATGATGTTGATGTCAACAAAGCCAGGCTTTCACACCAGAAATGCTCTTAGAGATAACGAATTAAGAACAATCTCAGAAATAAAGCTGTATGTTCAAAGGGGGACAGTCTGAGCTCCCTAACTTGCAGGCCAGCGTCCTAGCCTGTCCAGGAGTGCTTAGGCAACCATCACTGTGCAAGGACAAACAGGATCAGCCTTTAGGCTTTTCTACTAACAAGCACAGGTTCTGCAGTAAGGGAAGAAAAGGAGTAGAAATCAAGAAGAAATGAACTATGTTTCTGCAGAACATATAAAATTGGGGTCCCCCTTGCTTTCTTTTAAAAAGACAGGACCTAAGGTACAGAAGAAGGTATACTGATTTTGGAAATGGGCCATCTAAGATAAAATTTAAATTCTATTGTTAGGAAAAAGTTATTAGAGAGGAGAAGTTACATGAGTAATGAAGGAGAAGGAAACTCCTTGTTCTGGCCATATATTTTCCCATTAGCTGCAAAACAAATCTCCATCTAATTTTCTCAGATTGGAATTATATATGTGAATTAAAACTCCCCCAAGACCAAGGAGGCCATCAACGTAATTCAAATATCCTTTCCAAGGTCACCCAATCTCAGCTACACTGCCAATACATAACAATGTATTCTGCAACCGGTTTTGACCAGCACAGAAAAAAAAAGGTGGCCAGGCAGCATTTTTAGGGATCAGAATAAAACCCATAACATATTTAGAATAATTTAAAATGAAAACATGTAGGAACAGAGAAGATGCGAAGTGTTGCTTGCAGACAGACTTACGCCTCTGCACTGTTTGATTCCAGCAAGGAGCTGTCCAGGTGGCCGGAGCTATAATTATCCTCAAATGAAAACTGCAATTTGGAGTTGAAAGGCACCTCTGAAATTTGGCAATGCTCCAGAAGCTTAGACTTTCTTAATGTTGCTTAACATTTCATAAAACCCCCCAACACCTGTATAAGGTGCTTAAAATGTCATTACCACCTGTAATTAAATACAGAATACAATTACACAGATAGCAAATCAGGTTGGTGCTTACAATTTGTATATATTGACCATGTTGATTATAAAAAAGAATCAGGACTAGTAAAGCACACATAGAGGGATGTAATATGCAGATTGTATGAAGCTCTAAAGAGCAATTACAAGATAAAAGGTAATGAGGAATAATAAGGACAAATTAGTTTCAGTGAAGTAATGACACTTGAAGAAGTTTAAATTTCTATGTGGAATGTTCTGGAAAAATTACAGCTAGCAAAAAACCCAGAGCTAATAAAAAATACTGTGAGAAGATGAAAAGTTAATGCTTACCTAAGATGCTAAGGAAGATACCATTTCTGTATCAATGAATGTGTCTAATTCAGTATCGCTATTAAGAAGTTCTTTGAATCCAACTGCATTTTTAGGGCTATGAACCACAGCCAAAAGGTCCCTTCTACTGATATACAACAGCAGTTACATGAGTTACACTGTGTTATTTTTAAAATGATTATATTGATCATTCTGAATTTTATCATACCGCTTTGGGCTGAGTCTTGTTCATATGCTGTAATTAAATAATATTTATGAGAAAACACAAATTACTTTGAAAAAACCCTCTATTGAATAACAACAGCACAGGGTCAGTTATTAAAGTTACTAAGGAAGGGGACTTCAGAACAAAGATGCCTCTCACAGGCACACATCTTAAATTCTTCTGATATCTCAGGCCAGTCATATGAGTTGAGGATGAAACAGGTATTACAGAAATCTCACTCTACATTATTTTGCTTAAATTTTTTATGCTTAATTTCTGTTTTATTGGACAAAAACATGAGGGAGACGTTCAAAGACAAGAATTTAAAGTGCTTTAAGATCCTCTGGTGAAAGGGGACAGAGTATTTTATCTATTTCTATATTTATTAGTATGTTTATTTCAAACATCTGCTTTTGAGATTTTGTATGAGAATATATTAACTTTGAAATAAATAGGGTTCTCCCTCTTCTGTCAGTTCATTGGCCTTTAAATTCCATACCAAGGTGCCATAATGATTATGTAAGGACCATTAATCCGTCAAATAAATGCACATTTTTTGACACATGTAATATGTCGTTTGTCGACATGATACATCACAACAGCTCCGAATGAGCCATTATGGTGTATTGGGTCAACAGAAGTTTGCCGTGCATAAATTAGACTATACAAAGCAAAAGTGCATACTAGACTTTTCAAAGAAAAATAGTTAATTTCTTAAATTACTAGGGTATCTCTGAGGAAACATGCCACTGAACGTTTGCAAGGGTGGTAGATTCTGCCTCTGATACCAGCCTGCAGTGCTGTTACGACTGGAGCTCCAGTGAAGAATTACAGCATTTTATGCCACCATATAGGTGTCAGGAATGGAGAATTGTTCAGAATTATGGAATTTCTGTCCGATCCTCTCCACAAGAATTGACAGTTTTTTAAATTTGTGTTTATATAAATAAACAAAAAAAACACAACCCAGTTTTTGGCTAATTTGGCAAATCACTTTACATGGCAGTGAGGATTCAATACACTTTAACAATTAACTATCAATTTTTTAAAATTGCTTTTCAATGGGTGAGTCAAACATATTTGTGAGGATAGTGAACACCACAGTAATCACAATTAAACCTTTCTGGCTAAAAGACAGTGCTATTACTATAAAATACTAAAATTATTAATTGGGCATTATTCTTTGAAAAACTTTTTCCTTTTCAAATAATAAGTCACTGGGCTTAGTTGATCTCCTCATTATAATGGTTCCACTGACTTTGATGGACTTAGTATTAGCAAAGTCGTAGTTACTATTACCTTGATGCAGTTTACATTATGAAGAGAAAGTTAAGTCTCTTTTGGCAAATGTTCCCTTCTTTTTCCCTTCTCTCTTATTAATTATTGCCTTTTCCATTCCGTAATTCTGGGTTTCCTTATCTATCCAAATGTGGAGAGTTTGAAAATTTCCTATGCCTGGGCAGGTCTGCTTCCATGTTGCTCTGAGTAGGTACTCGTTCAATTAACAACTGATGGGCAGTAAGGCAGTATTACTATAGTAGTTTAGACACTAACTCAACTGTTTCTGTGAAATACATTTTTCTTCAACAATAATTTTGTAAAGCAGGAAACACTTTATGCAGATCTCTATATGCTGTTGCCACATAAAAATCTGTTTAATATGCCGCTTCCACTCTGCTGGGATTGGGTTCTTTACATAGTGCTTAAAGATATTACAAATACATTTTTATTTCTTTCAAGCTGACATTAAAAAAGTGAAGGGGCATTCGCTAGGATATTTAGACATTGTAAAAGAGGTTGCATGCAGCTTGTAAATGAAAACTTTCATTTTGAGAGATGTTATCTCCACTTAATATTAATTTTTTCCTCAGCTTCCCAGATCCTCTTGGAAAACAGATAAATATGAAAATTCATATTAGATCATGAAACATATGTAACTATTGGTTCTTTTCAGTTATTCAGCTTATTTCCAATTAAACTAATTAATGATTTAATACTGAATGCAAATTGAAAAAATCATTTTTAAATGTGTATTTACGAAACACGCTATTTCTTACTTTCAGCTACCTATGCAGGAATGGTCCTCATCTGAGTGAGTTAACTATCAATCCTAATAATTTTTTGAAAATGGGAGTTATCCACCTTTGAAAATACCACTCTGGTGCCTTTAGAATGAGCACCTCCAACCACAAAACTTTAGCAGATAATAATATAAAAATGTTGTTACATGACAAATATAAAATTTGCAAAACAAAGATAGTTAAAAGAAAAACACTGTGAACCTTGTCTAATCTGCCATCGATATATTCTGATAGTTATTGATGTGCTCTGTTTAATATTGATGGAGACAGATTTTTTCGCATGTCAAATAAAACATATTTCTGCCTAGGAGTTTTGTGGGTGATTCTCAGGGACTGACAAGCTTCCTGTTAGTTTTGAAGCTTTTCTTCTTTTCATAGCAATTTTAGCTTACTTTATTATAGCGCAGATGTAATAAACACACACTTCTGAAAAGATAAACAGCAGTACCAACCTTAAAGTATTAACTCCCAATTCTTTCCATTCAAAGCACAGACCTGGCTGAGCTGGAATAGGGCTATTAGCTTGATAGTTACAAAGTCAATAGAAACTGTATTTTAAAAGGATATCAAATCCTCATGATAAGGGACATGGAAGGTTGCATGCTCGGTGATCCATACTATTCCTTGCAAATCAGATCAGGGAGATTAGTCTTTTCTGCTGATTAGTTTATTTGCTTTAATGCAAAGCAGTGAAAGCGGTTCACTGAAACATGAAGCTAAACGAGACCATTTTCTGAAGTATATAGAATTAAATGCTGTAAAAGTTTACAAAATTAAAGGTCTGAGTTAAACTGACCAAAGCCTGACAATTCAGATGCATGCCTGTTTTACATCATGCTGTTTGCAGGCACTGCAGGAAATTTCAGCCTTAAATCTTGCTAAATCCAAAACAAAACAGAAACCCTGAACAAACAACGTCTTTCCTCAAGTACTCACACACATACACCCCAAATAACAGATTTATGAGCTACAGAATTAGAATCAACAAAACTTTAAAATGTCTGATTTAAACTGACCAAAGCCAAAAATTCACTGCAAGCCTGTAACTTCTTTATCTCGTGCTTTATGAAGGGTTTATGGCAGTATAAACAATCCACAGTCTCCAGCACAGAATGTTCAAACAGTTATGAATAAAGAACACATTCGTAATAACCAGCTCTTATTGTAATTCAGTAACTGTAAAGATGGAAAAATTACCACAAACAATCGATCCTACACTCGTGTGGACACACAGACCATGATCGTGCCCCTGAGCACCATTTTGCACATCCCTTTGAGCTCCATAACTGCAGTCATTAGTATAAAGTGCTGCTGCCTGTGGTCCTGCTGTAAAGTGCCTTCAAGTGACTAAACTGAGATCTGCTTTGGTAAGTCAGTAAGCACTGTGAATGTGTAAACAGATCTTAAAATTTAGCACCTATCCAGGCCATCTAAAAACTAGGCAATATTCTGGGGTTAACAATGTACTTCTCTTCCCCTTCTATCACCACCATAAAGTGCTAGCAAGCCTTTTTAAAAATAGATGAGATCAAATAGACACAAAATGTCATAGGAAGCTTTTAAAGAAAAAATAAGCTACCATATTGCTGCAGAACATTGTTGCTTTCAGTGTGAAACAGAGCCAGTCCCTTGCAGGCAGTGAGTTAAAGTACTCACAAAATGCCTTTTCCCATACTCTGCCCAGGGCTCACTTTCTCTGACTGCAGTGTCTCTAACACCGGTTGCTGATTTGACATGGACACACCACAAGATTCAATGAGAAGCTGGAAGTCTGGGTCAGTGAAAAGGCTAGGTAGGGTAAATGGGGATTTAGTCAAACAGCACATTTACACGAGAACAACTTTCAGGACAGATTCTCATGCCCCTGCTCAGATCTCACATCTTGGCTACCTTTCACAGCCAGTCAGCACTATCTAAAATGCACCCTCATTTGCAAAGCTTGGTTCATGCGTAGGAAACAAACACTTCTACTGCAATCCATCCTGCATATCAGAGCCCTTCAAAGCAGACAAGATCCTCCACGTCAGCTACAGAACATAGGTCTGTAGTTAGGTACTATGACAAACTCCAAATCTTCGAGAACTACACTTGGATGCAGGAACAAACATACTCTTCTTCTAGAAGTCAGGTTAAAGAGGTCTAGGGCAATGATGTGCAAAAATCCTGGCAACCTGCATGTAATTGTGAATACTTAGGGAGGATTTTCAAATGAGCTTTGGGTTATGGATACATGCAAAAGAAAGAAGTAGAGTATTTGTGTATTTATTTGAATGGAGGCAGATTCAGACTTGCTCCGTCCATGCTGTGAGATAACTAAATGTCAGTCAGCTCTGATCCAGAAGCTTCATAGCTGCAATAGCAGGACATCCACAAATGAGCCAGCAAGCTCTGGCACAGCAGCTTGCTAAAACAGCTATGTGATTTCCAGCATAACGCAGGCTTGCAACCAGCCAGATCAGGATACAGCAAAGTGAGCTTGGTCTGTCTGCATTCACCTGCTCCTAGAAAACGTATCTCCTGCTTGACAAATATCTTATTTGACTATTAACATAGACAATTTTATTTTTTACTTCAACAAAGCTGCAACCATTTCCAGCAGCTTATGATCTGGTTAGCTTTCCTGACAGGCTGCTTATTTATCATCCCGATCAAGAAAAACTGGGCAGTCCATTTCCTTCTCTTTATCTGAACAAGCTTCTTGCCAGTTTCAATTTCAGGTCTGAGGCTCCAGCCCAAAGCTACACGTGAGCTTTCGAGCCCTGCATAAGAATGTTTATTTGTGCTAGGATATTCTTCTAATCAAAAGTGGAAACCAAACATGAGCTACATCTATCCATCAGGAAAACTTCAGAAAGTTTACTTTCACAATATTCATTTTTTGTCAAATTTCATTTTACTTCTAAGTCTGTGCATACCCATTATTTACATAACAGACTATAACAATATCTGCAATATCAATTGTGTATTTATTCATTTTTTCCTGTCTATTATGTAGCTTGTGCTCCTCGTCAGGTTTGACTCATGTAAATGCTTACAGAAAGCAACTGCACTGCCAGCAGCGCCAGCAGCTCTGAATTTACTGTTCTTTCCTGCACATTCCTACTGATGCTAACACGGTGGGAGCTGGAGTGCTCTCTGCCTCGAGGGAGGCTGATCAGACACAAAGCAGGCACTGCAAACCAACAGGACCAATTGCCAACTTCTATCCAATTGCCTGAGATCTGGAAGCCTTTTAGATACAACCTTCAAGTCCAGACTCCTCTCTCCTTTCTATTCCAAGACAGTTTTATTAAAGACTGAGATTTTCTTACCCTTCCCCAACACCTCCTGCTGTTCATCATACAGTGTCCTGGTGCGATGGTCTACCATGCAATAGATGCGTTTCAGGTGTGTCTACTCTCTGTGTGTGGAGACCAAGCACTAGAGCTGTGCAGGGTGGTGCCCAAGCGTGAGCCGGAGGATGTGAGCACACAGCTACTTCAGACTTCCTTCGCAACATGCAACGTATACACCATACAGAGAAAAGAAGGAGGTTGATCTGTCCAGATTTTGTTATATTTTGACCTTCATATTCCTAAACACAAATCATTAATGTTCAAACAGCTCACACTTTCCACAGGCTTGTTCCATGCACTGCCTGATTTCCTGCAGACTTGTCTCCTGCAAATTAAAGAACTTGCCCCACCACAAAAATCACACATCCATTCCCATCTCTCCGTGACCACCAGTTCCTCAACTATCCTCTGGATATTTGCACCTTTCCCCTTACTCTCACATTCATGGTATTTCCTAGTTCTTTCCTTTGGTCTTGTCTTCCTCCTCTCCAGTCTTTGCTGAACTACTTCCTGTTCTTTTGCCAAGGTCTTCCAGTCTCTGTAGTATTTCCTTCTCACTTCTCTATCTCTTTGGCCTGCAAGTTTATTATATAGCCACAAACAAATACTGAGAGCAATGAA
Source organism: Apteryx rowi (assembly GCF_003343035.1). NCBI lineage: Eukaryota > Metazoa > Chordata > Aves > Apterygiformes > Apterygidae > Apteryx > Apteryx rowi. The sequence goes on along the minus strand of NW_020451093.1, from coordinate 3,722,343 downwards.
CAACTGCTGAATTCCGACTGTGTTTCCCTAAGAGCAGTACCTGTATGCGTGCGTACTCAGCTACTGACTGTCATAGACTTTTATGTAGTTAATGTCATTGAGATTATCACCTTCTGCATTTGGTAGAAACTGGCTAATATATGCCAAAACCAGAAGACAAAGGGAAGGACAAACAGAAAACCTTGTTAAAAATAAACATCTAAAATTCCTATGTCCATTAAATGTGATTGCCCATTTTCAGAAACATTCAAATTAAAACTAATGACCAATGTAAAAAATGAAGCCAATTGTTTACTATCCATACTGAGGTCTAAAGTCTGAACTTCAGTATCCATTTTTTAAAAAATCAGTCATAAAATTACTCTTCATTTTCTGTCAAAATGTTTCCCTCTTCTTCCTCTTGTCAAAACACTTCCCACAAAAGGCCTTTGTAAAAAATTGTGTATGGACCACCTTCTCAGAACCATGTCTTCACCTGACCAGAGATAAAGCAATAGAGAATTATATTAAATATGATCTCCTACACAACAATACCGTTTATTCCTCCCTTTAGAGAACTCCCAGCTGGAGATGGCTTGAAATATCAAAGACTGTGGTAACAAATAAAAAGCTCAAACAAAAAAAATGGTCCCCTCCTTCTTCCCCCCCTTCATCAAACTACAGAAAATATATGATACATTTTTCTTCCATGAACCTTTCACCCCTTTCACCAAGAAAAAAAATCTCGTTTTCATCCTGATTAACACGAATGCGGCAAGCCTTGAGAGAAGATATCCAAACATATATGGGAACGTTTTTCTGCCAGATTTAGACCAATTTAAAGATGCTGTATAAAAGTGTGCATGGGACAGCTTGAGTGAAATAAATACTAAATGCCATGCTGATACTGTAAGTCATTTCAAAAAGCAGTGAGGCTGGATAATTTTGCTTTGGCCCTGACCCAACAGTATTGCAGTAGTATCAAGATGTACACAGAGATGTAAGCAAATCCTACCAAAAGCATGCAGGGCTCATTCACAAGTAACAAACCTGAGAGTGCCTTGCTGAAAAAGGACTGCGTGAACACGTTCCTGTCCTGTCACTCATCCCCAAGTTACGATATTTTTCTTCACACACAGAAGCTTGAAAATCTGAAATGATAATGAAAATGTTAATGCAATCTGAGCTACCTCAGTACTAGTGGGGGTAACTATTAAAATCTCATGAAAAACATAATGAAGCATTTTTTTTAATGCACTAACCACAGAAGATGGCAATTTATCAAAACCATTTGCTACATCTGACTAATAGTTTTGTACATTACAGGAATCCACAACTAACTGATGAATGCTGATAAGCTGTAAACCACTTCTCTTCTTGTAAAGATAGCAAAGTGCCCAATAGTGTTGCTAATACCGCTGCAATAAAATCTTTAACAACAACAAAAAAAAGAAAAACTAAAAGCATTTCAGAAGTATAGAAAAAAGTCTTTTCACAATTTTTCACATTTATGTTGCCTTCCTTCCTTTCTTTGGAAAAATGAGTGTCATGCAGCTATGCGGTTACAGGCGGCGATGTGGTGGGATCACAATGTTTGAACAGCATTCATCCTAGTTACGGCTTAAATGGCAGAGCCCTAAAGGAACAGCTAGGTACTGTGGAAGGTTATCAACTCAGCTAAAGGCATTTTGCCCCTTGAATCAGAACTGAATCAATGTGCCATTAAAACATTAGGCAACGTAGAGCTTCTGTTTTAGATAAGCTACAGCTCAGAGAAAAGCGACAGGCAATATTGCTTTGCCACAGCAGCAGCCACAGGGCACAGAAGAGGAAAAGCTAAGCAGCGCCTCTGCCCACTGTGTAACATGGAAAATAGCTTGCACCACATTAGTCTGGTGCATGATGTGCCTCCTGTGGCTCCCAGTTAACCCACTTCTAACAAGTATCATTCAAGAAACAAAAAGGGATTACTCTGTTTTGTATTATAGGGCAGATAATCATAATGGCTTCTCCTGACCGTAAGAACTATAAGCATTGCCAATGAAAATGCAAAACCAGGATCCTGCCTGACTGCAGTTATGACAGAGGACATTACAGAGATCTTCTGACAGACTGTTGCTATCCAAGTACCTATGCTGATGTAAAGATCTGCCCAATTTTATTTTTGCTAAAGTAAAGATTTGAATTCTGCAAATAACTTCCATTTTGACTCTTTAAAAATTACCCCAATATGAGAGCAATAGGCAGTTTTAACAGCTAAAGTGCAAGAGCAGAAAAATGAAACTCTGAGAACCATAAAGCATTTTTAAAACCTTAATAGGTGAAATTCAACCTTGTAAGGAGGACAGCACAGGCTATACATCACTTAAGCCCTATTTAAGGCCTCAAAATACAGTTTGAGACTTAAGTGGTGCACAGCATTTGTGCTGACACTGTGCAGAGCTGTGTTGCCCATTAATGACTTAACCCTTACATGCAAACGTTCCTCTGAGGACTGTTAGTTTCGTTACATCTACAGTTTTTGACAAAAGGAGTGTCTTTTGCAGTGCTGCTTCACACTGTGAGGAGTTTGGTGGCAGGGTCATCTTAACATATTTCCACTTCCCACCTTCACACTTCTCTACCTTATGGCATGACACACTATATTCTCAGCTGTGATCCCACAACTATGTTTTGGACCTAGCTGTAAACCGGGTCAGCAAAAGCTGGTATTGCCTCTGAAAACCTTCTACCATGAAGCCACAACACTAGTTAATTAACCACATGAGCTGTATAACACTCTCTGATAAATCAATACTGTGTGTGCAGGAGAATTATTCAATGGAATGTTTGCTGCTTTCTGTTCTCATAACTGCTACTGCTCTTCTTAGGAGAAACTTGCAGGAGAGCAAGGAATACTGAGAAGAAGAATTAAAACAAAACAAACCCCCACTGTAAGAAAAGGAAACAACAACAATTCTGATAAACCAGAATGGAATAGCATGCAAGTTGTACTCTCTAAAGCTCTGTATCTATCTCATCCTTTCAGAGCACACTTTGGAAATCACAGGCTTGGAAAATGGCGGCCTCTGCGATATACGAGTCTCTGACTGTAGCAGGATCCGGGTGTTTGGCCTCGGCTTCAAAGATTCTCACAACCTGCACTGCAAGGTCACCAGATTAATTGTAAGCAACTTCCCACAGGTTCATAAAGTATTGATGATCCAGTCAAACTTTGACATGTTTATATTAAAGTCTTCCACCCTGAACAGTGCTGCATGCCATCACCTCTCATTGCTGCAGCAGGGTACAAATACCTTTGAATCCCATTGCCAGTACGTTTGCTATGAGTGAGGGGAGCTGAAGCGGCTCAGCCCTTTCCAGGATTGGTTCCTAGGAAATGCAAAGCTATGTATTCTTGCCAATTTTCTCTGTGGGGGTTTGTTTAACTCTTGTTTGGTTCAGCTACACCGTAGTCCAGTGAAGCCTGAAATCACAATATTATTTCTCATTTTGTGCATCTGGAATCTGCACGCTTGGTTGTTTTCCTAAATGCATTTGAATGCTAAGTGTTACAGTTAAATATAAGGCTTCCTCAACACAGTTACTGAATTTCTCATTTGAATTTTCTTAGTCATAGTTCAATACTAAGTCAGAAGTTTTAATGAGTATTGAAATGATCTTGTTGGGTAACACTGTAATTTTATTATAAACTATTATACACAGGCAATTCTACAATTTTGAATTATTTGGTTTAAGCATACTCAAATATAGTGTTGGATGCATCTCATAAATCTACTTCATAAAAGAAGTTCAGCCTGCATCCCGCTTACCGTTCATATGCTAATAAGACACAACTGAGATTTGCCTACCATGTCCACTTAGGACTCGGTAGGCCCTGTATGAGCAGGGATGTTTTGCGCAGCTGATCTAGATATGCAGCAGACATTACCTGCACGGAACAACAAAACGTACAGCTGGCTGCAGAGCTCCAGTAGCAAACACAAAGCTGCTCCACAGCACTACCTTGTACCACCGTGGCTGCTCATCTTTGATACAAATCGTAGCCCTTCCTAAATCAATAGACCACTTGCATGCTTAAATGAGCTTGCTCTTTACTGTACCTATAGTAACAGCATCATTTTTTTTAAATAAACCATCTGCAAATGCCTTATAGTATTAATTAGAAATATAAACATATGTTGACTACTGGAATTTCTTTCCATGAGCCTTCAGTTTCTGTACTCTCCCTCTGTTTTATTGTAGCATCTCAATGGCAAATGGATAGTAAGAGAGCAAGAAACCACGAAAGCGGATTTTCTCAGCTCTAAGGCTGTTGACTGCCAGATTCCTCTTCTGAACACTACAGAGACAGAGGCTGTGCACTCTGTGGCTGGTGATGAGCCGTTCGCAAGATGGCAAGTGAAAGTAGGAGTTTCTTATGTTTCTAAGAAATGATTTAGAAGGAGCAAATCAGTTGTCATGGTAAATTAAAATGCAAAGCACAATTTGCTTCCCTTCAGAATTGAAGATGCCCATAGAAATACTTACGTTAATGTCATGCAGTGAAAAAAAAACCCTCTAAACCAAAACAATAGAAGTTAAAAACAGATGTCTTTATAGGCAATCTGAAAGTGCAAATTACAATCACTTCTCCAGGTAATCGCCTGAGATTGATGCAGTTGGACTAATCAATTGCTAACCATCAGTATTTCATTTCGAGGAACCCCAGTTCAAACCGCTGATTAGGTAGCAAGCATGAGCGCGTCTTGCCTCTGCGGCCGCAGGGCGGCCTGTCGCACAGCAGAGGAGCGGCGCGCACACTGCTGGAGTTGGCAGCGCTCCCCCAGTAGCTGGCACGGAGCGAGCAGCGTTGCCACAGCTATGGACGAGAACGGCTGCAGGAAAAGGCTTGTGTGGTACCAGGTCATGCTGAGTGCTGCCTCCGCTGCATTTTAGCCCCTTTTGTTCAGAAAGTGATATTTACTTACTAAATATTTACAGGAAATCAGTGTCTTATTGAACCTGCTCCTGCTAACCCTGGTCTCGCTCTCAGCCTGCATGGTTATTTTCCACAGATTGGTTGCTTTGTTAAAACTGAGATCATTCAAGCACTCTATAGCTGAGAAAAATATATTGCAGTTGTAGAAAGACTGCAGATGTGCTTTGAAAACTGTAGCACGTAAAAATGAAACATGTAAAACACTAGCTTCACTCCAGTGTTACTGCCTCTCCTGCAAACCTCAGCTGTTCGTAATACAGACCACACTGGTACACAGGTGCTGCCATGTTGCGCAGGGAAAACAAAAAGACGTTTGGTGATGCACACTTTCTACCCAGTATATTTATCTAAAATAGATGGAAATTTGTGTTTTAAGAGACCAGTATAAAATCTATGTGGCAGCAGAGCCCGACTGCCTGCTGCCGGGGGTGGATCCTGCACCTTCTGTGCGGAGCGGGACCTGTCCGAGTAGACAGAGACTGAACCAGAGGGGCAGCTCCTGTGGTTGCAGTTCCCACCACTTCTCCAAGGAGATACTGAACACCCTGTCAGTCGTGGGACAAAATCCCACCTTGGGACGGAAGGATCTGAAGAACTGTTCCAAGACACCCTGGAGTTTGCTGGTGCAAGAGGACGGCTCTCAGTTGTGCATGTGCGCAAGGCTCTTTCTCCGCGGTAACTAGAATGAGCCACCTTGTAGCTAGCGCGTATTATGATTCATTTTGCTTTCAAGTGCTGGCTGTCAGCTCTGAGGAGGTCTGTACTGTTTCTTATTTTTTCATCTCAAAACATGTGTAGAAAGTCTCTTTCCTTGCACTTTAGTTCAAGGAAATCTCTGTGCTTGTAAGCCTTCTGCACCTTTCCTAGCTTTTGAACCCCACGGAAAAATCTGCTTCATGGATACACAGCGAATACACAATTAAATCATCTGAGTCAGATGTAGCCAGCTGGAGGCTAATCGTATTTCCCATGTGGATAGTTTTGCTGAATGAATTGTGAAGGAAAAGCTCAGAATTCCATTTAGAAGGCATTTATTTATTTAATTAGTATTAGTGCCTCTTATTGTGGTGGCACAGAGAGCAAAATGATGGACTATTTCAAGACAAAAATGATTTGAAATGAATTCCACAAATATTCAAAATTTTGTGCTACAGAAAATTCCTAGTAAGATTTACTTCAATATTATATTTTGTCTTATATTAATAGATACTTTTTAAAATGCAGCTAAAATTTTTCCAAAACCAAAAATCAAAATAATTCTTTCTGAAAATATCAGTGTTCAATATTTTCAGAACCTCCCCCGCCCACCAAAACAAATTGCAGAGGAATCAGCAAAATTTCACATGAGCCTTTTTTCAGTTTTTTTCACTACCACAGTTTGGGGTTCACGAGCTCTTTTTCTCAATATTCTTTCATTTTATCTCCATTTCTCTCTATATATTTTACCTCTTGAGCAAGCAGATTTTGCTTGTTCTTTCCACGACATACTGCTGAATGTAGATAAGAAAGTACTGGGGCTTCACCAGAGAGTTTGATATAATTAGATTAGATACCAAAATACAAAGTCCTACTTGGGCAGCAGATGACTTAGGCTGTCCATACACAGATGCCTAGGTGAAAAGGTGAAAGAGCTTGGCAGGCACTTACCTAATTTGGGAAGCAGGTCTCTTGCTTATCCTCAATTCATTATCACTGCCTGTATTTGTCAAGAGTAGGAATAATATTTGCTAAAAAGTCAGCGAGGCAGAAACTGAATTTGAATTCAGCAAGTTTCTACAGCTTTCATTTTTCATTCACAAACGTTCATACAAGTCAAATTGTATTTATATTATGAATGACACAAACAGCCAACATTGTTTCATGATAAATGAAATTCACTTCAGGCAGAAGTGACAGACAGTTCCTCACTGTCTTGCTTGCTTGTCCAGAAGAAACAGCTCACTCTTTGCAGATGATACATGTGTTCAAACCATCAAGGCACAACTGTCAGTGAGTCTCGGGCTTTTAAGGCCAATTGACTTCTGAATAGGGGTCTGCTCCTATTAGGTCTGATCACTGCTTTTGAAAATATTGTGCCACATCACTAAGGCAACTAATGGAAAAGCAATTAAATTAAAAATAAAACAACACAATTCTAAAAGGACACCAAAGTGGAAGTTTCTAATAGTGTGTCGAAAAATTACAGTAACAAAAAATTGGAAAGATACATTTCATTCACAATGCTCATTTGGGACAGAAAAATTAGTGCAATTTTATAACTCGTATTTTTCCCTGTTTATTCATTTCTTAGCATCTACCCATTACTAGTGTACTAGTATTGAGAAAAAATTGGAAACTCTGATAAAAGAATGAAATCAAATATAGAGTGCATTAAGAATGGCATCTTCTTAATAGAAAGCTTGCTGCAAATGAGCACTGTCTTTCACTGAAGTGCAGGTTTCTGGGGTTTGGGTTTTAGGGGTTTTTTTTGGTTTTTTTTTTTCCTCTCGTCTGGAACTGGATGATAATTTCTTTACTTCTTTTAAAAAGAGTTTTTCCATTTAGTATAACATATAATAGTAGAACACCTTGACTGAGTATGATGTCCAGGAAAGAATTATGCTTCTTCCTTAAAGCTATACCAACAACTTTTACTTCAACTTAAATTAATCCAAAGTAGTTATCTACTTCAGAATTTCAAATTATAAATATCCAGAAATATTATCTGTTTACCTACTTATATTTGTTTCTGCAGAACTGAATGCACTCAGCCAGTAGTGCATTTTGAACTGAGGACAATCACATGTGGTATTGTGGAAATATCTACTGTATTATGTTCCACAAGCTTTTATATTAGTCTTAGTGAGCTTACGCTAATTGATGCTTTTTATGGAATTTATTAAAGTAATTTTTATTCTATGCACATCCAGTTAATCTTTGCTCAGTCTTAACATACATTCACTCTTACAGTGAACTGAAGTAGTTTATTAATTGATCAAGAAACCTTATACTCTTTGACCCTGTTGCTGATGAGGAAATTTTCTTCTGATTCTCTTTCTGAGCTATGTCTGTGCCAGTCTTTTGGTTTTAGCAAGCTTCTTCAATACTCTGGTTTCTGCCTTCCTTCCTGTGGCCGTGGTTTCTGTGCTGCCTGTCCATCATTCCCCCAGGTGACTTTTGCAAATATGATTCAAATTAGTGAGACAGACCTAGATCTCAGAGATATTAAATTCTTACAAATGTCATGAAAACCAGAAGGGCTGAAGTGCAGACACTACTATCATCTTCCCCGTCATAACTACAGTCCCTACTCTGCTTGGGGCAGCTGCGGCCGGTGACCGGCCAGCACGGGGACGAGCGCCACGCAGGCAGCACTGTGCGGAGGGAGGCCGGCAAGGTGGGCCGGTGCCGCTGTGGGAGGGGAGGAGAGGAGAACGGGTTCAGGAGCATGGGCTAATCCGGGGGTGCTGCTCTGCAGAGGGTGTGTAGCAACTGAGGATGTCTCAACTCAGGGCTCACAGGAGCAAAGTAGGAAATTTGGGGTTGTTTTTACAGTAAGAGAACAGAAGGGGTATTTGGCAAATCCAAGGCAACCCAGGCCTCCTTAGATCTGCTGAACGGCTTCTTTACTTTGATTGTGAGAAGCTGAAACTTATAAGAAGGCTGTACTTTCTGACCAGTGCTTATCAGTGTTTACAGGATGGCTTTCAGGAATATTTTTGCATTAGAATGCTCTTTAACATTCACAATTTTGTTTCGAGAGGTGTGACAATGCTTTCTCAAAGGTTAACACTTTCCCATACTTCTCTGGTGTTCTTTCATTTCTACTGTAGAAAATTAAAATATAGACTTGTGTAGCCCTGTCTCATCGTGTAAGCATCATACACTTCAAAAGGCATTTTTAAGGTCTTAATTCTAGATGAAGACATCCTAAATTACAGAAAAGTGTAAGCTGGGACTGGAAGGTGACCTGTTCTTCTAATCTACCCTCCTGTGGAAACAGAACTGTTGCTGTCTAGTTTTACCCACAGCAGTACTTTTTTGAGGCTTGTTTAAAACCACCTAAATAAATGCATTCTCTTTTTTTCTTCAAGGAAGAACAAGCTAATTGCTTTATTATTAGTAGGAAAGTGGTTCTGACTTTCTGCCAAAAATCTTAATTTCATGCCATGACTAGAAAGACCTCCTTGTAGAACTTGATTACCTGTGTTGTCTCCATAAGGGTATCAGTATGACACGCATATTTGGTTATGGCGCACATGGTCCCAGGCACCATGCACTATTGGAAAACATACTGATTTTGTCTACTGAAAATGTTTTTAAACTGAGACTGTTCAACAAACCTAACTGCAATCAGAAAAACTGAATGTCAGCTGAGCCAAAAGATCTTTTGGTTATTAATGAATAGTTTCCAGTTTGGAACATTAAGCAATTTGTTAGCTTGCAGTCGAGCAACTCACAAGCGGTTTAATTTATCTTGCTGGCAGGCATCCAATGCAAGGGTGCAATGGTATATGCTCCAAAATGAGCAGACAGTCCCCATATGGAACATTATTACTTATAAGGATGATTTTTGTATCATTTAGATCACTAATGATGGCTTCCAGTACAGTAATTCCAAAGTTCTGACCCTGTATGATGCAGTCTGCCAGGCCTGTGAATTCCATCCAACCGGACTTTGTAAATTAAAGGTAATTGAAAGAACATAAAGGTTTAATATGGATCATTCATCTCTTCCTTAGTCCTCTACCTCCCTTTGATGTACTGTGTGTAGTACCTATTTCAGAAGAGGAAAATCTATTTCATAGGTCAGCTGCACGAACTAATACTTTTCTCTCGTCCACAATTTCCTCTCTGCACTTTTTCATTATTATTATTTCTGTGTGGTATGAATACCTGATAAAGTATGCTTCATGTTGGGCTTTTATCAGACTGACATTTCCAGAAAGAACACGGTTGATAATATTTATACTTGAATGTATTAATGGAAGCAAATAGGACTGAGGATTCTCCCCTGCAAGGCAGCTTACCTTCCCTTCGGCAGTGTCTCCGCTAGTGAGCTATTTTACCTCTCAGCGAATTCTTAGTCTGTTTGGGGGAAGCACTCTCGCTGTAAGGTACATCATCTGTGTACCCGTTTCGGGCCTTAGCAAGAGGTATACTCACATGCACGCCACACAACTCCTGTCATGTGAAAATACTCCTGAGGCCATTGAAACATTCTTGCTTACATTAAATACTGCTAAGTACAAATACATAGTACTGTGGCAGTTACAGATGCTGTAATCAAAGTCTAGTGCTACATTTTAAACTGCCAACGTGCTAGTAAGTGCCTGGATAACACTGTATCTCTATGTTTCCCTGTATAGTCTAATAAATGACTTATTAGTGTAACATCCCCTTTCCCTAAAAACCTCCTCTTATTTTCTAGAGGACTGCATTAGACAACTTTACTATTTTTCAGTGGGGTTTATAGCATACTTTTAGCAGCTATTGGGTGAAAACACTTTAATGCCCCATTCCTGCTTTTCTATCCTGAGGCAAACACGAATAGAGAGCACCACTTTTCATTTTTATAAAATAAAGATTAATCAGGTATATCTAACTCATTTGCCTAACTGTCCTCATTAATATTAACAGGAAAAAATAGTTTTCAAACTTGCACTGACTGTGATAACTTACCACTTATCAAAATAAAATGAAAATTCACATTTTTTCAAGTAAATCAGTGAATAGAAATTATTCCATAGGCCCAAATGAGGGCAAAAACACTTAAATTTCAGATTAAAATAATTATGTCAGAACTATTTAAATTAAAGCTAGTTTGGGGCGGGGTTGTCAAAGGTTTTCCTTATTCTTACATTTTTGAAACTCAGAAACATATATGTTTTCTCACTATGCTGGTGTTTTCTAGGGATTACAATAATTTCTATTCTAAGATGCTTCAAGGGACTATTTGAACTAGGCTTCCAATTGCATGAAACCACATTCTAATTACCCCTCTTATAACATTACTTTGTAATACCTAAATTGCTTTCAGAAAAGGTGTTTCAATTAGGGGACATTTTATATCAGGCCATTTCACATTTTGTGTTCCTCTTTTATGGAGCCCATTCTCTACCACATTATCACGTCAGAAAAAAGCATCTTTCTTCATCAGAACCAAGCCTAGCTCCTTTGAAAACAACAATGTAATAAAATCTAATTAACATCCAAATTTTAATGTTGAAAATCTGTGGTGTTCTATCATTTGGGGGCAATTACAAAGTCCTTCTTGTTTCTTTACCTTACCAGTACTTTTAAGATGGTATAATTTAAAATATTACCTAATACACACTGCAAAAGAAGCCTGAGAAACTAATAAAGCAGTACTTAGAAACCACAAGATTCAGTACACAAGGCAGTCTCAGAAAAATCTTTTGGGCTTCAGTGGGATCAAGCAAGCAGAAGGCAGCCTTATGCCTAGGCTGGAAGTCTGCGAACATAGGTACTCTGCGGTCAGAGGTTTGATTACAGCACAGGGTGGGTAGGTTTGTGCTAATTTTAGTACAGCTATTTTATCTAGCCATAGTAAAGAAATTCAAGCAACCTGATATTTCAGAGGAGCTGTATGAGCTCTCCAGTGGTTGTGGGATTTCACTTGAAAGCAATGTCTGTTCAAAGGTGGGAAAAGGCAAGATGACTTTAGGCCCCAGCAGCTTCTCTCAACTGCTGTCCGGCTACCGCAGAGACATGTCTTGCCTTCCTGGGAGAGTTCCAAGTTTTTTGGCAAGCTGCAATGCCAGATGAAGTCCCATCTGCACATGTGCCCCAACACAGGCTACAGGAGAAAGGCATAACTCTCCCATGGCACCATCAATGTGTTTAGCCACTGTTCATAACAATCTTATGGAAGCCTAAAATCAAATACACTTCTCTATTCTGCTTTTATCTCATTGCTTTTCTGTATTTTTAAGAACATCCAGCAATAATTTTGTTACAGGAAGAGAATTCCAAAATTTCAAATGGAGTTTTTAGCCAAACTCAGCTTTTGTTAATCTCATGATGCTTACTTCTGAGTGTTACCAAATAATCATATTAGTAGTCACAGCTGGTAGTAATAATCACATACACTGCCTAAGCGTTGAAATGAAAAAAATTCATGTTCTTTCGCACAGTGACAAGCAACACTCCAAGTTGCCCAAGATAAAACATTCACAGCTACAAGGATCTCACACTGAAATTGGAAAACTCTTATGTTTCACCAATGTGACATCTTTCATCTCTTGTTTTCTCCCTGTCGGGAGAAAGTGCTAGCATTTAAATTGCTACTATTTCATTGTTTCAAGAGACAAGCGAGTCTTGCTTATCTCCAGCAATTATCAACTGCTAATTTCTTATCTTTCTTATTTCTTTTTTCCTTGCCTCCACCTCCCACTCATTTTTATTTCCTTTTTTGGCAGGAAAATACTTGTAATATAGATGGACTTTGCTATGGTGAAGGAGAGTCAAGCCCTACCAGTCCTTGTCTTCTCTGTGAACCTGACATTTCTAAGTTCGCCTGGTCTATTAATGAAAGTAAGACACCTTTTCTAAGATTTGGAAGCACTTAGATGTAGTACTCAGCCTGTGAAACGCACAGTTCCTTCCTGTGGCTACCATGGGTCTATCCTACGCAGTGTGTGTGGACTGTTTCCAGCGGGAATAACTAGGTGCACCAGAAATACAGACTGAACAGAAGGAAGAAGTACTGCGCTGTGTGCACTACGGGCCTGGGCACATATCTTGTTCTGGCTGAAAGCTGACAAACCTCAAATTACTAAAACCAAAGTAACACCTTAAAATGAAATTTTGACATGCCAATGCCTCAGGCAGTGCCCATATCTGTCAGCTAAAGCTTGATGGACCCTAAATACATCTGTGATCACACTGTGGGTACAAATCTTTAAGGGAACAATTTGCGGAAGACACTGCTTTTAAAACACTAATGTATAATTTTGGTATCTTAAAGAATTGTTTTCATTCTCTGAGCCAAATTCTAAGAGGTGCCACATAAAAGGCCTTTGCCTGGCAGGGCATCGAAGTGATAGGAATCAGCTAAACCTGACTTTCATTGCTACAAAAGCTAAAGGATCATTCTGCAGCCCTCCATGACAGGAGCTGCGGAGAAGCCTGCCTGTTGAAGTTCCTCCGGAATGCTAAGGCCATAAGGAAACCTTTTTTATGGCTACGTCCCCAATATAAACAACAACCATTATTTACAGCTTGTTTTACAGATAATTCATGTTTCTAGCAGCATTATCTTCACAGTGCATCTCCCCACACACATGAGCACATTTATATCTGGTCAGTATAAAGATTATAATACTGCTTTTATGTAAAATCATGTGTTGGCTCTAGAAAGAGTTACTCTGTACTTTTAGGTTCCGTAAATAGAAGCAAATTACAGAGCGGTACAGAGGAATAACAGGACCTGTTTGCTTTGCTTCTTTGCAGCTTTATATTCCTTTAGAGTGCCTAGGTCAGCAGGACCCTTCTGGAAGGAGAGCAAGACTGCTCTTTTCCTTGGGGAAAAACTGGGAATGCTCAGGGACAGAGGCTTTTGGAGAGTGCAATGTATAGGAGAAGAAACAGCAAGAGCTGTAACACAGTGGCTGGAGTCTATAGCTGAAGTGGAGACACTGCCAAGAGAAGCAGTGTGCAGACACACTCGGTCTCAGAGGTGACAGAAAGACACTTGAGAAGGACCAGAAAGAACCCATAAGACAGTTGGCAGCAACACACAAAGTTGTAAGTTGTCTGAAACCAAGCTGGGAAACAGTGACACAATGGGAAGGGAGAGAGTTGTTCATGAGTCCTTTTTATTTCTGTTTTGGCCTAGTCATTTTGCAACTTCTTTATTTAAAAACATAAATCTCTAGTTTATGTCCTAAAAAAAAATGGCTTTCAGAACTTAAAACCCACTGACAGAGAAAAGTATAGGCAGATCCATCACAAGTTTTGGTCAACTAAGACATTTTATTTGGATGAATAGCTAAAATGTCTAAGGGTAAGCCAGTCCTGAAGAGCCTGGAAGTACCTCTTTTATCCCGCAAGGATATAATTTAGTTTAATGAGGGATTTCATCTCTGACTCACAAACCTTGCCTCCTTTCTATCCTTGTATTGTATTGGCCACAGTAGTATTATCTCTAGGGATGAGCTGATCCTGGTTGTTATACAGACAGACTCGTTTTTAATACTGAGACAGTCTCATTTTAAAGTTCAGAAAATGACTTAAAAGGCAAAAACTGCATTTTGTTTGAAATTCCATAAGGCTAGAAATGATTTAGGAAATGTGGAACAAATCATGGTTCACATTTCAGTCATTTCAAAATTTAAAAACACCAAAATGAAAGGGTTCATCAGACTTGTTTTCAAAATTGTGAGAACCTTTTAAAAAGTAGTGCAATAATTGTGAGTATATACATATTCATTGAATGCAAAGGATGCCTCAGTGTAATTAAAAACACTCTTGTTCAGAGACTGCTTAAAGAGCTTCTCATTTTATGTTCTTTTGTGCCTATAACTTCTTGTAATCCTCCATCCAGTTAACACCTTTGCGTTTATCTGTAAGCGCACACCCATTGAATACTTCATTGATTCCTTTTGGCACAACCTTTATGGGCTCCACGGTTTGAGTGTCTGTGAAGTAAGAGGTAAATTAATAGATGGAAGCTTTCAGCAGTTATGCCATGGCAATCTGCTGGCCAAGCACTTTCGAAAGCTCTGATAGCAGAGCAGCAACGAGTAGAGAGACACATTTAAATAACTGTGTAATGTGAAACAAGCTATTGAAAGCAAAACCTGAGAAGTGGATATGCATGCACAAAAAAAATGCTAATGATGACTTCCCAAAAGCGTAATGCAAAGACACAAGCAGTCTTTATAAGAACACATATATTGTTCATAGTTTTAGAGTATGGCTTGAAATTAATCCTCGGAAGTAGAAATGTTTAAATTAAATAAAACCATGGACAGATTACATTCTGTGAGAGGGTACCTTTAAATACCGATACATGTTAATTTGTACTGATGGTTAAAGAAGGGAAAGATGGCTCGAGACTGAGGAGGCTTAAGTCACTGAGATGAAATTCCCAGCCCTGCACAGAGCTGCTCTCTCCTCAGGGTACTCAACTGATCCTTCTTTGCCTTGGTTTCCAATTTTAAATGTAATACTTCTTTTCTCCACCTTGTCTTCCTTACCTATTTATATTGTAAGTATCTTCAGGCAGTGTTTGTCTTTACTACAAAATAGCCAAGTACAATTGGGCTTTCATCTTAAGGAAATACTGAACATCAACAACAACAACACTAAGAATAACAATGACAGTAGTGACAGGATGCGTACTACAGTCCCTGCATCATTGATGTACCTGTACTGGCATTGAGAAGATCTTTATTCCTGAAGTGTCTGACTGAATTCAGTCAAACTGCTCAGGCTTAACTACTACTCATGTGTAATGGTACTAGAATCTACTCAATGGAATAGTTACATAACTTACTTTTTTCCCCCTGATTCATTTGTCATTCATCATTTTGAGCATGAGTTTATTTACTTTTAGATAGACAGATAAATAGTTAGAGTGGTAGATAGAATAAATTTACACATGTAACTACTAGAGATATAATTAATGTTTTAGTAAGAATTGAGGGAGGCAGACTAGTGGGAGGTTATGGAAGTAATGTCTGATCTCCGTGTATCAGAAACGCATCAAAAGTAATCTAAATTCACTACAGGAGAGAAGTTCAGTATGGGAGATGAGAAAAATAGGAGGAAGAAACTATAGTTTCTGGTGAAACTCTTTGCTGCCTCTAACATCTAAATAACTTCCTCCATCAGTCTCCAGATATTTCTGTACCTTTTTCATTAAGAACACTCCTACAAAGACCTGCACTGCGAATGTTTACACAGGAGGAACTTGACTTTATGTAATTATGTTTTTTTTTCTGCTATTTAGACAACCTACCTCCTGTGTTCCAAGTCCCCTCCAGCCAGCTGCTGACTTTTATTGGTGAGAATTTTGTTTACCAGCTAATAGCAGTGGATCCTGAAGGGTCAGCTGTACTGTTCATCTTAGAGGTTGGGCCACAGGATGCCAGGCTCTCTCCTGCTGGCCTTCTCATCTGGAAAGTTGATTCAGAACAAATGCAGACCTTTGAATTCACTGTGTCGGATGAATGCAATGCACAGAGCAGATACTCTATTGAGGTAAGGAAATGAACACTTTAAACAAAACAAAACAAAACAAAAAATGTTTATCATGTCATCGCTTTAGTGCAATTGTCATTATACTTATTAATTCGTTATGGTCTTAAAAACTAAGACTTCAGCTATTTCCTCGTAAGCGTATATTACCCGGCATAGCAATAATGATCAATTAATGGAATAAATATCTCTGAGAACATAGAAACTATACATGCAGTGAACAAGAGAGAGTGCTATTGATTGCTGTTTGAAAGAACAGTCCTGCAGAGACTGTTAATGGTTCATTAATCTGCTTTAAAATTCACATTCTGCTTTTGGATTGTAGAAAAAAGCATATAACATAAAAGACCAAGTTTTAGCTATAAAAGGAGATTATAACTCATTCTCAATGATATTTTTAGAGGATGCCTTGCTCTTATGTCATTACTCCACAGTTTAAGTTTCTTGGCAGAGCCTGTGCATTGCTTTGTCTTTATTGTATGGCTTAGCATTAATCCTGTGATAGCATGAGCTAATAAAGTGGGATGCAGTCTCTTGACACAAGAGCATTTTTGTGAGGAAAAGAAAAGTATTTTTTGCAAAGATTTAAATCTTTACTCATTCAAACAACTGTCATCAAAAGTACCAATCTGCTGAACCCACACAGCAAAGGAGAAACTGGAGTCTAGATATGATTGTAATGGAAATACTTCAAGTTAGATCTATGTTTAATGAGATGCGCTAATGCAGAGATTCAAATCTGTTGAAATGCTGTCCTTGCTAATAGGTAACATAACTATAGACCCCTCTTCCTTGAAATAGAGATTAGCTAAGGAATGGCACAGTCATGTTCCTGCCTGGGAGCCATCTGTAATGGCAAAAACAGTAAGGAGGATATGCAGGCAAGCATAGAGAAAAGATTTCTCATTTCTTCTTTGAAGAATAAGGAACAAATCCTGCCCTCAGATACCGTGTAGCAACTGCTGTTATAGCAAATAGGATTTTTTTTTCTTGTAAGAAGTTAGAATGTGCCCATAAATGATAAAAAGAAATCCCTTTCAAGTCAAGCTTTCAGTCACATAAGTATGGCGAGTGTGAGATCATCTATCTAGACAAAGGAAATAGTTTGGAAGTAAGCTTTCATAATGCTGTATAACGTATTTGTACTGTATATCTGTCCTTTCCTAAAGGGTAACAAAGTAACGCTCAACCGTGGTTATTCAGAAGAATCTCACGACGACTCCCTTTGTCTCCCCAGGTTCTAGTGAAGCCTTGCAGCTGCAGCAATGGCGGAACATGTGTTACCAACATCAAATTCCCTCCAGGCCTTGGTGAATATCTGTGCTTATGTCCAAATGGATTTGATGGCGAATTTTGCCAGGAAGATATTAATGACTGCAAATCAAACCCATGTGGAAGTGGAATGTGTGTGGACAGTGTGGACAGCTATATCTGTAAATGTCCTCCTGGTTTGGAAGGTAACACATCACTCTTTCCATCTCTAATTTAACTGGAGATTGTGCTTCAGTTTTTTTAGAGTGCAGCATGACCACAAGCATCTGTCAAACTGGCTATATATGCCTCCCCTTCTGCTCCCATGCCTTAGCTTTAAACAGAGAGAGAATGTGTAAAAACAGCTATTTAACTATCCATGCTCAAGGAAGAAAAATTGACCTAGGGCCCTATGATCCTGAAATGATCGTTCAAGGATGCTGTGAACTACTCTGATCTCAGTTTCTACCTGCTAATTTCCCAGTTGCCCATCCGTGAGATGAGCCAGGAGAAAAATGAGTAGAAGAGGAAAGACGGAAGTTCCAGGATACTCTTACACTCCAACAGATTTTACTAAATTAAGCGAAGGAACCAAATTGGAAATGAATGATTTTTCTAGGTATATGAAGGAGAAGTAGATATGGAAAATGTGTAAAAATAAATTGTTATTTAGTCCTAGCTGAATCTTCATTAAGTTTAAGCCTTAGAAAAGCACAAGCCCATTGAGTTGTCAGACACATTGATGGAACAAAGTCTAACCTTTCAAATGGCTCAAGGCTGACCACAATATTGTTTTAAGAGATGCAGGGAAGAGGGATGATCACCTCAACAAAAGATTCATCGAGGAACGCAGAATGAAAAGCAAGAAGAAGAGGAGTTAGAGAACAAAATGCAGTGAAGACAAAAGAGGTGGACGCAAGACATACAGTGTAATCAAGAATGGAATAAAAACTGGAAACGTCAGGAGAAAGAGATTGCGTGCAACTTTCATGCGATTTATATTGTCAGTGTGTGCGAGCAGCTTAGCTCACAGTTCCCAATGTCAATGTGTACGTTGGGCTATGCTTACTTCATCAGACTTCATCTGCTGAAGACTGCCTAAGTAGGCTCCTAACCGTTTAGAGCTTCCCAATCAAGTTGCCAGGTGGCTGCCTGATCACCTTGAACGATGGATCCGTCCTGACAATCACTGATGTGACCTTTTCGTTTGAAGCAATTATGTTTCACTGGTATAGCAATCTATTCAGGGGTCCCCTAATGTTAATGGTAAGGCAGAACTTTGTATGTCAAGTGGAGGCTAAAATGGAAGGAAGGCAAAGACCAGCTTTACACTTAGTCTGAGTTTGACATTACATCCAACATTCACCCCCATTCCTTCCTCTCCTTTCTGCCAGGGCTGCTAACATCAGTGCTGCTTAAAAGAAAAGCCATTTATTCACACAGGCCACTGAACGGTCACGAGAAAGGAACGACACTGCGTTACTATCCATTCACGCCAGATCCAAATCAGTCTCCCCAGAGTGAAAGGTGCTAACTGAAACTGTGTTAAAATACATCTCGGAGCAGAATCATTTCAAAGTAAGAGTTATGAAAACAACATAACACTCAGTATCTTAAGTTGAGCTCATATTTCAGCACTTGAACCTATTGAAAAAGCCCACATATGAAAGCATTCATGAATTCATGAGACCCGTAATGTTTGCTGCTGTACAGTGCTATAACTTTGGAAAAGCAAGTAGATGCCACATCAGACGCACAGAATTATTACTACATATACTATATATATGCAAGAGCCTCCATATTAAACAAAAAAAATGAACTACTTTTACTCAGTGGGCTTATACAGGAAAAAAATAGCATTTCTCTCCTTTGGCAATTCCTGAAACCTTTTCTGTTTGCTTCTGCCGCATGGGATCACTAGTTTAGATTTCATTATCTGTAGAATTCCAGCAGAAATTAAAAGCAAAAATGATTGAAAATTGGGAATTCAGAAACAAGGTCCAACAGATCTACATAATTCCTAGATGGTAGAAACTCCTGGTAATGCTACAACACAACAAACGTATGCTAGTATCCGGAGTGTGTATATGCCACAAGAGATTCTAATGATCCAGAAATATTTAAGCCTAAACATGGAGACTAAACTTAGAAACAGAACGTTTGATCAAAATATAAAAATAATAATAAAAAAATCTTATGTAGAATGTCATTGTCTTGAATTCCCTGGAAATAATATTCCTACGAGAACAGGGAAATATGGGAATCTTTAGGGTGTATTCGATTAAACACCTGGACAATTCTTCATTGCCTACAATGAGGTGGATTAAATTAATAGAAAGCAATATAATTCCCCGGGTTAATAAAATTCCTGTGGATCTGCTACTGTTGCTTGATCTTCCCCATCAGTTTCACACTGCTGCCCTTTTTCTCACTTTCTGCAGTACTGCATATGGATGGAATGAAATCAAGCTCTATTATTCCACATAAAACATCTGCCATAATTACAATGCATTGTTTATAAATTCACATGGAGCATTTTCAGAAATGTGGTTCTCATTCTTAAAAAAACAGTAAAGAATGAAATATCCAACACTTAAAAATAACGTATTTGAAAATAACATACAGCTACAATATGACTCTAAAGATAAGGATGTAGGATACCTTGATGACCCAAGAAAAAATAGATTTTCCTGAACCCTTTATTTCTTGTCAATTTAAATAAATGTGTATTGTTTTTGCTCTGCTTCCCTGGTCCAAAATACTAAAATACAAAACAACAAAATAAACAACAACAAAATAAAGATATGATTGACTGAAACAGGAATACATCTCAAAGTTTTAATAGAGGGTGAAAAATTATAAGCAAGTGGAGCTGAAAGCCAGCTGGGAGGTAGATGATTTTACTTCAGAGCAGGTTCTGTGACAACAATAAAAGCTCATCCTTGATGTTGTGTTTACATCTCAATTCCCCAGAAAGCCATCAATAATCTAATGAGAAGGCAATGCTATACTGCTCAAGTGACAACACCATTTCAGCATCAAATCTTTACAAATGGTAGTGAACAGGTAGTAGAAAAAGAAACCATTAACTCTTCTGAGAGCTTCCCAAACACCATTGCAAGACAAGAAGCACAGGGAACACAATGTGTTGCTAAATAGCAGCAATTCAAGTCCATCTGTGTATCTTGGAATATAAGTATATAATATAGGAATGGGAACAATGCAGGGACAAAAGCCATTGGAAAATCTGAGAGAAGGATGACTCCAGAATTATTAATACTTTGAATTTCTGCAGAGACTTATACATGTTTATCTCATTGTGTGTTCAAAACTTCATTCATTTTCCTTCAACACTATTAATGAGAATTTCTATTGTTTCTTCTTTATGGCCACTGAAAGCAAGAATACCATCTGCTTGAGAACAGAACCCATCCTTGAAAGCTGTATCTTAATCACAAAACCATTCTTTTTTTCACCATGGATGCATTTATTAATATAAAATTATGGGGGGGGGGGAACGAAGGGGCTATAAATTCATGTTACTTTTCAGGAAACCAAACAAATCAAGATTTGTTCATAGTATATAATAACCAGAGAATCCCTCAATGAGATTCAAACTTAGGTACTATTCGTTTTAGAGTCAACGTAATGTGAACACAGTCAAAAAGTTGTTTTCTGCATCTGCAGGTGGTCAGTTCCTCTCTAGGCATAAAAGGACTTTATCTTCTCAGCCAATTTCCCATGCAGGGACAGGGAAATAGAGCTGGCACAGAAACAGATGTTTCAGCCTGGAATCCTGAAGATCTTCTTTTCCTATTACTTTTATTTGTATTGTAGCAGTGCCAAGAGAATTGAGACTCCCTGGTGTTGCAGTGCACTGGAGGTCATGCAAACATAATAATTCATACTTCTTGTTGCAGACAGTTTTCTGTCCATTTCTGCTGCTTCTTCAGCATCCTTCAGCCTAGTTTCAGACTTTCCAAACATTTGTTCTCAGCCTCTGTTGGATTATCATTATGCCAACACTGATCAGATATTGTTTTAAATCAAATCTCTTTAAGAGTGAAATTAATTGATTACGCAGTTACAAAATTCAGATGAGTGGATTTTTTTTTATTTAGCTTGATATTTTTGATGTTCCTTTGCCTTTTGTAGTTCTCTCATCTTTGAGATTTTAAAGACAGCCCCCTGTAAAATAAAGAGTGCCTAGGAGGGAGGAGAGGAGAGTGAGGGGGAAGTGGATGTTGTTACTCAAACAAGGAACTTCATTCCTACTTTCATTGTCTGAGGTATCATGTTTAGACTTTATATAATACTCAGAGAAAGAAAATAATTACTAATCTAATCAGAGGGTAATTCATATAATATTTTCCATAATGTGATGTCTATTGATTTCCCAATGTGTCATCAGAAAACTGCATCAGAGAGAAGCAGCCTAATGTTATAAATGTGCTAATTAAATTATACAACAGAACTAATAACCCAGAAGTGTAACAAGTGGAAGAAAAAGTAAGATAATCCCCACAATACTAGCTGATGTTTAACTTACATGAAACAAGAAGAGATGCTTCCCTAAGCAAGAAGGCATAACCAGAACAACCTAGCTTGAGATGGCACCCGAGAAGGGCCATAGCTTTTGTTGTGCTGTTCTTTTTCCACAAGACAAAGTTGGCATGAGAGGGTGAAGACACTAGCTTTTTTAGGCAGCTCGATCAGGAGAGACTTCATTTTGAGTTTCTTACATGGAGATGCTTTTTTAACCTGAAAGGACAAGCGGAAGCGATCTGAGACGCTGAAGCAGTGAAAAAAGATTATGTTGTAGAAGATGAATAATAATCTTCTGTTTTCATCATTCTGTAATTCATTCCACTAAGATAAATCTCTGTTTTGAAGAAAAAATATTCTTTTATCCCTAAATTTTCTTTTATGATAAGGCTGATAGGCAACAAGTCATTCTATCCCTACCTTAAGTTATGCCTTGAGACAGGTGCCTGGACTCACCAGCAAGTGTCCCAGTCTCCTCATGTATTCCTGCATGCCTTAACAGAAGTGGTATGGGCTAGTTTAAGAACTGCTATCAGGACCGCATATTCTGGTAATCAGCAACAACCAACCAAGTTTTCTCAAATGCACAGAGACAGCAGCAGGCGTACCTGGAGCCTGAGGGAGTATTTAACAATACTGTATTTGACTTCTCTAGATCATTTGCTGTTCACATAGTCATTTCAACTTTTGGGCAGCTTGCCCTATAGGTATCCATATCATCCAGAGTTGTAAGTTTGAATATCAGTTACCTCAAGAATTTTTTAAAAGCCTATTTCAAATATCAATAAGAGCCCAGATGCATTGTTTTGGGTTCAAATTCTATACTAGCTTATCTTTTGAACATAAGCACTGTGGATTAAAGGTATTTTCAAAATGGTTCTACAAATTTTGATTTTAAATAGGAAAACCTTACTTTTAAGAATCTGATTATGCAGTAAAAGTTACCTCTAGCCAGACTCTATCAGGCTGGTATACAATAAACTGTTAGTAATGTGAGGTTCACAAAGACATGAGAAGCACAGTATGTCAGTACACGGCTCTCAACCTCCTAAAGCCAAAATGGTGACATTGGCTTTTGAAGTATATGACAAAGATCTCACATAAACAATACAACAAAAGTAGCAGCAAAGATGTGAAATGCATGGGAAATCATTTCTTTAATACGCGTAGCTTTCTACGAGCAGTAGTCTCAAGTTCAGCACTTCTGGTGCCAATAATGACAGTAACAAACAGCAAGATAAAAGCAGGTTTAAGTGAGACTGTGGGTAATTTGGCACGTCAACGAGTGACGTACCCTGTAATGAGCTTACAGTTGAAAGGTAAGCCTCAGTCTGCTTGAACATTTGAGCCAAGGAATAAACAGGGAATCTTCCCTGATTATTAACCTCCTCTTTGTTTCTGCCACAGGGCTTACTTGTCAGGAAGACAGGAATGAATGTGAAGAGAATCTCTGTTTTCCTGGAGTGTCTTGTCTGAACACCTTTGGATCATATATATGTGGAATTTGCCCCCCCGGGATGGAGGGAAATGGTAAAACTTGCAAATGTAAGTGTTTTGCATGATTTGTTTTAATAGACGGGGAAAAAAATGGATCCAGTTCTACTTCTATTCCCTTTAATGAGTACTTTGCCACTCACTTCAAGATTGAACCTTTAAATACACAAACCAGACTATTACTATGTTATATTAATCTGGGTATTTGCAAACCGGTCTCTGCTTGCTATTTTTCACTGCAAGTTAGTTTCATTTTGATTAGAATGAACACCTTAGCATACAAAAAGGCATTTTACAGATGTCTTACAATTTGCCAAGAATGTTCCATTGGTTTTTGAGTATTTTGCTCCAAAATATATGCTCCACTAACAATTCCTTGGGGAATCAGCTCTGAAGCACCTACAGGTTACTTTCGTTTTGGGTGAAAGCTGTACAAGCAGCACATAGTGTAAAAGGAAGCAGGTCCGTGTGCAAGTCCTTCACACATACCTGAATTTCACCTCCATGCCTGAGGTGTATTTTCGTTAGAGGATGCAATCCTTAGCTGCTGAGCTCATGTTTGACACAAAGTTGCCAACAAGGGCAGGAAAAGGCCATGAACAATTTTAAAACTTGTCAGTGTTTGCTGTTAGGGTAGTCCTCAGCAGCCTCTTTAGTAGGGAGGCTAGAGTGACTTTATGCGGTACTGAGACCTGCAGGTGCACAGGATGTGACCTACTCACACTCTCTCTGCTTCTGCTTTTTTCAGTTGTATACACACAAGCCTTCACTAAAAATAACATTTGGTCAACAAGGAGGAGAAAATCAGTACTGGAAGTGTTTTGTGTTTTGTTTGTTAGTGTTTCCAAATAAATCCAAAAAGCAAAAAATACAGATATGAACTGTGCAGGTATTAACTTTTGCTCATATTGATGACCAAAAGAAAAAAAATCTGATGTAAAAAGACTCACTGTAACTGAGAAGTCCTGGGGCCAGTAGGATTGCCTTTGCCAGTTTTACAGAACATCCTTCTGTCACATTGCAAATGTCTCTACAAAAATGTTTCCTTTACTATTAGTTGGTAACACTGATTCATTTCAAAGCTGATTCTGCATCTGCATGACCAATGTATGTTTTTGCAGCTAATATGATTAATAAGGGAAGGATATTCAGATACACAAAATTATGCCCTTTTCCAAAATATATCAGAAAAGTCGTAACTTCTCCTTAGGCCTTTTTTTCATTACAGAAACATTTCTTAATTTTTGAAATGCACATTTATTAGAACAAGTAAACTAGTTATTGCCTCCGAGTGCTTCCTTTTCCACCCAAAATAAAATATAAATCATTCTTCATGGTTCTGATACTCTCTGTTCTGAGAGTGACCATACCTATGCATACTTCCCTTGCTGAAGCAAGTGGAAAGGCATGCCCAAGGAAGCAGAAGAATGAAACTGAACCAATTTTATAGCTGTTATAGAGGGCTATAGCTCATCGCATTGTTTAATGTATATAAAAAGTCACAGTCTCAAGCTTTTCCGTAAGAGTACAGAAGATCCAAGAGACCCAGAGCAATCAGTTGTTTACCTCACAACATATATCCATGTAAAGTTTACAATCCCTAAATCCTTTGAGAAATTCTCTTAAATTTAGGCAGGAATTAATATTTTTTAACATCTCCCACAATCAGTTTTCCCCTTTACTTCCATGTATATTCAGTACATGCATTTTGGAGCATACAAAGTTGACAGCTAAGCTAACTGAAGCCAACAAACATGTACAATGTAGTTTTCAGAGGAAAGCTTTCAAAGTGAAGCAGGAATCAGACAGACCACAGGCCCCAGTGTAGCATCTCTGTGCAAGTAATCACACTGCCTACCCTTAGCTCAATAAAAGATCACTATGTATATTAAGTATGTCTCTTGGATGACTTAAGTTTAGTGAATTTGGGCAAAATAGTTTTTTCTGTATTTGTGTCAAAGCTTTCCTGCATTTCAGCAGCCGACTCATCTGATTTGCCTGTATTTGTCTGATGGCTGGCTTCTGGAATAAACTTATGTCAGATTATCTGATTTGCTGTTAACATTGCTTTTTATCATCAATCAGTCACAGTTAAGCTCTTAATACCTTGTTTCCTTGTCTCCGTACTGTCTTATTACAGCAGCGCTTGCTGCTGACACTACAGAAGATTCCATCATTGACAATAACAACGGCAAAGGTGATTTGAACACAACTGAGGTTGAATGGCCAGCGCAACCCTTAGAAGCAAAGACTTCTCCTGCAATTAAGAACATTAACATAAGTGATATGCATGGTAGGTGTACAGTGATACCAAAAAGCCCTCAATACATCACACCGTGTATTACTCTAAACACTGACATGGGAAGAGAGACATTCAAGTAATAGCAATCATAGCAGTCAGGCTCAACCAGAGATCTCATTGCTTCCAAGAAGGAACAAAAGCACTCCCAATCTTACTGATTAATGTAAAGAAAAATAATATGAATGACAGCTTACAGGAACTTGCCATAGCCAAGTGTAGCTGGCATTTTATTTCAGCATTGCGCTGGAAGTCACTGAATGAGGACTGAGTTTTGAACATAAACAAAGATTGACTCATAAAGGTTGAACATGGCTGTGGCACACACTTCTCCCAGAACATCTGTGCCTGCAGTCAGTACAACGGGAGTTGGAGCGCTAAGCACTTTCTAACACAGAAAGTCACACTCCTCTTACACAGGCCCAGTTCTAACGAGTATCGCATTTTTTGTTGATTTTCTAGTGAAAGCAAGGAGCAGAAGAATTGAGACTGGGCACATTTCTTATGTAGGGCATATGTAAATGAAAACGTCAGTTTTTTCTCACCTTCTTCTGTATATCTGTGCTAGGTCAGTCATGACCTAACCAGAATATGCCTCTCACAGGCATCCATCGTATTTTTGCAGGCAAGGTGCAAGAATAATGCTGGAAATACTTGAGAACCATGATACAGACCTCACTGGAGACAATTAAAAAAGATCTACAACCATCACTAAGATTTTATTCATCTGTTCTCTGTCTTGACACTGTTAAATACTTCTTCCCAGGCAGTTCATATGCAGGTGCTATTTAGTGACGTCATAAGCGATAAAATACTATATACTACCAGGGTGTTTGATTTTTCACATCATTCTAAGACAATTAAAGTAGTCTCTTTTCATACAATGTTTGACACATTAAGGATGATTTCTCGATCAGAAACATATGGACTTGACAGGGTATTTTTAAAGGTATGGTATGTGTACTGTACAGTTTGATGATTACTTTCCAATCATAAAAAAAGAAAGGATGTCTGAATAATGTAGTTTCTCAGCTAATCTTTCACTTACACTAAAAATTACAATTTCTATATTATCCATGATAAATGCCAAGCAACTTTGAGTAATAAACTTGAAAACATGTAATTAGAAAACTAATAAATCTTGCTTTAATGAGAAGCAGATGTTCTGATACACTGTGCCTACAGGACATTCTAATGTTTGGCACAAGTTTGGAAACATTTTGCATTAAATATATTTTAAAAGAATATAAGCAGTTGTATAGCTTTAGCCAGGCTCAGTCAGTCATGCTTTATTTTATATATGCATTTGATTTGAGAAATTATAATTTTAAAAAGTGCCTGACCTTCTTTTTTTAGGCCACACAGCACCTCTGTCATATATTACCACCTGTGCCAATAGGCCATGTTTCCCTGGAGTCTTATGTTTTGATCGGAAACCACCTTACATCGGATACTTTTGTGGCCGATGTCCAGCAGGGTTTTTTGGAAATGGCCGAGTCTGTACCAAAGTCCCCAGACCAGGTACCTCATGATTTTTTTGAATTTTAAACAGTTTTGCAAGCAAAGGCTGTAAGAAAATGTGAAACAGTGTGGCATTACAATACAATGTACTTTATAATCAATCACTGAAGACTTGTTCTGACTGTGAACATTCTTACCTGATGAACAGCTAGGAAGTCTCATTTCAGGAATACCTAGCTCTGTGAGCTGAAATTAAATAGATTCACCATCTCATTTGCCATTAGAGAGAATTCTTCACATCAGGACTTAGTAGATGTTATAAATCACCACATCTGTATTTCTGCCAGAGCACTGGCATGTGATTCCAAAACATGCTCTTTCCTTCTCAGTAAGATCAGAACAGGACACATGCCAATAACCCTCTGCCTTCCTAATTCTTTTGCTGCAAGGCATCTGTACTCCAAAGTGACCTGTGAAGATGATGATAAACAAAGTGTCATGTAAGAACAACTATACTAACAATTAAAGACAACAGATAATTAAAACATTTCCATAGTGTCTTTCATAGCTTGAGTAGTATTCTTCCTTAGGGAGTTCAGAAAATCAGCTAGTCCCACTAATCTCTAAGGACTGATCATTAGAAGAGGTCTTCTGCTGTGATAAAAGAAAAGCTGGGCCCTGACCTCAGGCAGAAAGTGGCAGTAGATACCAACCATTCATCAGTCATATGATCTTGTTTTCTCTATATAAATCCTCATAGTTCAATGCACAGTTCTCTAAGGCCAGTCTGGATGGTCATCCCCTTTTTGCAGCCCAGAATGATTTACCTAGTGAACTTTTATTCCTTAATAACACCAGTTATAAGGTCAGGTTCCTTGGTTTTCTTCTAATTTTTTTTGTAAGTATTCCAGATGAACTTGCTTGATTTGAAACCTGTCAAATTGTTCCCCAGCCTCCTACACTTGACAAACCTACCTTCACTTCCCATTTTATTTCAAATCAATGACTATTGCCTTGGTGTTATATTTTAATGCACACTATCAAAGTGGAAGCAATTTTACCACTTAGTGTAGGTATCATCCACTCTCTTTGAACTCTAAATTGATTTTAGCCAGTTCTCTGAACTTAAAGGCCCCCAAAATAAAACTAACATTTTTCTTTCTCTGTCTAGCAACAAGTATGTACAACATATTACTCAGTCTGTCAGTCACAAAGTCAGCTGTTGACAGGTCTCTAACTTGGTGAAGCTGTAAAAGCAGCTGATCAAAAATACAAATCATTGTGCATATAAATAAACTAACATTTCTATTATTGCCCAAAGCTGCACCTTGTTGCTAATGGGATAATACACTGTATACCCCAAAGGTCATTTAAATGCTGCTGCGTAGAACAGAGATTCTGCAGCTATAGATATCGGTAGAGTAAATCAGACACACTTACACTGTGCTTATATAATCATTAATCAAATAATTTGTGTATGTTCTAAAAAGGGAAGCTGAGATGGCAGGTGCCATTTACTATGATTCACACTTTTCACATACAGCTCCAAGCAAGATTTAACAAATATCCCAAGTATCCAGATCTGAAACTAATACACACTTCTTTCAAAAGCAAGTTGTATATTACAGGCTGGGTGGTTGTTTCTGGTTTTCCTCTTGAATAGGCAAACTGCATCTAGGACTTCATGCTACAAATGCAACCAGCTTGGGCACTTTGGGGAGGGAAGGAAAAGCAATCCTTTTGTTCCATCAGAACCTCACATTCACTCAAGTCCTTATATAAACTGTGCGAATCTTTACCTCTCTTCTCAGTCCTCTGACGCAAATATTCTTTGCAACCACAGCATTCAAATTACATATGAAAATGCTTGCCTGTTTTTTTCCCACTGGAAATATAGATGCCTGAAACTAGACCCTGAAGTCAAGGGTGGTCTTTTTCAAACTCCTGTACCTCAGTAGTTCTGCTGACATCAGTGGGAAGAGGAAGTGCGAAAAACTCTGTTCACAGTTTCAGGGATTTCACACAAATCTTTCTATTGGGTAAGGGATGAAAACAGCTTCTGTTTTTCAAGAGTTCAGGAAGTGTAATTGCATTACCTTCTATCTTTCTTGCATTATGCAAGAGGTCTGGATGCCTGGATGTCACAGGCAAGAGCAACATGTAAAGAATTGTGTGCCTCAAGGTTAAATGAGAGTAGTCATTTGTTTCAGTATTTAGAAATGAAAGCAACTGCTGAAACTGTATGAATGTCCGAACTGCTAACCAGGATGATCAGTTTTGCGTATGGTTTGCCAGTTCAAGCAGAAGTATTGAAAAGCGCTGATGATTAGAAGGTATCAGAAAAAAAGGAATGAACTTTCAATTAAATCTATGTATGCAAGTTGTGGATTATGATTGTTCTGAAATCCTTCCTATCTGAATAACAGCTTCTCTCCCCTGTAGCTTAGGCTATCATTCTCCAAACAAAACAGAGCAAATCCTCCTCAGAGTGCTACAGTGCTTGTGAAGGTACTGCGATTACATGCCACTTCTTTCCAAGTGTAGAAATTTTAACCTAAAAATGCTCTTACTAATTCCTATTTTGTAGTTGTATTGGCTGTTTTTGACAAGTATTTATATTCAATTGTTGTGATCCAAGGATTAAGGGATAAGAATGTTTTTATACAGAAATCATAAAATTACCCATCTTACCAAACTGCCCTTGTAGACTACTGAGGAGAAAAAATACGCCGGAAGAGTATTGTTTCCTAAGTCAGTGTTTGATGAGAAGATACACCCCAAAGTCCTTCAGTTTTGATTTATAAAAAAAAAGTACCATTTCCTGAGCATTGATAAGTGATAGGTTTTAATCTTTTGATGTACTTGACTTATTGCAAACAAATGATTCCGCTGTTTTAATTCCACAAATAAGTTTCTGAGCTATACGTACCTGTTCTGCAAACAAGTGTCTGAGTCTATTCTTACTAGCATGTTTTAACTGGTTTATATCAGTAATTTATACAAGTTTAAAACACTCAGACTTGTTGCAATTATTTATGATTTACATCCTTAAGGAAAAAAATGACCAGTATCAAAACCTGCAAGGAGTTTCACTATAAAGGGAAATTGCTATTTTTAAAAATACATTCTCATATGTACTGTTTCCAGGTAAGACAAAGGAAAAAACTACTTCTCTCCCTTCAAAATCCATAAAGCATGTAACCTGCTTTTTTTTAAACTAGTAGCATCCCTTAATTTTGCTGGCAGTGCAATAAAAGGAAAGCGTAAGGAATTTAAATCTGTCCAGGCTTCACTGGGCAGATTTCGCATTTGTATAAAATATCTGTTACCTTTTTGTTGGAAAAGGCACTTCTATTAAATCAAACCATGCAGTATCATAGGTCATACTCCTGGCATAAAGAAAATGAATATGTCCTAATGGGGGATGCTGGTGATGTTACTGTGTGTTGCAATATTAGTTCTAGGCAGACATTACTGGTATTTCTCTAGACTGGTTTCATCACTCACAGTCACAGAGATACCCATCTGTTTGTGCTTTCTTTAGCAGGTTAGAGAGGTAGGTGTCATCCGAAAAGATTTGTTTTTTTCCTATTAGTAAATCAGCAGTTTTACTGGACAAAACAGTGCCGCATCCATCACTGATAAAAGACTGTTTGTTCAGAGCCAGCTCTTTCTGCCTCTTCTAGTTTGGGGAGCCGAAGATCAAGGGAAAGGATTATTTTATGATCTCTGTAATCGAGTTCTGCTCTTTCCATTCTGAATACCACTGCTGGCACTCCTGCCATAGCAGTTAATTTGCAGTATTGTAGACATTTGGCATTTGATATACTTTTGTATTTGCTAGCTATTTGTTATGTTTATGTACTCTGTATTTTACACTATTTCAGTATCTGGGGTATGCTTCTGAATTCACTTTGATTT
Organism: Apteryx rowi; assembly: GCF_003343035.1. Lineage (NCBI taxonomy): Eukaryota > Metazoa > Chordata > Aves > Apterygiformes > Apterygidae > Apteryx > Apteryx rowi. The sequence goes on along the minus strand of NW_020451093.1, from coordinate 3,691,207 downwards.
TACATCAGAGATACCTCTTTGACCTTCTAATTTACACCACTGTCAGATCAACATCAAGGTGTGGATTTAAAAACAAAATGTTTTGAATTAAAAGATGTTTAAACTCACAGTGCTCAGTCTAAAGTCAGAGGAACTGATTATTCTTAACTTTTATATTCTTAACTTTTAACTTGGAAATCACTGCTGTCATTATCAGCACTCATCATTGATCACTGCCCATGAAAACTAAATAACTCCTGGAAAACAACATAGTAAGAGATTTGGTCGCCAACCCAAGGTTTCAGTTCTAAAGCTAACTCCAGGAGTGAAGACCTCTTTTATTGCCTTGAACCAATCAAATGATTTTGCCTCAAAAATGGCTGAAGAACATAATGGTCTCCTTTCATTTCCTATCAAACAGAACTGATGAAATTGCATTGAAAAGATCAAGGCTCAGATTCAAGTCTCACTTACGCTGGTGTAAATCATAAGTGATTCCGTTAAATGAATAGCATTACCCTAACGGAGTAAGCTGAGCATTGTTCCTGGAAGAAAGGCTTAAAAGAAATGTTAAGGTAGGCCTATCACACACACAACTTTCAAGGACAAAATCTCGGTGTACTGACAGGTATAGATACAATGCACACACACTGCAGCATTCAGAGGATGCTTTGCAAGCAGTAACTAATCAATCCTGACATTGCTCATGCAATGAGTTACAAGACTCACTTGAAGGCAGGAATATTTTAATGCCGCAGTCATTAGCTGCGAAGTTGTCTGAGATCCTTGTAAAGAAGACTTAACAGAAATACAAAATAAACAGAAAATTTCACTCTGATTTACCTCTGTGTATTAACAGCTCTCAGCTGCTGATTCTTGTGAGGTCCAGAGCTCTGTGGGCTCTGAAACCTGGAAGCATAGCTTCTCAGTGCCACGGCCTCCAGCTCCTTGCTTTGACTCAAGGCCATTAAAAATATGGCCACAATCCATCTTTAGAATTTGTGTTGGAAGTTACTGATCCCTTCAGTACAGTATGTTTCAGTATTTCTGTTTTGAATACTTCAGCCCAAAATGAGTATTTATGTAAACGGAACTGTTATATTGTAACGACATGTCCTTCAAGAGGTATGTGACAAAGCGGTAGCTGCAGTGTAGTTAGAAATGCTGCCACCCAAAGGCATAATTTTCTGAATCCATGAAAAACAGTTTTGCAAGGAGTGTACCAGTAACCTCTACACCAGCCCAGGATCAGTCTGGCACTTTGAGCATAAGTGGTGACCATTTCCTACCCTCTGAATATGTAATTGCCACTGAAAACCACCTCCTATACTTGTCAGGATAGGAAGGAAATCAGACAGTCTTTTTGATGAGTTCTCCTTCTTAGGGACACCTAATAAAACACTAACTGTTTTCAGAAAAATATCAAAAGAGGCCTGTATATGCTATGTATATGCTATGACCCAAATATAACAACCAAAGCAAGCACAGTGGGAAGAATATGTTTAGATAATTTAAAAGATAAACTGTTACCAGCTGCACTGATCCATATACTCTGTCAATCCAGAATTTATTAAGTGCTTCCAATCCAGATGATATATTTAGGAAATGATGTAGCTCAGCAATGGAAGACCAATGAAGCCCAAGCCATAAAAACACCAGGGAAGAAGACTAAGCTCTATGCCATGAATAATATTTACATTCAGTCAGAACATCAGGTACAGATTACATTTCTCTTCTACCAAGAATGTGCCACCTTTTGCTTAAGCAATCACTGTGCCATCATAACTTTTAAGAGATAATAGCAACTCAGTCTCCAACAAATAATAATCTATGGAGGATACAGGCCCTGTAGTTTTTTACACTGACAGAACAGAGAGCAAGATTATCTCTTCTTAAAATTTCCAAGCCCATTTCATCATCCAGCTATAATAGCACATAGCTTTTCAAGTGAGCCAACCCTGCTTTCATAAATTTGATAACATTGCTGTTTTGTTAAAGGCACTTAGAAGCCCTTTAAAATTACAAGTAACTCATACTGGCCCAATACCCTGGCCCCATTAAAGCAAAGCAAGAGTTTTGCCACTAACTGAAAAGCAAAAGCAACCCAAGAGTTGAAGAAAAAGGATTCATAAACAACACAAAGTGGAGTGCAGTACAGGAGTGTAAAAATCTGGTGTGAAATACACAGATTCTGCAGAACATCATTGCTTATGACAAATTAAGGACTAGCTTCTTAACATCTTGCTGTTGTTGATAAGCAGGTACCTACAGATGCAGTGGCACTCACTTCACTTACTTGCAGCATGAGGTGATATTCACTGCCAATACATGCAAATTTTGCCTGAATAGGTACACATCACATATACAGAACTAGTTCATTTCTGAAGGGACACAGCAACAGTTTGTAGTTAAAACAACACTACTGATCCTCTGGGGGGCAGGAGAGAGTGATCTCTCATGCTGGTGATTCCTTGGACTGAGAATTTATCTCATACAATACAATGAAAATACAGAAGATATTTGGTGTTTTTTGTTTTCATTTCTGTAGGACATAGGGAGGTCCAACCGTGCACTGTGAAGCATCACCAGAGCTCTCAGGTCATTAAATTTGTGTGCAATGCAACAGCTGAGAAATAATTTGGATTACTGAAAAGTAACAGCTCTCACAGATTCACAGAATAGGTGGGGTTGGCAGGCACCTCTGGAGATCATCTGGTTCAACACCCTGCTCAGGCAGGGTCAGCTAGAGCAGGACTCTGCCCAGCTGGGTTTTGAATATCTCCAAGGATGGAGACTCCACACTGCTCTGGGCAACCTGTTCTGGTGTTCAATCACCCCCACAGTGAAGAAGTGCTTTCTTATGTTGAGATGGAATTTCCTGTATTCCGACTGGTGCCCGTTGCCTCTTGTCCAGTCACTGGGCACCACTGAGAAGAGTGTGGCTGTGTCTTCTTTACACTGTCCCATCAGATATTTATCTTAAAAGAAAGCCTCATGACATAAGATGTCCATGCCCAACACATTATCATAGAATTCAGAGGCCAGAAGTAAGTTTTAACATTAGTTGATGATGCCTAAATTTAACAAAGCAGTGAGTTACAGTTAAACAATGATACTTCAAGAACTCTTGCATTAACAATAGATTGTTGAGATGGAGGATAAATTTGAAATTCTCCACTCGCGCTACTCAGTTTGGATTTAGGCATGTTGACCCCTTCTAAGCTGTGATCTGAATTCAAAGCACACTGTTCATACTCTTTCCGCACAGTTAACCAGTCACATTGTTTATCACTGCCACCTTGCCAGCAATGGCCAAAGCAAAAAATGCATTTGGTTGAGCTAGACACAAATTAGCAGAACTGACTAAGAATTCTTGCAACATACATCTGAAAACTTATTACTGAAGTCCCTTGCTTTTCTTTTTATATTAGAAAGAACCTATGGATAGTTGTCAACCTAATCACTTGAAATTGTGCAGAACGGCAATAAAAGCAAGATTTCACGGAGGGTATTTATATGTGCTTTTATGATATTAAAAGAGATTCATTATTACTCTCCAGCAAGGCATAGCTGAGATTGTTTCTTGGCTTTCATATGTAAAGTAACTCATTTTTATGTGTTTACAGCCCAAAACAACATAATTGTAATTTTAGACCATTTACATCTTGAATCAAATAAAAGGAGAATTTCAGTAAAATATTCAAATTTAAGCTATTTTTCTTTAAAGAAATATTATGGGGTTTTTTTGAAGAAATGTTATGAACCTTTTTTATATAATCTATTAGTACAGTTCTAAATGATTCTACACAGATGTTTCAGAGAATTAGACAGGGATGCTTCAGACAGGATCCGTCTTGATTTAACCTGTTTTGTATACATCTATCAACCTGTTGAAGCCAGGAGAGAGTCAGAAGGCCCATGAGGCATCATCAGACAAGAATAGTTTTTATTATTTTTTCCATCTCTCACATCATTAAGCAGAAGTAAAATATACTGCCAATTCCTGAACAGAAAATATAATTTAGTTTTAAGAATTCTATCTTAATGGTCTCTTTACAGCTGCTGAAATAATACAATTGCAGACTCAAATAATAATTGGAGAAGGTAGAACACAAAGACAAAGGATAAAAGCTTAGATCAGAAAGATGGACAAGGGATAATGAAAGAAAGGGCATTAAAATGGTTACGAGGGAGTTGAGTGGGTGATCCACAGTGTTTTGAAACAGAACGATACTTCTTCACTTGCCGTTTTGTTAGCTGGGGTTTCACAGAAAAATACAGGAAGAGCACTTCCAAGAGCTGCAGTAGAGAGTGGTTCAGACCCAGTGGATGTAAGGAGCATGGAAGGAAACCTCAGAACAAGGAATGGGCAGGGGTGAGTCTCCTGCGAGAGGGGCTAGAGCACATCAAACGTGTTGAGTTTTTTCCACTCCGAGGGGAGAGGGTTTCCATGATGTCTCAAAACAAACTGCTAGGAGAGGTGTTTGAGAAAACACAGTTTGTTTGTAAAAACATAGCTTGTTTATAATTTTCCATACACAATCCAAGTAAGGTATTGCTAAGGAAAAGCTACAGATTCAAAGTCCTTGTTTGTGGTGCATGCTAGCATCTCACACCAATTTTTACAAGTGCAATCTCTGGTGACTCTGACTTCAAAATTTCTATTGAAAACTTGCAGAAAACATCACGAAAGTAAAAAAACAGAGTCTGCAAACAGAGGGCACAAACTACATTGTTTTCCTCAAAGGCCCATTTTTCTATAAAGTTATCTTTGTGTTCATTTCCTTCTTGAAAAGTCCTTGCACTTTTGCCTCCATATGATCTATTGTCCCATGAATTGTACTAACTGAAAGCTGACGGATACTTCCTTGGAATGCAGCTCTGTATATTACGTGAAGTACCATGTATTAAGATAAGCTGCATATTAAAATCTTTTCTGTTACATTCAAAATTGAATCTCCTTCTGGAAATCTAGCTTAGAGAGCCTCACACTACTATTATCTACTCAGGACACGTAAAAAGGAGTAGGTGATTTAAAGGCTGAGGAGAACATCTGGTTTAAATGAATCTAAACCAAGGCAGAATTAATACCCAATTCTTTACATTTTTAGATTCTCTAAATCCCTAAATTACGATGCTTTCTACTGAAAAGGGTTTATGAATAGAATCATCTTGCTTGTAAGGAAATGGCTATATCTAAGCAAAACCTTTCAAATGCATTGTTTTGGGATTTCTTGAGTATTAAAGGGATCAGCTTGAACTGTATGTATTCCTTAACATACCTCAAATACTTCACAAAATGTTCTCTGACATGGAGTCAATAATATCATTGCTATATTAATGAACTGTTTGCTTAATGACTGAGCATCTCAGAATCTTTGATCTCATTTTGTTTAAACACATCAATTAATGAACTAAAATGTCTATTATGTTACCCTAAAAATTTTATATTTGAAAATCTACACGCAAATGAACTATAGATTGAGGCAAACAAATGCACACAGTCTTTAATGAGACATGAGCAAACAGATTGTCTCCTTTTGATATTTTCTTGTTTACTCACACAGGATTTCAACATCCAGAACAGGAAAAGTACCGCCTTGATCAGAGAGTCTACTCCCCACTACTATAAGCAGCCACAATAAACACATTTATCATTCTCCATCTTATAATAAGCTGGATTTCTTGTTTTCACTCTTTCACTGCAAGAAATGTCCAAAATATCACTCCTCTGGTAGCTGGGAACTTTTTCAAATTTCCAGTGAAAAGAAATATATTTTTCATTCATAGATAATCTATTCATGATAAATTTGTTCTTCTTCTGATTTGATCTTTTCAATTCAACTGTTCAATTAAACACTTTTTCCCTCCTTGATATTTTGCCTCTCTCCCCTCTTCTCCTGACTCTCCCTGAATATTCTTAGAAAGCAATCTTGCTCCCTTCTGACACTTTTTTTTTCTTGGTATAACAAGACATCCTTAATTGTGCCTGTTTCATATTTTCATTGCCCTGATCATGTTCCAGTTTGAGATCATCTTTCTTGACAAGCGACCAGAAATGGCTAGGTCTTTCTGTATTCTTCTATTTTTACTCTTCGTACTTTGTCTGACCTATCCCAGAACCATTTGCCTTTTTCATAGCATACTGGTAGCTCAGAGTCATCTTGTGATTAACAAATGTAGTCATGCCTTTTTTTCTGCTCCCATTTCCATTCTTCTGCTGATTCATATCTAGAGTTTGCCAAGTTCAGCTACAGCACTTCACCTTTCAGCATCTGCTCTTCTGACTACAGGCTACCGTGTTTAAACAGTAGCACTTGACTCACCATGATGTCTATACTGGCACTGTTTATGCAGGTTTAGTTAGACCCAAATCAACAGAGGGGAAAGTTTCTGCAAAACTGACGCCGCAGTCCCATGAGGCATATGTCCAAACAGAGTCTAGTGTCACACAGCCAAACTCCTTCGATTCTCCACAGATGAGTATGGCCTGACTTACGATTTCCTCTTCACACCAGACTTTGCTGCATGAGTGCAGTCTAGAGCACTGTCTGGCTCTATGACCTTTCTTTGCATCAGTTCTCTAGGTTGTGGTTTTAGAAGTTTGGGGTGAAATCAAGGCTGCACTGGCATTTCAGAATAGTAAAAATCACATCAAAATAGTGGAATGAGAATTCCACTTCCTGTCCATGCTGAAGGCATTTAAAGAATTAATTTTGTCAGGCACCACTAATTCAAGAAATTTGAGACTATCTACTGAACGATCCACTTCCTACAGTGGGAATGTTTCTCTGAGTTTCCCCACCCCTACAGGCACTGTAACATAGCATAGCCTCTATGCTAAGGTAAGCAGAGTCCTCCGAAGTTAGACAAAATATGACAACGCTATTGCAAACTTTAATTTAAAATTCACTATTTAAGAGATTTGAGTATGTATGCTTCCAGGTGTCCATAAATGATAGTCAATTAAATGATCACAGATGATAAATACACAGAAGCAGACACAAGAATAGATTCATTTGTTGACGTTTCTGGCAGTTATTTACTTCGAATACAGAGAGATTCTTAAACAAAGTTTAGTGTGTGAACTGGCTGTAGATCCCAGGTTTTCTCCTTCACAAAAGCTTTGTGATAGAGCAGTATGATTTTGTATTTCATAGACACAAAACAAATTTGCATTGCAAATTATGAATGGTTTTAAAGAATTGCGTATGTACAGCTGCAGCCACATTTGACAAACAAAACAGTCTGAAGCACAGGAAGGAATTGTTATAATCAAAAGCTGCTGGGTAATGCAGACTCCTTAGAATATTCATTATTGTTCATAAGTCAACAGGGAAGAAAAGTTACACAGGTAGCAGTATCAGCAACACAACCTCATTTTCTATGAGGCCAAGACATAGCTCAGGGATAGCGAATTAGATGTTCACCTTTTAATTTCATCGTTAAAACAAGTAAGTAAACTTAATGATCACAGAAGTGAGGGTTTGAGAGCACAGATTTTACTGAGACTGAATACGCCTGTACAGATGGATACAGAGTCGTGCGATTGCTTTGCTCATGTGCTGATGTGTCTGGATTTAAGGCATATTAAGTCTACAAGCTGTCTAGCTGCATTAGGCCAGCATGAGCTAAACAGCCTGGCTGGTTTATTCTATCTGCTTGTACACAGCTAGTGGCTTCCATGTGGCTCCTCATCTTTTTTTGATTTGTGAATCCCAGGCCGACCTGGGCATCTCTTAGATAAAGGTTATTACTGATATTCTCTGTTTCCCCATTTTTCAAAGTGGAGATTAACTTTTGCATGTGCTTACTTAGATTATGTTTTGTGTTCTTACGCTCTCACAACGCATTTGACTTTTCAATTTTCGACATCAAAAAGAGCCAAATGATCCTGATCTCTGAAGCTATTATCTAAATGATCCTGATCTCTGAAGTTATTATCTAAACGTATAATAATATCCCAATCTCAATTAGTCTTTAAAAAGCTTTTGTTTCTACAAAAATAAGCGTGGAAATAGATCCTTTGTAAAGCCTGGGAAGTCAAAACTGTACCTCAGTTAAAGGAGTTGAGTGACTTTTCCAGTTCGGTATTCAGGGAGTTACCGCTATTGATCATAGGGGAGGGACTTCGACCATTGGGACTTTCAACCCGTCTGGGCACTGTTTGAATGTGAGAAAATTCTGGATGCTTAAGAAAGGGAGAATCGAAGTTTTATTTCTGAATATTTGGGAGAAGGAAGATGTAGGGTATGCTTGGATTGCTAAAGGGAAGAAGTAGGAATTGAACAAACTCTCAACAGAGAAGAAAGTTATGCCAGAATTTAATCAGAAAAAAGGCAGATTAAGAGTTGATGGAAAAACAGAATTTCCCTAGGATCTCCTAATGACAGCTACTCAACTTCCCCTCTCTTACTAAGTAAATGCAGAAAAAAAAAAGGGGAGAAGTAGAGAGATAAATGGAATGATCCCTAATACTCTGGTAACAAGACTTCTTAGACCAGTATAATTTTTCTGTTCTCTCTTGACATTTTAAATAAGACATATGTGCTGGTAGATGTTTCAAATTTTAAATGATGACCTACATAGTGTAATATGTCAGAAGAGCATTCCTCTGTCGACATTCTTCTGAATGAGGAATGTGCTACACAGCATGTACTACTAAATGTTAATAGCTCTAAAGCTACACAAATTGTAAATTTATTGAATTGCGTTAATAATGAGATGAATTCTTAAACTACTCACAGAATTCTGAAGGAGTTGTAACCTGATCAGAATTAAAGGTGCCGTAATATTCTGAAGTGACAGGCAAAAAAGACCACAGCCAGATGATCTTACTAAAGAGAAAGAACCAGTCTCCACCTGGAGATTAGACTGATTTGGGGTATTTGATTGAAGGACAGAGCAACCCCTGGATTACAACACAGCTATTATATGGCAATTCTTATAGTGCCTTCCTCATGTGAGTATGTGAAAAAGCTACACTTACATTTAAAAAAATAAATTCTAACTCTAACAGCTACACAGAAAAGCATGACAAGGAAGAGGTAATAACTGCTGATCTCTGCAGGAAGCTTACAACAAAAGCTTGAGGCGTCACCTGCTAGTTGTTGGTCAGGATGGCGCTGTCTCCAAGGCACACTGTTTGGGAGGGAAGGTACGGAGGTGCGTAAGTCCAGGATCAGCAAAGACCTGGGTGAACAGCACAGAGGAAGAAGGTAACTGACCTGGTCTGCTCTGTCCCAGGCAGAATATGAAATGCATGCTGCTTCTCTGGGAATAGAAATGGTTGGGGACAGAAGGGGACCCTGTGTCAAAACGTTTCTGTGACTTCTCTTAATCCAGGTCTGGATGTAGCCTGCTTCTGAAAGCTTGCAAATGCAAACAAAAAGCCAGAAACTCAAAAGAGGGAAAATACATTTGACTTTTTTCTGTGTTTCAGTGTTGGTATCTCACCCAGGATTTAAGAGACTGGCAAGTGTCTCTGCTCTGTTTGTGATCTGCTGTTTTTACTAGCTTATACAGTCATTTTATTACTTTCAGAATGAACATGATTCCCTTCAACTACAGCTATCAAGTAGTTCACTAGAAAATGCAGTTCAGGTGAGAAAAGAAATCAGAATCTGCTGTGCCTTAACAATGTCATTACGGCATTGGCAAACATGAGCCAGATACGGGTTATGATGATTCTGATTTATGAGTTTAGTGCAAGTGGCACATGATGTCTGCTCATGTAGGTGAGCTGAAGGCTAAGGGGTTCTAATGAAGGGGAACTCCTGCACCGCACAGATGGAAAGTGTACTCATGTTGAGTTAGATGAGGGATGTTAAACACTCTGTCTCTGAAATCTGGCCTCTGTCACCCTTGTTCTAATCTTCCCCAGACAGAGAGGAAACAGAAGAATCTATCTTCTCAAGGCCTGATCCATCCCTACACTACACCGCGCTTACAGTGGTGCAACTCTATCGATATGAACGGTGCTCCTGCAGTGCACAGTTGGAACAAAGTATCAGGTTCTCAGTCTCTTATCTACTTCTGTGAAAAATAAATTCAATTGTTCCAGTGCTCCACATTTCCCAGTTAATATAGAAAGAAATACTGACAGGTAGTAAAAATGTATTTTTGTACCATCATATAACCTTGAGCACTTTGCCTTGTCATTTTTTTGTTATTTTCATCCAGTCCAGTATGTAATCATAAAGTGGCATCACAGAGAAAACCAGATTCACACAATCACACTTCTGCATTGATAATGGGTTATACATCTGAAGATATTGATCGACTGCAAGGAAAATAAATTGAAGTAATACAGGATTTGAGAAAGCTGCTGACTACAGATAACTGGGTCTGCAATCTTTTAGTATACTTCTTTGTTTTAGCTTATTTAGATATCAGGAAAACTGCAGAAAGAAATTTTCAGTTATTCCAGAAAAATTCTATCCTATTCTATTCCTAACTAGATTGCACTGTAGTACTATTAGTAAAAATCTGAAGAAATGATAGCTGAGAGGACACCGAAGCAGGCACATTCGAACGATGCCAATGTTCCTGTGACAGTATCTTGAAAACTTTGGTGGCCAGTGCAAAGTGGATGAGGGATCTTAATCAGTACATATCATAAGGAACAAACAACCAAAATACATCATTACTGTTTGCTGATAGTTCTATTAGAGATGTCAAAACTGCAGCATCATAGATATACTCCAATAACAGCACGTTCCCCCCTTACAGGGAAGCCTGGAGCTTGTTTGCAGAATGAGTATGCTGTACCTGTATCACCTGATCAGGAAACAGAAGATTTCCTGAAGATTTCTCATTTTGTCAGTCTGATCCCTTTGACAGTTGCTAAAATTTAGTTAGGAAAAAAAACATTTGATTATGATACAATGGAAGCAGCTCAAAGCTATAATTAGGGCTCATTTTGAAAATGTGTCAGGGAGGTGATTCAGCCCTTCGCTGTCACTGCTGTTGATTCTTGTTCCCTGAGCTGAGTTTTCTAAAAGCAGGAATAATCATCTGTTACTTATAACTTTCTGTGGGGATATTTCTTTCATTTTTCTTTCTCTCATTCATTTTTAAAAACCCTTTGACTTATCCCATCTTCTCGTGCTCTTATTTTTGATGTCCTTCCTGCTTTTCCTGTCTCCCTTCTTCCATTCTATGCTCATCATTCATGTGCGGTAAAATCCAATGTATTTACCTACTGATGATGTCCATAGTTTGATCCAGTACCACCATAAAACTCTAGAACATGATACTTCAGGGCAATAAAAACTCACCAGCCTGCAGAAGAGTGACACTGTTTACAGGCCAGATAAATGTAGCTTTGGATGCCAGGATTTCCTTTGACCTAGTGAACGCTCTAACTTTCTTTTTGACCTCTGCCAAGTCTCTTAATCTCTTTCCATGCTAACTGTGACTAATTTCTATAACAAAAGGAGTTTTCTGAAAGTGATTAATATTTACATTTAAAAGGTAAAGGCACACCCCGCATTGAGTTAATCCTAAAACCAAGTGAGGTTTTTGTGTTCAGGATCCAATATATTCCATTTCCTATGGAGTGAGTATGCCAGTACTGGTTAAAAATAGCTTCTTCCATTCATTAGAGTCAGCAGATGGCCATTAATCTTCCTGAAAGTATTGATTCAAACTACTCGTCTCCACTTTCAAGGCCCTTCACAGACTACCCTCTCTCCATCTATCATCTCTCCTTACACAGCTGAAAAGGTGGCTGGCTTTGTAGCAAGTGGCTGACAGTTACAAACCAGCAGTCTCTCCTACATGCTGCCCCTCACGTCTGGAGGGAGCTGTACACAGCATTAACAAAGCTCTTCCATTTGTCTCCTTTAAACACTTTCCTAAAACTCTCCTTTGCCATAAGGACTACAAAAACTTTACATAGTTATACACCAGCTTGATGGGACTACAGTCTGCCTAGGACATGATCTTGAGGAGGGTTGTCTTATCATTTCTTTACTTCTCCATCTCTGATTATCTCTCTGTCCCAAACTGCAATGTCTTGTCTTATTCCTAGATTGCAACAACTTCAGTGCAGAGTCTCTGCACTACACATTGTCCAGCAGAATGTTTCCCAGTGTGCTACTGCAATATATACAGCTAATGAGAAATAAATATTAGCTCAGGTGGCCAAGAACTGTAGGGTGCACGACAAAATGGTGCACAGTGCCAAAATTCATGGAGAAGAGCAGGCCAAAACTAGTAAGTCAACATGTCAAGTGTTTTGGCCTGGCTGCAATTTATCCCCTGTAAACTCAGTGCTGCATCTCAAAGAGTAATGCCTGACATTCACTGAGACTTACCAGCTTAGGCTAAGTATTAAACCAATATAAACAGATTTCATCTAGATTGTGAACAACCATCCTGTGAGCTTCTGTATTGCAGTTCCCTGTGCACCAGTTCTATTGTTACCCATAGCAGATAAAACTGTTCTTTCTATACCAGCTGGCATAGATGTGCCCCTATCATATATGATAAAGTAACTCTTTTACGTCTAGAATTCATGGTCTGTTGTTTGTTCATAAGCTACAGATTTGTTGTGGTTCCTTTAAAACTCTAGACCAGCAAGTCTGACTAATATATTTATCTCCCTTCTGCTCTAGTTTCAAGATCTTCCCAAAGCCATATGGATATTGCTGAAAGAAACAGTGATGATGCTACAGGCTCTCACCAGGAAGATGCTTTACGGATACAAAGAAATATTTATTCCTTTCTTTCCCAAACCCAGATTCCAAGACAAGAAACTATGTATTTTCTGGGGAGAAATCCCACAGTCATTAGCACTCCATCCCTTACGATGAAGAGGAAGTTTTCCCAGGCTCAGACATCATCAGTAAAAAAAAGTGATATGGAGTCCATACCACCTGAGAAACAGTCTTTTCTTGAAAAAATAAAAATTAGTAGTGATACACAGACTTTCCTTCCACACGAGGAACCAGAACTCAGAGTAGCAACTGTCAGTATGACCACCCATAACCCTCTTCATTTTAAACAAAATAAACCAGCTATAATACGGACTGACTCTTCTCATCTCAAGACAAATGCAAGTTCATTCTTTACAAGGCCACATGCTGTTCAGCAAATTCATTCCAAATATGGCTCTTCTCCTAGGAAGTGGCTCAGCAGGGTCCCAATCTCAAAGACTGAACCATCCCAAGATTCCAGAACAGAGCAGCAAAGAACATCTCCTTTGGCATCACGCCTTACTTCCTCGTTTCATTTAACAGGTTCTTCTTCTGACACAGCTCCGCCGAGTGCTAACCACCCATTTGGGCCTGTTTTCCAAGCAAGGTTTCCAGCACAGACCACAGCAATCAGAAAAGCACAAAACATAGCAAGAGATCATCTGGAACTACCAAAAACCATCAGTGGGACGCAACATCAGAAAGTCATTTGCGCGAATATGCTGTGCTTCGCTGGTGTGCAGTGTGAGCCAGCCAAAGACGGAGGATTTAAATGTGGGCCTTGTCCTACTGGATACAGCGGTAATGGAACTACATGTGAAGGTAAGGGGAAGAATCCTTTTTCAAATTCTTTTATAGCTTCAAATCTATTCACTGCCCAAAATAACGATTTTTATTAAAAAGATGGAGATTTTGCCAGGTGGGATCATACTTGTTTTCAAAGCCAATTATATTTTAAAACAATAAACCAACTTCTATAACTCAAGAAAAGTTATTTCTGTTTACAAAATGACACACTTATTTGATAATATCTAATCTATTAAAACCAGGGGCAGATTGTGATCATACTTACCCTTCCTTAAGGCCAGATTCATTCTACTGAAGTCATTATATTTGAAAACATATAAAACTTCTGAAGGACAGAGTAAAATTGAAACCATTTGTCTATGTGTATTCTAGGAAAATCTAACTATTCTTTTATCTTAAAAATTACTTTTAAATATCTAATATCCTAAATACAAAACTGAACTTGTCATCTGAAATGTATAGCACCAGAAGAGTTTTCATAATATACTGATTTACCAACAACAGTATTATATGCATTTTTAAAACAATGAATTCCCTGACTTAGTTATCACTAATTATACCTTTTTGTTGAAATCCCTGTGATAATTTGATATCTTAATTGGCCTTTCACTGTTAACAATACAACGCAAAAGTGTTTGCATCACCTATTTAATTCTCTTTCGCATGTGATTTCTCATGTTCCACACACACACAGCAGCAGGTCGTATCGTGGTGTCGGGGGTGTGCACTGCACCGCAAGGCTCTGCACGCCGCCTGGGGACTCCCCGGTACGAGCAAATCTTCAGGGGCGCGTGTGAAGCCCCTCATACCACTGCAGCCCTTGGAGCTCAGAGCAGACCTGGAGACATATTACAAAACGCATAAGAAAAGGTTACTATAACCTAGGGTGCTACTGGTTTCACCTGTTTGCACACTTCCAAAATGTCCCCTTTAAAGGGCTTAAGGCAGATCGGCATAAGAAAGACCCTGTCTTTGACCCCTACTTTACAAGTGGAGCTGGGGAAGTACTAAGCAGCCCCAAGCCTTGGCAAGTCCAAAGCAAGTTTGCAGAATGGCCACCTCTCAAACACAAGGCCTATGCACATACCTGTATTTACAAATATGGACAGATGGGTGCTTTGTGTATAAATATATTTAGTATGACCATCAATATAGTACTTAAAACATAAATCTAGCTCTGCCTTCTACTGTCCCACGTGACGAAGTATTTTCTTCCATTACTGGTATTATTCTTCCATTACTGGTATTATTGAATATGTCTCTGGAAAGTCCAAAAGATGAAACACTTCATTGCCAACATCATTCACTGTCTCAGGGTTTGGTGACATGATACACAAACATTGTGTGGCACTTCTCAGTGCCCATATCACCTGACTAAACAACAACCATGTCTGCTCTGTGATTCTGCTTCATCACAAGTCTCTCTGTGCACCTGCTGATCACTGTCCTGAAACATGGCCCAAATGCCTCCACCACTGGATCTGAGAGAAGAACATCCGTTGCACATCCGATTGTTCATGTTTCTTCCCACGTCAAATGCAGCTGATTCATCCTGACAGGACACAGAAAGATGAGGATAATTCCTTGCTTTAAGGACTGCCATAATCTCTGCTATTAGCACCTGACAATCCAGCCACAATTGTACCGATTTCCCTCAAAATAGCAATACTGTCTAAGAACAGAGACCAGAAAAACTGAACAAGTGATCAGATGAGACCAAACCCTGTGAAATCTTTAAGCTTTGATGCAACATGCATGGCAAGTGAGCAAAAATGCCAACAGCCTCAGACACTTTGTTGAGAGTTGTCACCGTTGTATCTGATATTGAAATTCACTGAGCTAAAAGAAACAGCCCATCAGTATCAAGGTTTAAAACCTGTGCAGTTGGGGAAATGTGACCTTTGTTTAATAAGAGTGTCTGAAAATACTCTAAGATAATAAATACTTTACTGAATGATATTTCTCTTGTGCCATAATGTAGATTTTTTTATTAATTGTGCAGGTTCAAAATCAGGCTTGGAGAATTGGTTGGGAAAAAATAAGCTTTCTGAAAATGAATTTCTCTTCTAAACTAAATCAGACCGAATTTTATTTCTGTAATATTCATATCACTTTGGACAAGTCCCTTACTCTCCCCTTTCTGACATAATTAGAAGTCTCCTTCCTCTACTCTGTCTTCCTACTATTAAAATCATAGAATCACAGAAAATCCAAGTTGGAAGAGACTTCTGGGGAACATCTGGTCCAATCTACTACCTCCTTTTGGAAGAACATAGCTCGATTTCATTGTAGTTGGCTTACACTTAGCCATCTAAACGGAAATATTTTCAACAGCTCTAAGAAATCTCCATTTAGACCACTCCTTTATTTACTGATGACTTTGTGGTACGTAAGTAGGACCTTGCTTCTACCCATCTTGCTTTGGCATAATAAGCATTACAGATTCTTAACTCTCCTACAATTTCTGGCTTCAGCTAATTACGCTGCAGATGAACTGAGATGAAGTGGTTTCCTCAAGGCTCAACTCATCACTTTCATACGCTTTCCTACAGCTGATCAAGTTCACAGTTTGTAAAACTCTTCCTGCACAGAGGCAGTATTATCATTTATTAGTGGCCTAACATTAAGACTAGTCTGCTAAACATGCAAGGCCTCAAAATGCATCAATTCAGGGGAGCATTTTGGAGAAAGCCAGTATCACCTACCTACACAATTTAAAAAAAAGTAAGTAGAAGTAAGGCCTACTGTAGTCCAGTGGATTCTCTTGTTTTTTCTCTTGCGAAAGGTGCTTGCTTGCCTTTATGGAATAAACGTAGCTAAGTGTTCCCTGGTGATGAGGGAGGTTGCTAAATGGACCAATCTTCTGCACTCTAAGTGTTCTTTTCAAGGATACGTACCATAAAACCAATACATCATTATGACACACTTTCAGCGGTTTTACAGGACAGCGCCTTTCACTTTCCAAAGTGCACTGCAGAAGTGTCTTACTACTTGAGTGAGCTTTACTTGAGCTTTGAATTTTTCAGCTCACTATGCCAATAGAATTAAAAAAAAAAAGTACTTTAATAATTTATAACTAGTTCAAACAGGGTTGTTTTCAGAATGTTTCTTATACTTTGTCTACTACATTAAAAGTGGAATGTGTAACAAACACATCACTACGTAACATTAGAGGCTAATGCTCTGAAATGTTTGTTAGGATGTTGTTGGAGGGTCATCAGTCACCCTAGAGCAATTACTCCTGGTCCTACTTCCATTCTCCGCTCTACTACAGGGATGCTTATATTTTCAAAGACACTGTATCCACTGGATAAGGAAAAAAATGCTGTCTTTTCCCTGGGCTTGTTTTTTTACCAGGGTCTGTGCATATGTTACTGTCTGAGAGCAGCTGTTATACTTCTTGGGCTCCTTAGGGTTCCCTGAGGTGGAACATGTCCTTTCCATTCTATAACAGAGCTGAAGCTAACAAAAGCTTCTGCTCTGGGTGTTTTTATTGTGCTTCTAACTAAGAGCCCTAAACCTGAAGACTGAAGAAAAATAAGAATTTAAACCAAATTCCTGGTCATCTTTGTTTTTATTTAACTCCAACTTTTTTAAAAAGGAAGTGTCTGGTTACTAAAACTGTACAATTAAAAAGTCAAAGACTCAATTCTGTAAAATACAGGCAATTGTTTAAAACTTTTGGATTAGATGACAGTTAAGACATATTATCTGGTTTTTTAGTAGTCATAAAAGTTCTTCAGAATTCCTATGAAGAATAAAGTCTTGTGATTTTAGAAATAGGTATTTTCTTTAAAATGTTAAGGCAGTAGAATTCTGGCATATTTTACTATTTTCTGAAGGGAGGGAATCTGCTCTAGAATGGTGGCAGTCACGCTTTCTGCTCAAGCGATGAAAACACAGCACTGCCTTGACATTACAAAACAACCACACAGACCAAGTAATTTTCAAAATAACAGGAAAGACAAAGTAGTTGGGAATGTATTATGATCTCAGGATGCCCAGCTGGATTAAACAAGGAAAAAAATCAGGTGGCTGACAGTAGTCTGTTATGACATTTTTACACACGTAAAGCATATTAGACTTTATCAGACCAAAAGTTCATCCCCTATCGCCAAGAGCTACCAACAGCAGATGTCCAGCAATGCATGAGAAAAACATGGGTATACTGTCCAGAACAGTCTCACAGCAACTTACGGATCATGGGCTTCAGAAAGCAGAAGTCTTTGTAAGTAATATCTCCCAATATATATTTCTTTTGTGAGTTTATCCAAATGCTTTTTGAACCCATGTGAATTTCTTTTGCCCGTAGTAATACCAATGAGCTGCATAGCTGAACTATGTGCTGTTTAGAGGATTATCTCCTTTTTCTTTTGAACTATCTGCCTGCTAGCTTTACATCTTTCCCTTTTGTACTGAAAGAGAGAATAAAGCAATTGTACCCTATTCAACTTTTCCAGGCCACTTATGATTTCGTAGTTTTCTGTCCCACCCCCCCCCAAGTGATTTGATTCTCTCTTTTCCACAGACGTAATTTATTTACTTGTTCTTCCAAAATTTTTTTGCTCTTTCATAACTCTGGTTATCCTTGTCACTTTTTTCTATATCTTTTGCAGTTTTACTATACCTCTTCCAAGCTGCAGGGATCAGAACTGAACATGGTATTTGAGATGCAGCTCACCATGGATATAGGCTGTAATAATGTCTGGCATTTTGTGCTCTGCTCCTTTCCTAACAGTTCCTAACATTGCATTTGCTTTTTTGACCGCAGATGAGCACTCAGCTGACATTTCACAAAAAAAAAAAAATCCATTAGTACAGCCTAAGTAGAACTGTTGTCTGCAGCTGTATTCCCAATTTATCCAGCCAAATTAATCTTGTTAATTTTCTATTTGCTATGATGGGTATTTATTTCATAACTGGGCTCTGGACTGCTGGACTATTTAAGTAAGCATATGAGCTATTTTAATTGCACTAATATATGAAATACAGTCCTGCACAGAAAACCAGCATAAGATACACATAGTGCAGCATACTGCAGCAACGCATAAGCTATTCTCCAGTCTTTGAGTAGCATAAGCCCCAGCATAAGACAGCATTTGTGCCTTATCTGATTAGGTGATCATTTTGCATGTGTTCTTTAATGTCTGCAGCTTAGTTACTTGACTTATCCACAGCAGTCTGTCAAAACCCACATGGAAGGCATATGGAATATACAACTCCCAAAACATGTTGCTGAAAATGAAACGGTTGGCCAGACCTGCCAGGTGCACCTGACTTTGATTGCAGAAATCTTCACCTGCTCCCATTTGCTCTCTTAATACATACTTTGCTGTCATCTAAGGAAAAACACATTGTTGCTTGGCAGTAGGCCAATCTGATCCTACACAACAGCACTACTTTGTGGCCTAAGTAGTATAAGATATTTATTCAGGATGACTCCTCCACATAGTTGAACAGTTATTCAAATCTGGGGATCAAATACATTCCTAGAGCAAGTACAAGAAAATGGATCCATATATACGATGGTCGTACCTCTCATCTTTAGCAACACACAAAAACCGTCAGCCAAGATCAGCTGAACATCTCTACGTGCTGCACTTTCAATTACCTGTGACTGAATGAAAGCCATCAGGGCAGTGGTAGATCAGTCCTTCCTACCTTTGCTTTCTCTTGTGTTGGGAAACTGAATCTAAAGATACATATACAGTGACTTAGATTTTTTCCCACTTACAGTAGTGGAAACAGAACTGGGTTTTTACCATGGCAAGATGACTGCCAATTGAAAAGTCTGTACGTGTCATTCATACACCTTTGCTATACACCTGGCGCCTTATTTCCTTTCTCTGTATCTTAAGTGCAAAAGATCAATCCATACCTATTCAAAAGTCAAACTGATAATCTGGTTAGCCTCCAACATAACTTTCTTTTTCTTTTCCTTTTGCTCCCTCCCTCGTACTGTACATTTTAAAACTTCATCTGTACCTTGAGGAGGCTGGTTTTATGTGTCTTTGAGAGAAAATAAACAACTGACAATAATTACAAGAAACAAGGTAGACTATGCTCCTTCCAGTGAAGTCTCTCCCGATTGGATTGTTTTTACAAATTTTTGAGCAGGACTGCAGGTCATGATCTCAAAGCTCACAACCTTCCTTTACTAAAGTATACCCAGGACCTCATATGCTAGACTGCATAGGCAGCTTATTCACTGTTGAGACATTAAGCAGCAAGCCTGTCCTGTAAGCCATTTGCTGATTACGATATCAGAACTGGAGGAAACAACACAGCATGTAGTATTTCTGAGCACCCCCAAAGTTATCAAGGAGAAACCTATAAAAAGCACATGATCTCATCTCAAAATAAAAAAATATAAACACAATGAAAGTATTTTAATGGAAAGAAAGCAGTTTCAGGATATTTTCCAAAAAGCACTTTCAAAGAAAACAATAATGGACTTCTCAATTTCTCACCTCTAGATTTTAAATTATAAACATAAACATACATATATTTGACAGGAAGAGTGACCATTTGCAGCAATGTATTTCTCTTTACTGCTATTTTATACCATCCAAAAATGTTTTGTATAAAAACCCTGCAATACCTTTGCACAATTTAGCAAGTGTTTATGGACAAAAAATGTTTATTCCAGAAGATGAAAGACAGAAGTTTGGAAAAGAGTGTGACATAAGCAGTATATTTCTATTACTGAGGGAAATGCCTTTTAGGTGAATATTACTCTCCCTCTCTCACTGAAACCAGAGTGTTCAGCTTTTATCTTTCGCTATTCAGCAGTAATAGAATATTTTTAAACATTTTATTATTAAATGTCACAATAAGAGCTAAATGTTTTAATATCCAGAATATCATGTTCTTTTCTGACAGTTTAGATGTATCTCAAAATGCATAAAGGCCAGATGGAAAGCAGTCTATTCAAATGGACACATTCATTTTATGTGTTACCTACAAACACCCTGAAATAAAGAATATGTTTGAATGCCACTGTGCTTGGCATAGCACTTAGGCACCTGGAGGTTTTATGCAACCATCTTACTACAGAAAAGAGAATCACATTCACATACTTTAAAAGAGCGGTATATTTTTCCCAGTCATTGTGTCCTTCTGTCTCTGTGGAGAGAACAGTATCTAATTCTACTTACTGTTAATTTCTAAAGAAAGAAAAACCTTGAAAGCAAGTTTTGTGCTTACCTAAGCACAGAAAAATGAAGATCTTTCAAACGCACGTCTGGGCAATGGACAGGTCAGTACTCTGAAAGCAGCAAGACTGTCACTGACGTCAGCGAGATCGAGAGGGAGCCAGGGTACGCAAGAGATGGCTTATAATTATAGCAGTGCAATTTAAAGGGAGTAACAAATTTGTCTGAAAACAGCTTCAATTTCTTTCACTTTTTTCCACTTTCCATTTCAACACAGACTGCTACCTGCTGTTTGCCCTACCATCTTGAGGCCCTGAACTATCCGAGCCTCCGACCTACTCCAGCAGCTACTACAGATTGAACTAGAAGATCTTTGAGACATTTAACACAGCTGCTTAAATGAGTTTAAATCAAATCTGTTTTTAGTTGTCTGGAAAATGTGAATTTTTTTTTCCAATGTACACTTCAAATTTAACCTAGCACATGCTGATAAGGAAATGTCTAAACATTATAGCCCACCAAATCAAAACTGAATTTAGCTTAATGTCATTCTCAGCATGTATAGTATAGATCAAAACTAGATCTATTGAGGTTTCTGTTCTCAGGCATATCAAATCCTAAAGTTATATTAGTGCGTAATTGAATATTTCACAGTTAATACTGAATGCTAACAGGAAATTTAAATACTGAAATACCTGAAGAGCAGATCTAATACCAAATGATATTTCTTTAACGTTATTTGTGTCAAAAATGGTTTATTATAAGTTCTTGGAGCTTGTCTTTTTAACTGTAATTAAAAAATCTGTGGTGGCTTTCACAACTTTTTGAATAGCAAACTTCACGTGCAATGGCTTTATGTGAGTCTTGGTGAAATCACAAGAGGTGGGAAGGCCTGCAATGGATGAACTTCATTCAAATTATCTGGTGTCACAAGTATCTGTCCTTCATTTAGTTTTTCAATTATGCAGTCCAAAACTGTACTCTCGAAACTTCACAGTTTTAAGAACAAATTGTACTAGGTTTGTTTTTTTCCTCTTGTAGCAATACTTGAAATGACACTTTGTTTCGAATCTCTTTGGTTTCCTTCTTTATTATGCATTTTCCTTGGAATAACCTTGCTTAGCCTCATATCCTTTACAAAAGATACAATTCTGCCAGTAAAGTGTGCCAAAGTACAATACTTTTCTCTGCCTTCACTTCCCAAGCACATGGATAGGTATTTTTTATTCTGTAATGTATTTGTCAAAAGGTTTAACTGGGAGCCAGCTAACACATATGCCTTATTCTGCTCCTGCGCACAGTATTTTATAAGTTCCAGTAGCTTTCCTACAGCAGTTTCTTCTAACTCTCCTGCATTTCACATACAGAACTACTTCTTATTAGAGGGTTACAAATAGAGGTATTCATTTAGGTATCTGCCTTAGATGTTTCGGTTCAAGAGGCTAACCCTTCCAGGCCCCCCCCACAACTAATGTCATTAGAAATGTTCTTCTTCAGTCCCTAAATCAGACTCCAGATCTGACTCAATCTCTGCAAGAGACTCTATCTCTCTATTAAGTATATAGAGTGCTCATAGAAAACAGCTCCCTAACTTAATTAAGTAGATAATCTAAGCAATGTGAACCCCCCTACACAGTTCCCTAAATTCAGATCTTTAATTTTTAAAAGAGATAAGTTTATTGCCTGACTCCTAATGACCAAAATTTAAATACAAAGCAATGTCTCCCGCAAAAAATTGTTTCTAAAGCTGCAGTACTTTCCAAGTTTATGCAATGCCCCTCATCTTCTTTATTCCAAATAATGACATCACTTATTGCAATGTGTCAAGAAATCATTACCTTACAGCTTTGTCTGCAGACCTCACACTGCCTATTAAAAATTTAAACTGTTGCTTAAATGTTTGCCATTTTGCTTACAAACTCCTTACAACTCTTTTGTATTCAGAGGAAACACTTCATCTCTGGCTTAGAATAACTTCTGACACTTTTTAAGGTTCACTGACCATCCACAAGGCACACTGTAGAGAGGGAAGGGCAAGGTATTTTGTATTACAAACTGTGTTTGTACTTTGTCCATCCTTGGGCTTCAAAAATATGTACTTAAAAGTGTACATGCTCAGAAGTTAGTTAAACATGATTATGTTAAAATCATTCCCTTGCAGACACTATATGGCTACTCATTAGTTAGTGCTGTATTATTAACCTACTTATATCCTTTAGTGTTTTCCTCAGTAGCCAAATTGCTTGTTGGATTAATAAAATGGCATGTGGAAAGCAGTAATAAGTATTGTGCTCATAACCACAAAGAATGTAATAATTGAACTGTATTCTTTTTCTCATGTTTTACTTTGCTCGTGCTTCTTGCAGTGCTGTGTGATCCACCATGTGAGCATGGAGGAACCTGTGTATCTCAAAATACTTGTTCTTGCGCTTACGGATTTGTTGGTCCTCGATGTGAAACAAGTATGTATGAATTCATTCAGGCTTTTCTTTTCATTACATGTCTGAATTTGCAGAAAATGATAAGACACAAAAAGTCTATTTATTTTTCTGTATTTCCCCTCAAAATGATGATTGAATACAGCAAGGAAATCAAAGTATAATATATTGAAGTAATGTACTAGCTAAACTATTTCTGAGCATATTTTTACCAGCAGCATAGTTGTATTATGTAAAAATATGCACATCTATATCAACATTTTCTATATAAAAGTGCTTCTGGAAAAAACAAACAAGCAAAAAACTCCATATTATTTAGAGTAACGTTTATGAAATTCAAGGTTGTGTGAGTGAATGCAGTAACACTAATTTTGAGAACACAAAAAGACAACCATACCTATTAACAGTCATGTTATTGTGCAATACAAGTAACAAAAGAGGTTCAATATATAGAGCAACTGGAAAAAAATCAGCCTTCAAACCCTTCTATATTAGTTGACTGGCAAAACATATACAGTTTCTTTATTGCAGTGCTTTCTGCTGATTTAAATATCAGGTTGCCCTTGACAGGAATATAATTTTATCTCTGAACCAGGATATCTGGAATACTTAAAAAGCAAAGTATTTCAGATGCAATACTTCTGATGAAAAGAATGAATAAAAAAAAGAAAGGAAGGGACAGATTCATCTCAGTTTACATCTCGGAGGAACACCACTGGTTTCTTTGCTGTAGTAGAGCAGCTTTAGGATCTGTGTCAGTGGTTACAGGTAAGAGATTTTGTACTTGATTCTTTCCCTGTTTTCTAGTGGTTTGTAACAGGCACTGTCACAACGGGGGGATCTGTGTGTCACCGGATGAGTGCAAATGCAAAAACGGATGGAGCAGCCCTTCTTGCGAAATAGGTATGTGGTGAGAAATCCCCGGCCTGTCATTCCTTTTGTTGCCTGAAATCCATGCGACTGGTGCAGTTCAGTGGTTGTAGCGGGAACTGCTTTAAGAATTAACACCAGGGACTTAGCAAAGGGCAAAATGTTGAAAGGCTTTGGGTTTATGTAAGTATATGTAAGTTTAGATTTTTACCTAAACCTCAGGGTCACATACTGGAAAGCCACAAGAAGCAGCGTTCTGCAGGCTTTTTTAAGCTCATGTGATTCTCAAGTTTATTCTAACATGCATAAGAATGAAAATAAAGCTATTAAACATTTCAGAATCTACTAGCTTACTAGCTCTTTAGTAGCTTCTGCAAACGGGAATAATTCTCATAGGAGATTTTGGAGATATGTTTGGAGATATAGCGGCGATGCTAAAAAAAAAGTCACCATAGCCTTGTTGGCTTTGTCCACGGAGAGGTCGGAGAATGAGTCCTGCCTCACACCTGCAGTGGTCGAGAAGAGGGCAATGCAAAAGTCTGCACTGCTCACGATCTGTTTTTCTTCCATCTTCCATTTTAACCCTACACATTTATCCCAAGATATGCTGCTGGGGGAGAAAGGAGGATGGTTTGTTTTTTGGTAATTTTTAACAGGATGCATTCAAATCCGAACTTAGAAATGAAGTTTATGAAGACAGGAATAGAATGAGGTCTGTTTAAGTTAGGAAGAGACTTTAAGCAAGCAAATGTGACTTCTGCTGCTAAGTTAGCAGCTATATAAGGAGTTCTGATTAATACTGCATAATCAAAGGGGAAAAAAAGAACCTTAAAAGGTAAGCTATCAGCAACTCTATCACACTACCAGGTTTCTTTTGGTCCCATTCTTGCACTCAATTTTGCCATTCCAGAAGAAGGCTTGTGACTATAGAAGGCAGAAAAAAAATAGGTTCACAAGAAGAATTTAACCATTCACCACCTAAAGATAAATATCCTGCTGCCTCCCAAAGTTCACACTGTTACTCCTGGGTGCATTTAATACCTACAGAGTACCTGCAAAGGCATTCACAGCAGCGTACGGACTCAGGTAAAAGTCACCTCCATCAGTCAGTACAAAATGACAAGGTGAGGAATGGAATTAGGTATCTATTTCTAGTTAGGATTCATAGTTTTGAAGCCTATTTTGAACAGATTTGGCTCAGACCTTTCTCTCAGGGCCTAGGTGCTAAGAGGAGGAGTACATGCCTTTTCCTCCAGAGGCATAGCAACTACACAACTCACCTGGGACAAGTCTTGCAAAATACCGAAATATTAAAAGGAGCAGACATGAGGACTACCGCAGTAAGTTCCAAACCTCAAGGCTATGGAGGCATTTTGCCTATGCCATAGCGACTATTAAATGACTTAAAAGACACTTTCAGCCTACATTACCTTTCCTGGAAGGTGAGAGATGTCATTCTAACCCTCTTCTCCTGAGATTGCTCTTCCTGTAAGTGTTCGTATGACAGAACTATTGAGGACACATAAATTAACCTAGCTAAGATCCAGGGTAAATGATTCATATTGCCACTAGCTACCCTGGTTCCCACTACCTCCTCTTTTTCCTGCCAGAGATTTGTTTGTCTGACAATACCTTAGGCGAAAGACTATCATCAGACTCACTTCTCTGGCACTGTTTTGTTGCACTAGACAGAGTATTTTGTGACGCCTGTTGGGGTTTCCTTCCTAAAGTGAGGCACCCCCAGAACATAGGAATCTCTGGGTGCATGCATATATAGAAGCAAATATATAGGTTCTTAGGGGACTTCACCAATGTAAATATAAACACTGACAGAGTGTGAACATCTGTAACTAGCTACGACAATGAGGCAACTAATCCAAAGTCACTACTGGCAATGAATGAAGTCAATTTTGACTCTATAAAGTGATTGCTACTTAGTCTGGAAATCGTCTCATCTAGACTACAATTTCACATTTTTTTCTCTTTCTAAATTGATGTTTTATTTCTCTTTTAATTCATCTGGAACATTTTAGTGACCCTTAATTTATTTAAGCTTAAATTTATTTAATTTATTCAATGAGCTGTTCTGTAAGATACTGAAAGACAAAAGGAATAGAAGGAAAATGACTGCTTTAAAATGTCATTCCACTTTGTAAAGAAAACTGTCAGAATCCTTATTTTTCACACAGTGACTTTCCAACTACATTAACTGATTTCACAATTCAGACATTTTTTTCAACACTCAGTCAGGTACTTGCCACATAGAAACATGCAAGACAGCTTTTAATTCCTAATGCCTGTTATACCATCAACAGTAATAACAGATAAATAAGCAGGCAAAGAGGGCTCAGCCGATGGCTCTGTTGGTGATGCATGAGCCAGCATGTTGTGGGACCTGGCATTTAAACGCAGCAGAGCAAATGGAGGTTTTGTGCGCACACCTCTTCAGCTTCACTGAAATGCCACCGTACTCTGCTCAATTCCGACAAAGCAGCAAACGGTTAATACCTCACCTCAAGGTTACAAAGCTATAGGTAATGTGACTACATTTTACTGCCTTGGTCAGGATACTAAAGTGAAAGCAGATGAACTATGCAAGCCACAGGAAGACATCAGAAATAAACTATTAAATTCTGTTTTATTTCATCCCCAAAGCTATGCTAAAACACCACTGAAATGCTCCCACTGTGACAACAATGAACAAGTGCCACAGCACTGTACAACTGACCAGCAAAGACAGCACGAAATTTGTCTGAATATTACCAGAAATATTTATTCTAATACAAGTGCAGCAGTAAAGGTGTGCCTACTTTTAAAAAAATTTTAAATGGTAAGAGATTAATAGATTTATCTTATATTTACATACAGCTGTGTGCAATCCTGTGTGTTTAAATGGAGGAATCTGTGTACGGCCAAATACGTGCATGTGTCCTTATGGTTTTTACGGACCACAGTGCCAGAGAGGTAAGAAAGTTCTATTTATCATGTTGATAAAGGATCCAGGCTTAAAATATAAACAGCAGCCTATATCATTGCCTGCCACTGCATGCAGTATATCCAGAGATTTTCCTTGTCATAACTCCCTGTGTGCTCCTTTGATGTTAGAGTCTGTCATAAATCTGCATTAAATTGTTCTTAAAGGTATTGTGAAGGAGTAAGCACTTATTTATGATGGCATGGATGATAACTAAACACTTAATCTAAAACTATCTGAAGTAAGTGATATCACTAATTAGCAACTATACAATTAAAATTTAAAGCATGGCTCAACTTTGTTCATTTTGCTACCTGTACAGTGTACTGTACTGTGTGTCAGAGCCAGGGGAAATGTATCTTCAAACAGGCCTCACAGTATCAGCCGCGTGACCGTTCTAGAGCCTGGTGGATGGGAGACCTACCCAGGGCTTCTTCAGAGCCCTGTTCCAACGTGTGACCAGATATCGCTCTGCCTAAGTTAAAGCAGGGACCTGATTTTGAATCCATGTCCTAAAGGGGAGAGCTCTAAACTGAGGTTAATAGTACCCTCGGCTTTTTGGTCTGTTCACTTGCGCTACAGTCGTCAATCTGAAATTAATGAATATTTTAACTATTCATTAGTCCAAACAGAACAGACACAAGAGAGGAGCTATTGCTTAGGGTTCAAATAGCTGGAAAACTCCAGTGCTTATACCAGTGCTCTGCATTTTTTGAGGATGGCTTTTATATCCTCATTTGAATCTCAGTACATAAATATACTGTTATTAGCAAAACTGAATTATTTCAATATTAAAGGTGTTTTTCTCTTTTTTCTGGGATTCCTAGATGAATTCAATCCTAACACATATTTTTGCAAGTGAATAATTCACACACAAAAATTTAATTCTAACTGGAGCTTGCTGGAAGTTCTTCATTTTGGTGATGTTTGGGGTGAAGGAGAGAGTAAAAATAACACAGACTCAGTAACCATATGATCTCTCTCTTGACGTTTGACGTGGAAGGTGACTTTCGACATCTAGGTGATCCGGCATTTTTATTCTTAAATGTTCTTGTTAGACCAAAACTTGAAAATAAATCTCCACATTTGTGGGATATGGAAGCGATATGGTGAGAGAGTTGAAGGATGCTGAAGAAAAGCAAAGCCCTCAACTCTGCTTCACTGAGAAAGAGAGAAGAAATAGTGCCAAAACAAGGTTAGCAAATATCAAACATTTTTCTGTATTTCAAGGGCAGCAGTAGATCTACAGAGTTAAAGACCAAAGGGATTCTGTGGCGTAGCACCACAGTTTAACTCCAGCTACCTAACAAGGACCCTTAGGCACTAGGACTAGTCTCCCACATTTCTTCTGCAAAGAATGGAAAGAATCGGGAGCCTCCCGCGAGGCATCTGCCCCGAACCGCCCTCTGGAGGGACACCTTCTCTACCCTTCTCGACTAAACAAAGAGCCTCTGCACACTGGTCCTCCAACAGAGGCACCTAAATAAAGCACCTATACCTAGGCAACATTAATACCTTGTGTGATTTCAGTGCATCAAACTTTTTTTTTCCTTTCATTAGCTGTTTGCATTCCTCCTTGTAAGAACGGTGGTCACTGTGTTCGAACCAACGTGTGCTCCTGTACTGAGGGTTACATGGGCAGAAGGTGCCAGAAAAGTAAGTTACAGGACTTCCCTTTACTCTCCAGCGTTCTCTGACTCATAAGCAGTTTTTCCCCCTTCCGTGCATGTTAAGTAGAACATTCAGTTTGGATTAATGCTCTAATCTTTTCTATTTGTATCACAGCACGTATAGCATTACTCTAGGTATAAAACCAACCTGTTAATTAGAATACCACTATGTCAAGTAAATGTTGGGAGTAGAATGTTTTACTGGAATCCTCTCTACATACTTCATGAATTTAGATTGAGTAACACACACTATATTTGGAGATGATCTAATTATTTTGTATTAAAGAGTTTGGGGAAAAAACTTAAAACCAAAGGCAAAGCAGCTGACTGAGATCCTTAAAAATGTCAAAACATCACACTTCTAGCTTAATTAATACAGTTGGCTAATAACGCTTCAGCCTTGCCTTTGTTCTTGTCACTGAAAACTCCCTCTTCACCTTAGCACTGGTATTCATATTCAATTCCTCTGTTCTTACAGGGAAACAGGCTATTTTGGCACTTTTACGAACTCTATTGCTCAACAGTATTTGTCACCCGGGGAGTTTATGATATGTATGTGAAAACTTTTTTTTATATTATTTCTTAACCAGTTTGAAATTGGCAAAAGGGGAGCTGTGAAAACAACCATTCTTGGCAGGAAGAATCTGTACATTTCCAGAGCACTTTATGTCTCTCACACACAGAGAAAAAAGCTAGTAAAAAATTCCTCCCAGCAACAAAAGCCCTCTCAATCCCCATACTACAGCTCTCCTCTCCCTCAGCCGAGAGAATCATGATGCACAGCTCTGCCTGGCTGCAAAGAATGCAATTGAATAGTCTGTTCTGGCAGGAACAAGCTGGAGGGGAAAAAGGAGAAAAAAAACCACCTTATGTTTGGCAACTTGTTTTCGAGGTTAGGGAACATTAGAAAAGCACTGTTTCCAGCTTTAAACATACTACCGTATCTCAAGACAGATCAGAGAAAATAAGAGTTGATCTAGACTGCAGTTCTAGGAAAGCATTACCCTAAATGGTCCAATGCTACCAACCCACTATGTGTTTCTTTCCCCTTTCAGTAAGTTTCTGAGGTTTTGTTTCCCATCTTGGTATCATCCTTTGCAACAAAGCTTCCTGACACAATGGAAATATTTTTGTTTGTCTTATCTGAGCCTCCATTCCACTCCAACAACCAATATAGTCTACGTTGCTTAGCTTAATGTTATAAACGCTTTAACAAAGGACCTGTGTCTGCAATGAATGAAAAGAAGCCTGAACAAGTGAAAAGCAAATTGTACTGTTTACTTACTCCTTACCAGCTGCTGACTATTAACAGGTAAAAATGTTTGGGTAATACGCTATTTTGTTCCTTGTTCAGAACTCACTGCCCATGAGACTTGTAACATGATATGCAGAAGCGAGGTTATTCACAAGGTTTTCATAGCAAGCAGTTGCTATTAGAGCTAGATGCCTCATCACTGATGTCGTATGACATAGTCCCTCTCTCTCCATGGGGCAAAGCTCTTAACCTGTCACAGGATCCCAATCTCTTGAACAAAGGACTGCAGAAAAGGACACGGCAGAAACGAGTCTCAGCTGTCCTCGCCACACCTTCCCCCGCCAACAAAACAGAGTAAACTAGTGGTCACGTCATATGGAGGCTGCCCTCAATCCAATATATTTCAAAGTTCAGATGCCAAAGGCATTGTATACCTCTTTTAGGTATGGTTTAGGCTGTGACCTGATGGATGGATCAGATGGTATACTTGACATACATTTAAGGGTTAGAAGTACATACACAGAGGTGTATTCATACATAGAGGTGTATTCCTAACTCAGTTACACACACGCAAAAATGAAAAAGTGGAAAGTA
Source organism: Apteryx rowi (assembly GCF_003343035.1). Taxonomy (NCBI): domain Eukaryota; kingdom Metazoa; phylum Chordata; class Aves; order Apterygiformes; family Apterygidae; genus Apteryx; species Apteryx rowi. Next base: position 3,660,765 of record NW_020451093.1, on the reverse strand, counting down.
ATTTGCTAGAATGAAGAAGTTCCTCATTTTTCTTGAATAAAATGGGAAAAGTACCACAATATCCATTTCAAGTTTCAAAATGTGGCAACACGGCATATAGCTCATTCTGTCTCACCTGCAGTATTGCTAGCAATATATAGATATTTTTATACACTTATCAAATAGTGATGATTTATAATGACAAGTGGGATTCTGATAATCCCATGGCTGCCTTGGCAGCTGATTCTGTAAAGATGAGCTCACCCCTACAGGCCGTGTGCTTGAGTGTTCGGAAATCACCCTGGGAGAAGTATCAACACAGTGCTTCTAGTAACCTTCCTGGAAACGGTGACAGTGAGAATATGGGAAGGAAAGAATCAGAACAAGAAGAGTAGATTACTAGTTGGTAGAGAGGATTTTCACAGGTTTTAAGAGTCTTTCCTGTTTGCCTTTAAGGACTCGATGTAATACAGCTGTGCACTGGGTAAGAATTATAATTTTGTTCAGGATTTATTACTAGCTATGGCAATTACATGGAGTCATAATATCTTTGCACAAAGAGTAAGGAAAAGAAATATATATATGACAATAGCAAAAACATAACTAGAAACAAAGTTTACTGAATATTACTGTATAATACTGCAACAGCTCCCATTTGCAAATCATCAGGACAGTTTATCTCAATTTCAGAGGAATTCGGAGGTGAATCTGTGGCCCAAATCATAGCTCAGTAGTATCCTAAAGCACTGACTGCTGCCAGGTTACCCCATGCTGAGCAACGCACAGCTGGCTTAGCCAGAATGAGGAATGTTATGATTCTGAGAAAAACAATTCCTTTTGAGTAGTTTCATCATTATTTTAATTGCTCTTTGCTTTCTGAATATGAACTTCCAGTGTCCTTAAGTCCTTGTATACTTCTAAAATAGTTTCTCCCCTTCCAGAATAGTTTCTCCCAAGCTCTGACAGCATAACGGCTTCACTATGGACTTACACCTAGTCTCTAATCTTGGAAATTTGGGGAGGATTTAATATCTGCCTAACAGAACCAATCAAGGTTGAGTGAGTAAACTTAAGATTATCAAAGAAAAGTCTGAAGATGCTTCCTGCCCATGTATTCCATATAGAGCAGCCTGATAGTCTTGATCTTTCGATTTGGAAAACACTTGCTGTTTTGGAAACTTCCTATGAACCAGAAAACCTGAGAAATATTCTTTTCAGAAACAATGATCCAAAATAAAGTAGCATCTTCCTGAGCCTGCAGCTGATGCTTGAAATCAGCATGCTTTTCAGTTTTGCCACTGTTCATATGCAACAGTACACAGTTCATACAGTTACTTCTGAAATCCACTAACAGTGGTATAAATTGCATTAATAAACCCTTAGCTTCCAGCTTTAATATGCTCTGACTTGGAGTTAGAGCAAGCGGGAAATTCCCCACCATGCAGTTTCCAAGCTCCCTGTGCAGCCACGGTTACAGCTGGGATACTAGAGTTTGCAGGCTCCTGGTACCGTTACGAGTTGTTGGCTGACCCCTCTGATGGAGCTACATGAAGCCACGGAAGCTGGGAATGCTAGGATGCCCATCTCAGAGGTAATTCGCACATTGAGGTTTTGCCTAACGTGTGAACTCAAGAATCTTGGAACTCAGATGTATGTAGCAGTCTGTCAGGTGGGACAGACACTTGCCCTTCTGATGAGTCAATAAAATAAGAATACTAATAGTTGTGGGTTTCTGTTTATCCAGTAATTAATGGTCAGAAGCACTTCTTTCGTCTTAACAAATATGATAGAAAGACACCTTAAAATTCATAACTGAAATAATCTAAACAAATTGCATATTTGTCATGGCACAAGCTTTACTCAGTTTTAGGTAGGAACAACGTCTAGAGGCAAAGAAAAGAATAAATCCAGTCAGTTTTTTGAATACTTGTCCCTGGATATTTTGGCACTGTTTCCACTGTTTTTAGACATTTCTCTTTCCTTCTAGTATGTCACCGGCATGGACTGAGAAACAAAAGCTTCTGTTTGCTTTTGGCAGCTTCAGATTCTCAAATGAAGGACATAATTAAAACTAAGAGCTATGTCAGCCAATCAAAGACAAGTTATTTCTAAATCGAGCCCAAAGCTGCTGTTCATTTCTTTGAAATATACAGCAATACGCCTTGGGATTTTCACTTCCACTCTTGTACAATTTGGCATTTCTAATGTCTGCCTGACAGCTAAAAACTCGCAAGTCAGGGAGGAGGCACCATGCCTTTGCCATTCAGGCTTTCTCTTGTTTCCTTAGTGTATGGAGAAAGGCATTCAGCCTGAAAGTTCATGTTTGTTCTTTAGGTAAATAAACATTGTCTCCAAAAACGTGTAAATCAACCAAGTCTTATTGGCTGCCAGCGGAGATAGAAGGATTTGCCTGGTGTGTTTACTGATAAATAACTGCACGGTGATTATGCAAACCCGACACCCACACCCAGAACGAGAGGGTGTCAGAACTGACAATGAAATGTGTGGTTATGCATCAGCAATTGTACAACAACCTTGTATCCTCACTTGCTAAGAATTGTTTTCAATATAATCAGTCTTGTTGAGCGTAAAGAGGCAAATGCTGGCAGTATCTCAAAATAAAATATACTTCTGGATCAACTTTGCATCAAACAAACATACTCTGCTTTAATAATAAAGAACAGCTACTTGTGGGTTTTTAAATTCTCTTTTGAAAAAATGCACAGCCATAACAATCCTGGAATTTCACTACTTTTCATGAGGCTTTCACACAGTGTTCACACTGATTTCTATCATATCCTTACAAAAATCAAAGGCAAAGAAGATAGGTCAGATTCCATTCATTTGCTATATGTGTTTTTACAGGACTCCTTTATAAACAATTCTTTGAAAAAGGAAAGCTAATAAAAGCTGAGTTTACTTTTCTTATGAAGGGTTGGAGTGAAGAGAAGGGGAGAGAAAAGCAGGGATTCATGGGACCACACATTTATCCCTTCTTCACTGCTATCTACTTCCAGTGAGTTCACCTCTGAGCAAAAAGGCTAGACACAGCTCTCTCTGGAGCTCATCAGCAAGCAAAGGTCACTGGGCAACAGTGCTGACCATCCTCCTCCTCCCTGCTCCTGAATACCAAGCAAACCTGCGGTCTGACCTCTGATTTCTCTTATAGCATTGTACCTTCTTGCCACTTGTCTCCCAGCCAAGCTGTCTAGGTTTTACATACTGTGTCAAAACAGAGCCTACATTTCTGCACACATGTATTTTATATTGTCAGGCCCAATCATGCAGACTTTGTATCACATAAATCATTACACTGACATCTGGACTTTGCAGACTGCAACTCAAAGTTAGTAAATAGCTGTTTCTCCATTCCAATAATTCCTGCAGGCAGGATTTACAGTCAGTCACAGTGCACAATGTAACTCACTTTCATTCTTCCAGCTCTGCTTTCCTCTCTTCCTTGTCTCTTTTTCCTTCTCAGTAACATGAGGATTTTATTGCATGAGAGCCAGAGACAGACTAATTTGGAAATGTGAACACTGGGTTTCAAAGGCAACTTTTTGCCAAGCTATGTCAGACTGTGAAAGTCACTGATTTCCTGTATTCCAGCCTGCCCATGCAAAGTCTGTGTAGATTACTGCCGGGCAAGTTGCACAAGCAGGAAGTTCTATTGCTCAAAAAATTACACCTCCAGCAAGTTATCATTTCAACAACTGGCAATATATTCTCAGGAATATCTTCGCTGGGTAGACAGATTGATTCAAGCCATCTAAAAGCAGCCAGCTTCCTAACAAGAGGTCCAGCGTACCCTCCCACATAACTGAACAGGAAACAACCCATGAATGCAATCTAAGTGAATGAAAAATAATTTGGTTTTAGACTTTCACATGTCATGGATGGGCTCATGAGCAACAACTATTTGTCCAAGATTTCCCATACCCTGGGACATTGGGTGTCTGGAAATAAGTAAATAGCTGCTCATAGCAGAGAGACTTGTAACTTACTGCTAAAAGCATTAGTTCTGCTGACACAGGTAGAAAGATTGGCAGGTCTGGTAGATACATAGTGCGGGATACAGGTAGATACTAGTGCAGGATATAGAACAGAAGAAGTAGAAAAAAAGAAACTTCAGGGCTACTACTATCTTTCCCATTCAGCTGAACACAAAATAATCTTTGCATCTTGCCTGGGAAGAACGGGGACACTGACTTTCTGAGGAAAAGGAGAGAGCCAAGTGGAAGACAGTGACTCAGGCTACAATCTGGTTTGTGGTCTGCTCTCTTGGAGCAGTGCTACTCCCTGCTCACTCTTAATAAGGATTTGTGACAAAACCCTTAGCTGATCTTATTTAAAAGCTACATTTTGTTCATACATATGTAGCTGGTGCATTTATTTTAATAGGGGCTTTGAGCACATGCAATTGTCTCTACATTTATTCTTCAGAAAAATTAAAAGGATCTGTTTCAGTAAAAGATGAATATACATCCTAAATAAGAAGCCAAAAGGCCTTATTACATTTTTATTCACTCCACAGCAAAACATTCACAGACTGCAGTTTAAGTTTTCCTAGAGTAGGTAATCTAGGTTTCGAGCCAGTTTTTCTTTACTTGTATCTTAAATGAGTTAAATAAATGTGTCAGATCTGCTGCTGTATGTAAACGCATACCTAAACTAAAATAGCATGGATTCCTGAATTACTATATTTCTCTTTATAGTGAGTTTCTATAGTGTCAGGATAAGTGTTTTTTTCCACTAATTGATTTAAATAACAATAATTTTTGGTATCTATTTCCAATTAAAATATTTAGAAAATGTCTGCTCTTAAAAAAGGGCTGTGGGATTTGCCACTTAAAAAGCCCAAAGATGGACAATTCTGGAGATTAACATTCTCTGTTTATCCACAAAAAGACATTGGCAAGAAATCCTTCCCAACATTTGTTCCCAAATAAGCCCTAGCTTACTCTCTAAGGAAGACAATAATACTATGAATAACAGATTAGCACCGTGCCAACGCAGACAGCAGTGCTCTTCTGAAATTACTGACAGGGCTCCCAGCTGAAGCAGGTACAGTCTAATGAGGAGCTCCTCATTCTTCAGCTGGGTTATCAGCTGTGTCACAGTGGCTCACGCCTGTTCTTTTTCTTGGCTTGAAACTGCCTCCCATTTCACTGTGGTTTTCAGTTACACTGCCCAAATCTCCCTTTTTCTTTGTACGCATAAAAACAAACCAAATTCCATCAAGCGCAGGCAATGGCATAGCCCACTCAGAGCAGTGAAAACAGGCCTAAATGGCAGGTCATAATGCAAGCACAGAAGCTGCAGAAACAACCAACAGAGGAAAGCAATGCGTACGAGAATCCTCCTTCACTTCTTATTCAGGCATGACAAGAAAGCTGCTCAACAGCACAATTTATATACATGCTGCAATGGTTCACTGACCTAATAAGACACAAAGCATTCCTCAATGAAGAGAAAATGTTACTAAACCCAGACCCTAACAAGATGGAAATACAAGTTGTGCTCAGTGTCTGCTTTGCTATTCCCCACATTATTTATAGACTAACAGTTGCAAAGATGATAATAAAGTATAGCTGTAAGTCTTTTTCAAGTTAATAGTGCTGCAATCAGACTAAAACCAATGGGTAAATGAGAAAAAAGTTTTGCTAACGATCTCAAAATCTAAGTTTCTAGCAGAATATTCCCCAAATATACTATGTATGTATGTGCACCTGCACATGCTTATTTTGTTCACTGTGGCTTTCATTCTGAAAGGTGCTGAAATATTTCACAGGTATCCAAACATCACACCATTGTACCTCTAGGAGTTTCACCTGATAAGTGACAATAGGCAAAACAAAGATCCGGAGACAAAGAAGCAGAAATATTTCTGTCCAAGGAGAGTGGAAAATCTTCTATCTGAATTAAAATGGCAGTCTGTCTTTCATTTCCACTGTGTCCTAAGGTTTAAGAATCTTGCTACCACAGACTACCAAGGCATCTTTTGGAAGGACAAATGGACAGACCAGGATCCTCTTTGACTAACATAAAATTAAATCATTTAGTGAGAGTGACGTGACAGTGTAAGCAGGATTTCAGTACATTACATGTTGACAAACAAAATTTAGTCTAGCATCTCAGTAGCTTTGTTATCCAGTATTATCATTCCCATATTTTCTGATCTAATATTTAAATTAATTTATTTCCTGCTTTAATAACTCTAATAGGTCCAATATGTATTTCTGAGTATACTTCAGAACAAAAACCAGACACAATTAGGCAAAGCACTGGGATCATACTGTTGTCTGTATGGACTACACTTTTTCAGACCATTTTTTCATCTGATGTGCGCTAGGCAATGCAAACTAACCCATATTGCTAGAGCTGTGTGGTAAGGTGAGTATGTTAGAAATGCAAACTGTCACCACACCCATCACAACTACATTTACAGCTCCCTCTGTGTCTTGTAGTAATTTGTTCTCCTGCACTGCATCCCTCAGAGGTTTCTACCAGACTATTTTTGCTATTCAGAAAGGTTAATTTATTGAAGAAGTGGTCTGCATTTCTGTCAGAGATATGTGAAGCAAGAAATAGGGATAAGCAAACCTCAGAATCACTGATCTGGATAAGGATCCAAATTTTAGAAGAACCTTATACAAAACTCTTGAAAACAATTTTACTACATAAGACAAATTACTTCTCTGTAAAATACAATCTGTGATTATAATTACTGACATTCACTGGATCACACATCCCCAAGATACTTTGATAGAGCTGGGAGATAGAGTTAGTTCTTTATTTACAAATACCAATCAACATAGATGAGAAATTTCAGAGAAAAACCAGCTCTAGAGCAACATACATATCTAAAACTTAGCATGTTCAAAATTAGTTCTTACTGTCCTTGAAAAAAAAGGGGACCAAAAATTTTTAGTGTCCCAAATCCATAATGTTTTTGAGAGCTATGTGCATTTGGGACCTTCACAGCAGCAGATATATTGGTACATCTATCTCACTAATGATCTGTTGAGCATCAGTTATACCCTCTAAAGGGCAGAATGATATTTTTTACCTGGACTAGCTTCTGCTAGTGTCAGGGCAGTAAAATCCAAATAACAGTGCCCTGTATTAGAGACTCCCTTTCTGGCCAAAACACAGCTGTTTTGTGATTCATTTGTTCCAAGGATTAAAGAGCATGCAGCAAGATCAAATCTTTATTTGGAGCCTAGAAGCATCCAACCAATCATTTCCTTACTGCAGTCAGGATAATGTTTCATTTGAGCAGCGCTGCTAAGATGCATAATGCATCCTGAGAGATGTGGAACCTTGTTTCCAGTTGATCAATTGAACTACACTATTTTGTGAAACTGCCAGCCTGGCCCTCCGTTTCTTGTCCTGCGAAAAAGAACAGCAATATCCCTACGTTTTAAGGCCGCAGTCCTGAGATTGTCTCATTCCTTCCACAGAACTTCTCCCTAGTTTTTATCAATAGGTGATGTATATTGCCTATAAATGTTTGAAAAGGACTAGAAGTGTCAGTTTTAACACAGAAACTCACTGCTTTGACACATACTGGTTTCATTTTTGTTCTCAGCTTGAGTTCTGTCATACATATTTTCTTGACGAGACCAGTCAATGTTATTTTTAAAGCTGTCCCATGCTCTGTATCCTTACCGTGTCATATCTCCCCAGCTACAGCTCTTTGTTTTTGAGATGTCACACCAAATCAAGATAACCACTAAGCAGAAAGGAGAAAGCCAACATTAAAACATGTGCACATACAAAAGTCAAAACTGTGACTGATCAAGCTTTCTGCTCCTCAAAAGAGCAATAGAGAGATCAAGTTGAAATATGCACCAGACCCACAAAGAAGTCACTCCAAACCCAACACCAGCCAGAAATAAAAGTAGCTGCCTGTGAATCACATATAAATGACAGCATAGGGATGGTGACTTAAAGGATAAATTAAAGTGTATATACACCAGTAGGTGTTTTTTTGGCTGCATTTCTGTGCTTTCTGTCAGTAACCTGTAGCCTGATGCATTACCTTAGCTGGCCCACACAGATGTTACTGCTTGAGGCTATTTTCTCTCTTCCATCCAAAGGCAGAATGCATCCAGAAGCAGGTCAATTTTCTCAGCTTCTACAGGGCAAAAAAAAGAACAGTTGTCTTGAAAACTACATCTTCTAATCAACACTGCAGTGTGACGCACTGTCTCCTCATCAGCAGCATGGCTCAAGATACATGATGACAGGTAATTTTTGATTCAGAAGGAAATAGGCTGTGTGCTGTCATTGTCAGGAAAGGACAAGGATGTTCAGCTGCTGCAAAGTGTATTCCTAAAACATTCCAAAGGGCCTCTTTCTGCCAAAATTTTAGGAGCCTGATTTAATATTCCCTCTGTTTTGACTTTATAAAGGGTCGTGATGATGTCTGTCATATTTCAACAAAATTATAAGCCAAAAGAAAAAGAATTATCTACTTCTCGTGAGAGAAGGTGCAATGAGGTACATGAATCAAAAAGTGGCTTAAGTTCAGCCAGGAAAGCTTTTGTCTGCTAATCCACAGAACCAGTGAGAGTCTGAGGGAAATGTCTGTTTTCTTTTAATCACTGTAAACTGATCGGAAATAACTGCTGGCTAATATTGTTAGAGTAAGAGGTTACTCTCAGTTGCTTATAGTAGCTGCAGCAAAGCATGCCCTGTGCTTACCTTTGTCCTGGCTCCTTTTGGTGTTCCACGGCAGGGAAATTTTGCTTAATACTGTTTACATTTTAAGGGAACTGCTATTGTAAATCAATTGCAAGAAGGGCAGACAAAGGAAGACACTGGAGCTGTAGGTGTCTGTTGTTGATGCTACCTACACCAGGAGGACCTACTTGACTTTAGAGACATTTAACTTTTTCTTTTCTCTCAGTTTTAGTAATATCTGGAAACATTTATTTTGAAGGGGGGGAAACTCTACCCTTTGGCTTACATACCAGGAGCTCTGATTACCTTAAGGATGTTATGGTTGATCAGTTGAACTATGGTGTTCTGTGGAGGTTGATAAAAAGAGTTGCAAGAAGCACTTTACTGGGTCAAGTTAGCCTAGAGGGGATAAGCTCTAAAAAGGGTCACAGAAAGTTTTAAGTGATTGTAAGGTCAAAATGCATTAAAGCCATTGAAGAAAGATAGCTGCTGAATAAAACAGAAAACTTAGCAACTTGCGAATATCTTTCATTACATAGGAGAATAGCAGATATTATGTATGATGTTCTGTGCAACACCCATGTTTTATCTTAACACCTGCAGCTGCTTGTTACCTTTATCAAAATCACTCACCTAAAACACATCATGTAATCATGCTTTTCCTTTAACCTGCATTATCACCTCCAACATAGGTTTACCTTATCTAACTTAACAGTATTTGCAAAGCATAAGATCATTGAAGCGCCTTTCTAGTTTTTAAACTGTGGCCTTCACACCCTTCATAGAATTGAGTAACTTGATTGTATATGAAATTCTGTGCTTCAGTTCCTACTGGAAGCTTGGAAATCTTGATGTTGACAACACGGGGAGTGGACTTCAGTGATAGTGACTGCACCCAGGACATTCTGATAGTACAGGATTCTCCCCACCCCCAGTGATATATCCTCTCACATTGTAACAAAGGATAAACATGAACATACTTATATCAATTTAATTAAGGGTAGTCCCCAAGGCAGATGGAAAACCTATCAAACCATTCCTGTCTTTGGGTCAAGATGCCAAGCATTTTTCAAGGGGAGGGGGAAAAAAAAGAAATCTGAGTCTTTTCAAAGTCATGTCCATGCCTGGGAGGATTAAGATAATTCGATTTGCACTCCTAGTGTCTGATAATTTATTTAGTTTTCCTTTGAGAGGCTGTAACACTCTTGTTTGCTATTTTGAAATCAGAGCTCCTCCACAGAGGCCAAGGAGTGGGACTAGTAAGGATCGGAACTACTTATAATCAACAAACGTTGAAGGCTGTCTTACGGGTATTGAAATGGAATTGTGCCTAAGAAAGTTAAAGGAAGAGAGAATAAGGCAGAGATGTCAGACAGAAAAAAAGGAGAGATAACACTGCATTCATTTACACAAACGTGCCCCTGAGTTCCCCATCAAGAAGAGAAAGTATCTGCGCAAGAGGGCAGAATGTCAGAAGTGCTCCTGCCCTTCACAACGTGTGTGGCCCTGATCCTCTATTTCCCACTTAAGTAACTCCCTTAGTTAACTCTGAATTGAACTTCTTTGGATTTGAGTTACTGCCTAAGTGAGGGAGGTCATAAGCAATAAAACAATGTCAAAGTGCTCTATTTCCATAATTACTTGTTCATTTTGAGGGCAGTTAAACAAAGACTCAAATATATCCCAAGCTGAAAATCAGTTTGAACTGTTACGTTTTACTCAAACCAAAATTGGATCCCAATTGTTAAAGTTCTGCTGAACTGCGATGCAAAGTGAGCTGGAACAATTTCTGTTATACATAAACCCAAAATCAGAACTGAATCAAAAAGCACACTGGTTTGACTCCCTGTAATTGAAGAAAGAGTCTATTATCATGTAATTTAGAAAGTCTGATATCAATGCAAAACAACTAAGAAAATCTTAATATGTAATTTTTAGTAGAAGGGGGAAAGAACACAGAAAATGAACGGGACAAAAATAAGAAAGCCCTGTTCAAACATGTATTATTGTGCTTCTGTTTCTTTCTTGACTTTATTTTTTGGTGGGGGGAGGAAGACAGTGTCCAAGTTTCACAATATCTAACGAACTGAAAGATATACACTCTTTTACATACGATCTCAATATCAAATCCCCAGATTTCCATAGCATGATTTTGGGAGAGCAGGTTAGCACTGGGGACCTTATGGTCAGTGAACATTACAAAGCTTAAGGTCATTTGAATTCTAGGTCCAAACATTATGGTTTGGTGTTATCTTTTCTAAATTTTGAACACTTAAGCTGTTTTATAATTGAAACAGGAAGTCAAATAAAACACAGTGTAGGATTGTAGGTTGAAAGCCTGCTATTCGTGATGTAGGCTCAAAAAGGAGGAAAAAAGAAAGGGTAAAAGAAAAGATTAAATGACTTCAGAGTTAGTGTTGCCATTACACTTTGAACTCAACTAGGTTTTAACTACTGGTTGCAGCACTTTTTGGTAACTCAGCAAGAATTCTAGATCCCTGTGAGCTTTAATAAGCAGAGGCCAAGATTATAGCATGGATCAGGAAAGGTGGAGAAAGAAGGAAAAAGAGGATGACAGTTTAAGGGCTTGGATCCAACCAGCCCTTACAGGTGTGGGTAAGTTCAACCTGCCTGAGGGCAGGTCACTATGCTGGGAGATCCGTGAGTCTCGGCACAGAGTTAAAGGCAAATATAGCAGCTAACTACGAGCAGCAATGTAGCTCTAAAAGCTGGTAGTGCAGCAACATTTGTACTAAAGGAATAGGGCAGGTGATCAAGACAGGAAAAGCCATAAAAGCAGTATTTCAGTGCATCAGAAAAATAATTAGGGAGCCTGAATCTACACATCTAAAAATGCCCAGGCATACATAAGAGAAGAGCAGATGGTTATCCTCCCATCAAATAACAGTTATTGTATTTTTGCACACTGTTTTCTTTATAATCATTCCTGTTTTGAGGCTGTTTGCAGGATTCAATCTTCTATCTGTTCAGTAAAGATCTGGGGGGGGTTGTGGTAGTTTCAGAGCCCTGTAAACAGCGACAGCCTGGAAATCAGAACTGCTACAGGATTAGTGTTCCAGTTTTGGTCTTAATCACTGCCACAATGTGCCAAAAGGCGTCACAACCTTAAGGCAAATAAAGGCACTGCAATGCTACATTGTCAGCCCCAACAGTGCCTGCAGAATGAGGTGCCCTGCTCCCTGCTGAGGAAGAGCATGGTGGCCCACAACTGCCCAGCCCAGCAAGCAGGGAGGATGGCACCATCACACTGCAGCTGATTATTGCTATCAGTAACAAATCACTGGAAAATCCCATTGTGCGTTTAAGGCCTTAAAAAAATGGCAGAAGTTGTTCCACAAAATGGTATTCTCAAAACTTTATTGTCAGACCTTTAAAAATCTCCTCCTGACTCTCACACTCCAGTTTATTTACTATATTACAAAGCTTTACTGTTTTCCACTCAATTATCAAATACAATTGTTTTTTTCTGTGTAAAAGGCTAATATAACTCCTACTTCCGTTACATCAGCATGATCACGTTTCTAAACTACACTGTCTCAAACGGTTCCTTCCTGCAGTTCTCATAACAGACAAGGAGAAACAGCAGACAAGGACTTCAGGTATCTGAATAAAGCATCTACCTATGTCCAGCGTCATAGTCCCAGAATTCTGTGCATTGGGATTGCAGATGTTTGACTTGCCAGAACAGTGAGATTTTAGCACTGGATTTTGTAAAACAGAATTGATAAATGCAGGACCTAACATGAGACACAAAAATTATCAATTAGATTTCTAGTGAAATCTAACAAAAAATCATCCAATTTCCTCTGGTTGAAAGAAAAACTTAACTTTCACATCTTATTCACATGAATGAATATACTGAAAAGGTAAGTACTTCAACAAATAATCATGCAAAAACGCCACAGAGGAACACAGATCTGTTCAGTCTTTAAGCTTGATTGAACACAAGAACATTCCCCAAATTGTGTGAAGCCAACCTATTCTCTGCAAGTCCTTTCTTATCCAAATGAACATCTGAGAATATCAGATGTTTCCAATCAGCAAGTGAAAGCTTTAACAAGCATTTGGTCTGTCCACAGCTGCCACAGAAACTTTACTTGTTTTTCTGAGAGTCATTATAATTAATGCCTCTCATTTTTCTGGTGAAGCAGCTCTTATGTAAGTAAGATGTAAGTAAGTCTCTAGTGAAGTCTTCCTCTTTTCCCAGCTACCATGTTCTTCATCTGATATGTATCTGCAGGTGTCTGTGATCCCATGTGCATGAATGGAGGGAAATGTGTAAGCCCAAATGTCTGTGACTGCCCATCCGGCTGGAAGGGAAAGCACTGTAATAAACGTAAGCATCTCTGCTGCCCATCTAACAGATTATTGTTTATTACTTAAGCCAGTCATCATCTATTGTAAACTTCTTTTAATATTAGAAAGTAATATAGAAAATAGATTTTGTTTTGCTATTTCAGCAGTTTGAAGAAAAACAATTTTAAGTACGGGTAACACAAAATGCTATAAATATTTGATACTTGCAAAGGAAAAAAGTGTGTGTAGGAGAACCCCAGTTCTGCTTCATGCAACTGTCTGTTTTACATATTTTTATGGAAATTCATTTGTATAGTATTAAACTTGAAGTATTGATTTTATGTTTAACATAAATAACATTTTGTTATATTTTATAAATAAATGTCATATATTTCAAAACACAAAACTATTTAAAGCCTGCTATAAAGCCTTCCAAATTGATATACTGCCAAGGTCATCAGATATATTTTGGTGCATAATTTTGAGAATGTGTTCTTACTCCATAACTCTACCATATCTGCCTACAGTTTACATAAAAATATAATTAAAATCCTCTCATCCTAAAATATTTTCAAGGAGCATTTTTCCTTACGTGGCTATATATTACCATGATGTTGACAGATAAAATGGATAAATTTATAATCAAGATGACATACTATATATAAACTGGATTAAAATATTGGCTTTTTACCCTTTGGGTCTTGGTGGTAAATACAGTTTCAGATTTGGTGTTTGGAATCATAATTTTAGTAACTTCTTAAATTCTGCAGGAAGTCTGTGTCTCTCACGCATATACACAAAAGCATGCATTTACTCTTTCAGAATCTCTGAACGAATAATATATACAATAAGCATACCAAACTCTACTATGATTCTATTTATTTAGAACATATAACACATATGCATATAAGACATATGAATGTATCATATATAGGTGGAGAACATTCTTAGCTCATAATGAGCTGGGCATCAGAAATAGCAAAGCTGCTATTGGTAAGTAGCTACTGGTAAGCAGACAGTTATCAGTGACACAATTCTTAAGGATAAGTAAATACCAAAACACCTAAACATTAATTATCTAATGAACAGAACACATTCATTTATTTGGAAATCAGCTATATGAACTAAAACTTAGCATGTTCACGTGCCACTCTTTAAGATAGATCTTGAAAGCCTGGATGCTTTGTGTACATCTTCTCATGTGTCTCATGTCAATCTGTTCAGCAGTTTGCCTGCAGAAATGTCGGAACGGTGGAGAATGCATAGGTCCAAACATCTGCGAGTGCTCTGAAGGATGGATAGGAATGCTGTGCCAGACTCGTAAGTGCTGCTTTAAGTACTACCGTTTCGTAGCCACACAGACTGCACCAGACACATTTACACATTGTATTTTCTACTCTGTCTATATTATGCATAGAAGTCAACTATAAAATGATTAGCACCTAAACTCTACTACTTATTTGTCAAAACTATCTTATGCTGTGACTGAAACTATTACTTTCAAAGACATTTCTGGACTCAACGTGAGCAAGAGAAAGAGAACTGAGTCATCTTTTGCTTTGGCAGATGCTGAGTTTGGCTTGTCAGACAAAATTAGTAGTCTTTAAACTCTGACTTCAAAGCAAAGTAAGAAAGAGAGGTCAGAGACAAAAGGAAACGGATTATCCTATTCTGCATGTCCAACTGGAATTACGCACAGAAAGTAACAATACGCACTTGCTAACTGAAGGGCCTGATGCTGTAAATGCTATGCATTCAAACTGACCGCTGAGATGGGTGGAAGTATTTGCATTGGGGGGGTGGGGGGACTGGAAGGCCTGCAATAGGAAGAGACCCATTACTGCCTGTTACATACAGGGTCACTTCAGTTTGTGGATGTTCCTAACTTCAGACTAAAATGGCATGAGGAAAATATCAAGACATTATCCTCCTCACACTCACAGGGAGCATCACTACTTATGGAAACCTTTTTGTGAGTTAAATCCCTACGGTTGTGTAATTGTTTCTTGTGCCAGCTGTCTTCTAGTTCAAACTTTGTAATGTTTAAAGGTATTTATTAGTTGATGATATATTCTTGATTCACTTTATTAAAGAAAGAAATTGTGCTCATTCCTGTGAAAGGCAAGTAAGGCTTACTATCATTAGCAATTTCTGCTGTCCTATGCAAGCACACAAGCCTAGGCAATTTTTCATATATCTATTTAATCAGGCCCTTTGAAACTTTGCTCCAAATCTGTCCACTTGACATATGCTCTGTTTCTACTATTTCTTCCAGTGTTTTCACTGTAGTGGACAATTTAATCAGCTTTTGTCCAAAAAGAGCTGGCTGAAACTCCTAGGTCTCACCATAAACTCAAATAATCACCAAGTAGTTGGGATTTCACTATTTTTTTTAATAGACAGAGAGAAAACTAGTGCCAGAGAGCAGGTGATTGGTTCTTATAATGTTGCTCTAGGGTATTCAGAGTGAGGCAGGGAGGAAGCAGTGAAAACATCCTCTTCATCATCCTCACAGATGTTAGGTATAAAGGAAGTTTTTCACAGAAGTGTAACCCATGAAAGCAGGTCTGTGTTTTTACATTTTAACATGGGATTCTATTCAGCCAAATCCAGAATTCAATTAAAAATATATATTTATCTGACTAAACATTATGAGCTGAGTGCCGCATTTGTCCAAAGAATTGCTCACTTTAGTCACTGCTCTGGCACTGCTGAGCAGGCTGCTAGCAGCAGTAGAGAGGCCTGTAACGAACCGCTGGTTACCAGAGCATCCTTTGTTCTTACTCCCGTATTGCTCTGCCCTGCTTTCTATCTCCAGGCACCACACAAACAGGAGGCCAAATCCATGCAATCTGCCAGAAACAGCGGCATTCTAGCATGGAGGCATTTGGCAATCACACCGTTCCTCTTCACAAATTGCTTTGTCCAAAAATTTCAGTCTCCAAGCTTTCTCTGTGCTCTGCATCCTCCTTCTGCTTGTGTGTGTATGATCAAATTCTATTCTTGGTTAGAGCATCCACAGCAAGGCTATATTCCAGACTCGCACCACTTTAACTACAGACTTTGGCTGTTAACAATACAGCAAAATGTTCACATTAAAGCATACGAAATTAACAGCAACATGTTATTCAAGACAGTACAATTATGTATTTCTAAATAATTTCAGCCTTATAGTGCAAAATATATTAGTTTCATTCCACAAGTGAAAATCCAGATAACTTTTCCCAGCAATCACTGTACCTTCTCCACTGGGGGTGGTTTGTTTCTTTGGGGTTTTTTTCAGGGGTAGGAGGAGGTTAGATAAGCCCAGCTTCATCCTCTGTTTGCAGTCTATTCACTCAAGCAGCTTCCCTTATCAAGATGGAAGAGAGGATAATGCAGATACAGGTTTCATCCATACACAGTGAACCCCATTTTTTCCTCATTAACTTCCTAATGCACATGTAGTAGGGTGACCAAACTGAAGGATCTACAAAAAACTCCTACAATTTTCCAGACACTTCTCAGAAGGAAAAAAAGTCGCTTCTCAGCAGCTGCAACAAGATAGCTAGGAAGAGTAGGCCATTAGACCAAGAAAAAGGACAATGGACAAATATCGAAAATTCATCTTGGACATCTCCTCTGATTTATCTGTGGTCACTGAGAGGTCACTGACCACCCCAGTCAGTTCAGTGTCTAACCCAAGGCCCATACCTACATTGACTGTTGAAGTAGATGTTCAGAGGCAACAGTAGATATAGCTGCCACAACAAAATCTTCTCAGTCTTCTCTAAAACTAGATAATGCAAAACATGATGTTCTCTGGTTTTAGGTCTCGAATAATTAATTTAAATACTTTCAAGTGCAAATAATGACTCCCTATATTTCCGGCCAGCTTTCACCAGAGAAGAAGGAAATAGATCCATACCACAAGTGATAGTCCAAAATGCTTCAACCTTTCAGTAGGCATCCCAGCTGACATTAAGTTAGTGCAGATTTTCAGTTCTGTTGTATTGAAGATTAGCACTGTCCAAATCGGAGTGATTTTATCTCTGAAGGATTTTAAAAATGCTTCAGAGGACAACACTGGACTCTGTTACCAGATGTAGACACCATAGGTGTCTTTTACCTAATGGATAGAGGAGCTTTTATCTAATGTAGAACAGTTCAGATGCATTTTGGAGATGCAATAATACAAGCAAAAATTTTGCTTCTTTTGAAATGATGTGCAATGAAATTGCATTTCAATTTAAAGCAGTGAATTTTGAATTTCTTAGCACTACAATCAGTCAAAGCCAAAATGACACTCCAGTGATGTCTGTGCAAGCTATCTGTCTTCCAGTTTCACCAGTCTCTGGCTACCATTACACTGCAAAATTTGGCAAGGGTAAAAGAGACTTTTAATTAACATTGTTTCAGGAGTAATGTATAAAACAATAGTCCTCTTCTATCAGACTGTAAATAAAGAGGTCAATCAACAGAACAGTTTTCTTCCCCACTCATCTGCAACTGAACAGAAAAGCTTCTGAAAGAGAATCAATAAAATAGGTCATTTGTCCCAACAAATAAGGTATATGGTGGGATACACACATTAATAAATAACTATGACTTTGATTGTCATAGTTTAAGGATTAATTGTAAAATTTCAGACTATATTGCAAATTTTGTGAAATTACCTTTTGGGAAGACAGGTTAAAAGTTACGTTGTTTGAAATTTTCAGCACGCCTTAACTACAGAAAGTAACAGCTTCATAGATTAGGCCGTATCTGTTTCCATTACAAGATTTTTTCTATCTGACTCTGTCTTTGGCTTTCATTACAGCAGCACGGATGTTCTAAAAATTCCCTCCTCGAAAACACAGAAACAGTATCATAGGATCACCATGTTTTGTCATTAGTGATTTCCTACCAATTTTAGATTAGATACCCATTCTAAAGCTCCATTCCTGCGGCTTCTCTCTACCTCCTGCTGTGTTAACTCACATCTCTCTTTTTCTTGAGCTAGAAAAGAAACATTAGACCAAAGTGCTGAAGACCTGATTCTGCAGTCTGATTCCCTTGACAGATTTAGCTAAAGCATAACCCCAAGTAAAGTCAGAAGGCTTCTGGCCAGGGATGTAAGTCTGTTGTTAAGGATCAGAATGCCAGATCAAGGTATAATTCTAATAATTAATTATAAAGTATAAGAAGGGTATAGTTGTGAAGGATCTTCATCATTAAAATTCATGCTGCTATCTTCTGTTCTAATCTTATTGAACACATACTGGCTTCTCATTTGCCCTTCAGAATATCTTCGCTTTATTTGCATGTTATAAGTGTCAAGCTTATAGCCTTACAATTTTCTCAACATTCCTGCTCATACTCTCTCTCTGTCTTGAACATCTCAGACAGGCTTGCTTCTAGGTTTCTTATGTAACCCTTTCAATCCTTAAAAAAAAGAAAAAACTAAAAAAGATTGTCACTTGCATGCAAATTATATTTCTGCTCTTTTAACACTCAGGGATAAATCTCTTTTTGTAATGGGCATTTATTGATTATAATTTTAATATAAGCTTAGCTTATTAAATGACTTTCTTTGCTGAATCTGTACAGGATAATGCATACATAGTCTGTGTCATTTTTAGCATTTAATGGTTTAGCATCCCTTGTAAATACATTTATAAAATATTCATTTCAATTTCAGCTACATTATTATCATCTGTGATTTCAATCCCAATTTTCTTCCAAAATGTTTTTAACTTTTCTCCTGAGCTCATTTTTCTGAGCACTACGGCAGGAAGCAGTGGGTAGAGAAAGTGAGACAAGCAGTTTACCAGAGGGTAAAGGAGGAGGAAACCTTTTCCCCTTTTTTTCTTTGTTGGCATCACCTGAGAATCAAAGAAACCACAGATGGAAAAAAAAAAAAAAAGTAACTAATCTAAAATCCATTCTGTCAATGCATAGCAGACCACTCCTAGCTGCTACAGGAGTCTCCAGAAGAATCCATCTCTCTGTTTTTACCTGTTCTTATTTAATTCACTACCAAACAAAAAGGAGAATCAATTTCCATTTTTCCCCCACCCAAGTTAGTTTCTAATGATCTCTAGTAATACTATACACAGTTCTCTCTCTTCTAGGACAAAAGCTTATTATACAGCAGAACAAAATTTGGGCGAGTATAAGGAGTCTCTTCTGCTAACAATGTGCTCACTAGCATCAGGTGGTAAATGTTTTTTTTCCAATGCATCAAACTCAGATTTTTCCAGTCAGAAATTTGAATTCTTTCAAAGTTTATGAAGAAGCCAAAGAAGCAGTTGGCAGATGATTAGCATGCTGTTCTAGATTGCACATGACTTCATTCCTCCTCTCCCCCATCCACACCAGGGATTCAAACACGGGCCTCCCCCTCCCAGAGGAATGACTTATTCGGAGGTTAACAGCTGGCCAGTCTGGGTCTTAGGGAGTGTTTTGCAACAGAAACCTAAGAAAAGCAGGTTAGCTTCTGAAAATCTTGTTTCAACAAAACAGCATTTCTTACCTTTAAAAAAACAGCAGAAATATATCAACTAGCTCTTATACTAAGAAGGCAAGTCACTAGCTCAAGGTCACGAGTCTGGCAGCAGATAACCATCTGATGCACCTGTGTTTGAAAAAAGAGTACCTGAAGTTTATCAGCATGTCCAGGTCTCTGCATGTTTTTGTTCCAGACATGGTAAGGGTCAGTAGTTTTGAAACAGGATAAACCCTCACTAGCTGACTCATAAGAGTAGTGGTTTGCCAGGGAGTTTACATCCCCTCATTTTTAAGACACGTAGATTGCCAGTGAGTCTGGTTCTTCACCTCTCTGTCCCTTAGCTATCAGGCTTGAGCTTAAGTATACATACTTAGATTTTAATATTCTTTCATATGGTAGAATCAATACCCCCTCTATGAGGGTTAGCAGTCATGATAAGCTGGTAGGGTTGGCAATACATTTTCAATAACATGGTAGACAAAAAGCATTAAAAAATTCCAAATGATGCTTAAATAAGCATAGAGATAGGAATCATTATGGCAAAATGACAGCTTGCCTCTGGCCTTCCAAGATCACTACAACAATTATTATGACTTTCCTCTGAAAATTACATTTGAATGGCCTAGGATCCCACAACGGGCTGTCTGAAGAAGTCACTGGCCTATCTCTTCTGTCTCTGAGACTTCAGATCATAATGTGAAGAATTTATCTAAGTTTTTATCTATATCAGAATCAGAATCTGAGACTAACCAACTGAAATTCTGGAAGTTGCTCCTTCATCCCTTCAATGTGTTGAAGTTTATTTTCCGTGGAAAAATCTCTTGTAGTGATATATCACAGTGTTTCAAATCTAATGGTTTATTTTGCTTAGATACAATAATGGAAGAGATGGTATACTTTTATTTTCAAATCTATCTTAATGGTGCATGGTAAGAGACCTCCTATATACTTCTGCCAGACAAGAAAATATAAGAATCCACCTGTTCATTCACATATGACTGATTTTGAAGCCATTGAGTTTGACTCTTGGTAACTAGGAAACAATATTCTGGCAGTATTTATAGAAAGTTTAACTCATGAGATCTAATTAAAATAATATGACATGTGTGTTCTTCTTGATTTGATGCCCTATGAATTAGCTGTTCTCTTTCCTCTATGCCAAAACAATGTCATAAGAATACAAACTGCTAATGAGAATGAAAAACTGGCTAAGATTCGAGCAATTCAACTGATTACTTTTTGTAGCTTTAAAAAAAAAAAGGACATTGATTCTTTTATTAGCAGAATATCTTCAAATGGATGGGCCTCTATAAGTACACTGGTATTGTAAATAACATTAAAAAAAATTTGTTGGTTCCTTTTTACTTAGAATGAATAGCCCATTACTGATTATGTAGGACCATGAAATTACATGTCCTTTTGCCCTGGTTTCCAGAGATGTAAAGTACACAATTCATGAAAATCTCCCTTTTATTTATTGTGATACCATCGCTTTCGGGAGTGCATATTTAACATATCTTTTCATCTCAGTAAAGAAAGGATCTTTTAACAGCTCTTATTTTATTTCAATTGGAACAAAATAAAACCAATTTTGGCACAAATCTGGCCAACTATCACTGCCCAGAATGTATCTTGGCTTTCAAAACTAGGCTATATACAGATCCATTTCCTACTGAGCTGAGGTTATTACTTTGGCACAGTCTTCTCTTTTCCCATCATTTAGAAGAGGACAAGAAGAAAAGAAGAAAATTCTAAACATAACAGACACATAAGCATGAAAAAGTCTATGGTAAACAACTTTTAAGACATAAATATTTTTACTAATTATCCTTTCTTCCATCATATGAATGTACAGAGTCATAACATATTTTGTCACATCATATTCGAAAGCATCTGCGTATTTCCATTCTAATTATGAACCTTACAATAAGTGTATTTCTAAACAACTTTATCTTTCATTTGTAGCACTTTGTGAGCAAAAATGTCTGTTTGGAAGCAGGTGCATAAGACCAAATGTCTGTGCTTGCAGAAGTGGCTATACTGGTTCAACATGTGGAAAAAAGGTAAGGTATGGTCCAGAAACACTGTATTCTTCTAGTAAGAGGGACAAGAATAACTGAATGTAACTAAAATAGTTTACAGGAAAATGGATTAGAGTCTTGTTAACCTTATGAAAGATGTCAATAAGGTTACAAAATAGTTTAAAGGAAGTTTAGTTTCTGCTAAACTGCTAATCTAACACTGTATCCATGTTCTGTATAAAATCTTCCCTTATGGAACAGTTTAATACCTCAAGTATAAAACCCACAAAAGTTGTGTCTACTCTGAGAGTTAGGGTCAGCCTTAATACATTCCTCCTTTCCAAACCCACTAATCATCTGCACAGTAAACCCCATAAAAAAAGCCCTGGCTGCAGTCCAGCCCAAGCCTGGAAGCCTTTCTGAATTGCAAGCCCAATCCTACCATATACCATACCATCCCTACCATATACCCCCTCTCCCATTTTATATCCCCGCCACTCTCCTAACTGATCCTCTTGTTTGCAATATGAAATTGCAGGCCTTGCACCCAGGAAGCCTGCCAGCAGCAAACACGCTTGGTCATTCCTTCCCACTCCAATTCTCTATGCCCCACTACACACAGAGAGCCCACTCATCTTGCTGAGCTTGACCTCAAAGTCTGCGTTAAACATCACTGCAGACATATCCAAAAGTGCAAAACACCAAAACAGTTCCTCTGATCAGAGAAGTATCTGCCTCTCTCCTCCAAGTAACTGTGCTAGAAGCTCCTTTCCAGATGAATTCTCCTAGCCCCTTTTAGGAGTCGCTGCTCCATTACCAAGTAGGTGTTCCCACACATGCTCCAACAGAGCTAACTGGAACTAAATCGCCTGTGCCCTTCCAAGGTGAATGACAGGCAAAAATAAGTGGCACATCTCCTGCCATATATCTTCTTGCTCTGACAGCTGTTCTTCTTGCCTTAGGAACAATTATTCTTTTCTTCCAGGCCAGGCATTGAGCTAAGCACAAACTGAAGCGCAGTTCACACAAACTTTTTTTTAATACAAATTTGAGAAGCACTGATTTGGGCAAAGAATATCCTCATCTGCCCCCTAAAAAACACTCAGCTATGTCCCACTACCAGAATGGTAGTCACGGCAAGGTTATAGTAACGGAGCACATCTGACTGCTGTGCTTAACCTAGAACCTCAGTAATGTCCAGATTCTCCCCCACACCTCGGCACTAAGACAAAACCTTTCTTCTGTCTTGCCTGCTGCACCTGAGCCTTGTATAGTGCTATTAACTTGAATTCCCACCTCTGTTTTGAGGACTGCTTTATTTCATCACACCCTGTTTCTCAGACAGTCTTCTCACTTCCACAGTCACAAACACTACAAACATTTTCTATATTTGCCATGGTGAAGGGGTACATTCTTAAGACACAGCATCTTCCTTTAGCTCAAACAGTACTCCACACGGATGGGCAGGTTGCCCTGTCATTTATCTGTACTCAAAGGCTGAGAAAAAAACCAACACCTTTTCATTTCTATTACATAATGCACTGAGAGAAACCATGAAAATCTATTCAGATAGTCATTCTATTCTGTTAATGATAATTAGATTTTAATATCAAAATTAAAGTCCTATATGGATTTTCTTAACAAGTACATTCTCATATTTAATTACAGCTCCTATATCAATAGTGAAATACAGCAGATGTAGATAAGATGAGTAAGTGCTGCAATTTTCTATATATAAAAAAATCTATTAAATAGGTTGGCTGTAGCCTAGGAAAATATGCTGTGTATTTTCTCAAATAATTAATAGAAGAAGTCCAAATGGAAACAAGAATAAGTGAAGATAAACTAGAATTATTGTTTACAGGTGTTTATATTCAGAGGACTTTCTCTTTGTAGACTGAGAGATGCCCTTTTTGGTATACCGGACCAAGATTATCAGGTTTGCTTTAGAGCATTATTCCAGCTGTGAATGGGTGAAGTATGGTATTTGTCAGTTCACAAATGAAGTGGAACTTTGTTGCACTTCACAGAAAATATGAAATCAAATACCAGGCTTCCTTTTTCACATGAATAAACTATTACACAGTAAATCAGTCCTGAAAGAAAAAGAAAGTAGAAGAAGACTTTGCATATTACATATGTCCAAAATGCCAAACTATCAATGATACATACAAACACATGGGTCTCTATCTTTCAGTTTTTAAGATTGTTTGAAGCACCCTCCAGTTTCATAACTGATATACTGATTGGTTGCACTTGTACGAAAGTATATTGCTTTGATGTGAAGATGGAAAGGTTCTGAATAAAAGAGAATTAACAGGTTTCCTTCAATCTGTGAGCCTTGCTTAGAGCTAGAATTAAAGTTAGTACTAAAAATGGTAGATTTAGTGGCATCTAGTTTAAATTACACAGCTTATATTATGGCATAGGAAACCAATTGAGTGAAGAAGATAAGTAATTGTTTCCCCCTCCAAAAAGTCAAAATTTTAAGAGATATTAATAAACAGAAGCTCATTTACTAGCGTGGACTAAAATAAATTGTAAGCATAAGAATTTATACTTATATTATTGCAGAAATGTTGGGATGATAGGCCTCCCAACAGTTAATTTATGAGACGGGATCAGGTATAAGTAAACAATATGAATAGGCTTTAATCAGTTTCTTCTGCAAACCTGTCAATTGTGGAAATTTCACAATATATTTAGGTAATTTGTTCATGCACTTGACTACATTGCTAGGGCACATTTTTGTTTTTCCATAACACCTAATATAAAGCTAATCTGTTGCAAGTAAACCTGATGCTGCCTGGGACAACTTTGGTGGATACAGAGAAAAGGTTTTGCAGTCCTTTTAGTAACACAATTTTACATATCGGAAGAAAATTACAATGTCCCCTCCTTGATTTTCTCTCATTTTCCCAAACAAAACAAACCAAGTGTTAAACCTTTTATTCTATTGGCTTTCTCTGAACTCTCTCCAGCTTGTCGCTATCCTTCTTAAAGCGCGATGCTGTAGCTGAATGCCAGTGCTGACTAGTGCAGAACAACTGCCTCCCCGTATGGCTTCTGCGTCTCTTGTTAATACACTTGCAGAAGAGATTTACATTTTTCTGCTACAGCACTGTAACCAACTCAGTCTCTTCCACAGTACTGATGCCGTAATAGTTATTTCTCATTTGGTATTTGTGTAGTTGACTTCTCCTTTGTAAACACTGCCTTTATTGTCTTTATTTAATTTTGTCTTATGCATTTCAAACTGTTTCACCCATTTATCAAGAAGATTTTTAATTCTAAGCCTGCTTGCACTGCCTCCAAGTGCGACATCATTCAAAAATATGATGTCCCATTGCCTAAGACATTAATGAAAGTAGTGAATAGTAGAAAAATCGGGGCCTTTGGGTACCCATCTTGACAAGAGACTATTGATAAAATAATTTTTTGAGAATGGTTTCTCAAACAGATATGCCTCCCTATTTCATCTAAAATATACCTACTGTCGCGATTGCCTGGAGCATGTCAAAAGTCTCCCTAAAGAAAAAAATATATCTGTTGGTGGATACTGAATGGTTGTTTCTTATTACCTCAGTATGCTTGAGGGGCTTATAAATTGATTATTAATTTGTGTCAGCATCTTTCCAGATACCAACCTGGGCTGATCAATTTGTCTTACTTCTCCTTTTTTCTCATTTAAAGATATGTACTATGTTTACAGGAACTACTTATATCTTTCAGGAGTTCTCAAAGCTAATTACTGCTGGTTTAGAAACTGCTCCTTTAAGTATGCTGGCACAAATTCCATGAGGCCCTGGATTAGCTGCTTCACATGAAGGCCCTCTTATACACTAGGTCTTTCCATATGGGAAGCTAATGCAGAACAGCTGACAGACCATAAATTCAAATCCTAGTTTATTGCACAGTCATTTCACCTTGCAAACAGGCCTTAAATCTGCCTTTTCTGAATCTAAACATTCAATTCTTTCCCTACTTTTCCTTGCATTCCTGTTTCCTTGTTAATTCTAATCTTGTTAAACCTTTGGTCATATTTAACCTTTCTGTGAAGACTGAAGAAAAGCCATGGAACAAGTTAGCTTTGCCTGTGTCATCTGCAATTTTCTCTCCCTGTTAGATTTACCACTATGTTTTGCTATGGGAGTTACAACTCACGCTTTGCTCTGTTTCTGTTATCTGTTTCTGTTATGAATTTTCAAATAACGGGAAGAATACAGTAGTAGAGACATGTAAAATTTGTCAAAAAAACTGAATTGGAGCTTTGCAGCCTCTTCCCTTCCTTCAGCAGCAGCTGACAAGGGAGGTTCTAGGTGACTGCACCTGCAACTAACTGCATTTGCCAACCCCCCTTTCCTAGAGAAGGAAATGTAAGGTGACTGCCACATATCCAGTTTAGGAGACAGATTTCCTCCTCTGAAATTAATTACCGGTCTTCAATGCAGTCTCACAAAATTAGAGCTAAAGATCCATTTTTTCCCAGAGTATGGGTTGAAAATACTGAGATGCTAAACACAGGGAGCTGAAAAAACGCGGTGCTGCAAAACTCCTCCCCACAAAAAACTAACAAGTGTCTAGAGTCTGGTTTTGCCAGAGCGTTTGGAAAGCTGGACAGCCTATTTTCATATAATCAAGTTATTCCCTTGCACTGCTGTAATCTTCAGTATAGTTCCCTCTTGTGCAGTCAACATTCCTGGAAGAACAATATACATTTTCCCAAATTATTCATCATCTACATCCTAGTTCTCACATTTATATTGCCAAGTGATTTGCAATTCATTTTCTGACATTTTTGGTTTACTTTGTTTTGGAGTTCTGTTAAACGAAGCCTGCCAACAGCATTCCTCAGAAGGCTAATGAACTTGCTGGAATATCAATCACTCTCTTAGAAACCTTTTGCATATTTCTAATTTGTATTGACTCTTTGAGACATCCAGATAATTTAGCAAGTTTCATGACAGACATGAAGAAAACGTTCCTGCTGACTTTTACATTCAAAACAGCCATTAGACCACGCTTTCTCATGGCTGGAAGGGGGGACCCAAACAAAACAAACTGAACAGACCTCTCTTCCAGTGGAACCACGGTTAGTAAAAACATTAGTTTGAGTCCCAGAGGAGACAAAGATAATCACTGTAATATTTGCACTATAGGAAGTTTTACAAAAAGTTGAAATTCATGTTGCTACTCTTGTCCTATCTGATACAATCATACTTTCCTTGTTCTTTTTTTTTTCTAAATAGATCAAAGTAACAGAATTAATTAAGCCAACAGAATTAATTAAAGCTAAACCATGTTATCTAGTTGGATGTAAATGGTAAATAATATTACACAACAAGCTATCCTGATGTTTTATTTTCCCAATAACACTTTAAATATTAATGCACTAGACTTGCTTATCTGTTGAATGTTTATTCTAAGGCATAAATGTACTTAGCAGTCTAGCCCCCTTCAGCAAATAATAATTAAAAAAAGGCAAAACTTGTATCAGCTATTTTTAACACTAGAATTTACCAGTAAAGCATATAGCAAAATACGCCATTCATTCTCTTACGAATGAATTTGGTAACTACATTCCAAAGATTAAACACACTATTGATTTCCGTACAGCCTAAAAATACAAGAGAATGTTTTTAATAAACAGTTTCTCATATTATGCAATACTCTGCTGCAGCTACTAACCTTAATGCCAGTATCACTTTGTTCATGTATACATCAAGAGACATTAAACAACAATAGTTAGAGCTCAAGTTATACAAGCTATATTCAACATCTGTGAATATACAAGCTAAACATGTGGAGTTTTAGGAAACAATGACAGGCATATTCATAAATTACTTGATAAATAAGATGGAATTAATTTGAAATAAAAAGGGGAAAGTTGAATGTAAGTGATCCTCAGCTACACATATAATGTATGTTAGTCAGACTACTTGCTTGCTTATCAAAAGGGAATGTAAGAGTAGTTAATGCTATTTAAGCAAGACAAATGACTGTGACCTTCTCCTCATTTTGCGGAATACCTTCATAACACACACACTTGCTTGTGTAGTCAGACTGTGTTCAGAGGCATCCTGAAACTGGAAGGGCAGGAAATAAGGTGAAACAAGCAGCAGCCAAAACCACAGGGGTTAGTTTAGACTTGGAAGCATTCAAGGGTTTGGGCTTCCAGGCGTGACCTGATAAATCCACACAGAAATGTGCCATACGATGTGAACTTGTCAGCTCAGTTCTCTGCTAGCCTGGAGATCTCCATATTATGTTCCATTCAATTGATGACAAAAACCGCAATTGGCCCTTAAAAGATTTAAAGAAATATGGTATTGCACAGCAAAATGAAAATCTGCAGTGCGTGTGAACACTTGAACACATAAGCACGGAGAAGTTAGTGAAGAAACAAAACTTACAAAAACATTCATTCTGTTCATTTCCTGGACCGCTGCTGATGTGTCTCTGCAACAAAAGAATGCATTCTGTACCCTCTCCTTAAGTATAAAAGGGACGGTAGAGTATCACTGATTTGGAAATTACAACATTGTTTATCTCACTGGAGTTTCGCAAACACAGGAGAAAACAGTTTATTGACAAGTCTTCTCAGAAATGCTTTGGCTTCAGCTGACATGTTCCTTCAGAATGGGGCTTTGGGGTGCTTGTAGGTAAGTCTGTGTAGCAAGAATACTTACAAGTCTCTCTCCTATTCTGTGCTACATAAATGCTCCAAATTTCTCCACAGCTTTTCTTACCAAAACATAGCAGGACAGGGCCTTTGCAGCATTTTATGTTTGACTATAGATCCTATTTTATCCGTGTGTGTGTGTGTGTGTGTGCGTGTGCGTATAAATACACTCACACATGCCATATATACACACATAAAAATCTAGGTATGTATTTTAGTAGAAATATGTACATATATATATATGTGTGTCTGTGTGTGCACATACACATGTGCACACACACATTTTTATCTGACCTCTAAATATAAATTACTCTCTCAGATATTACACACTTTTCCATATAAAATCAAGTCCTTACTCTAACTAAACCAGTCTAAATCTCAGCAGGCACTTGTAGAAGTATGCTCTCTTTTCATATAAAGTAAATATGCCATATCCTATTCACGAATAACCAACTGCTACCTGAATATATCACTATCAGAAACAAAGGTAAAGTATTGTAGAGTCAAACCTAGAAGTGAAATTTGGATACATGATGCTAATACCAAGGTTAACATGTCATGTCAAATACAGATACATCAAGATTAAGGAGCACCTTTTGTCTTGTCCTAAATAATAAATTAATATCAAAATCCTTATGTGCTTTGTAATATGGATTTCTATAAAACTGCCCTTCAAAATTGGTTCTTAAATCTATGTGCTAGCATAAAATAAAGCTTTTCATATCATCTATTATCTTGTTTTGGGTTAAAGAAAATTCACTCATGTATTTAAACCGAGATGATATTCATGGACAACTTCTGCTGTATGAAAATGGGATAAGTGCACTGAAATGCTTTCAGGCAAGAAGCCAACAATCTCCATGCGTTATACAGAAGTGGCAGAGTGATTTTTTTAAGGCACACCTGCTTTAGATGAAAGAAATTGAATTCCAACTCCATAACTGTCAAGTGCCACCGCAAATAATAGAGCCTAAGCCAAATCATTTCAGCAATATAGCTATTTTCCTGTTGAAGCAATGGAGCAGAAATCAGCCTTAGCTAGATGATATCTTTTTATGTGCATGCTTTAGAAACAGTTCCATTCATCATTTCACTGCTTAATCCCTTTCAAAATCATGTTCTTCATTACCTGGTTAATAAAAACTTTGGTCACCTACATCAAAATTGTGAAAAAATGTGGATTGTGATTTTGCCATAATTACATAAAAATTCCAAAGAAGATACAGTAACTACATTAAATCATTTGAACACTTGCACATAATATTTCTTGCATGACACCACATGCATAAAGCCATTTCTTATATAGTCCCATAAGCAGCTGAATACTCATTTCTTTTTTGCAGCTCCCAATAGGATGAAGATAACATAACAGCAGGACAATGAAGACAATCATTTGGGTATTGGTAATCTGGCACTGTGCACATTTTTCGTTTGGGAAGATGCAGTGTGAAGAAATTGCTAATCTTCTCCTTTCTACCCTCTCATAATCACACAGAAGAATAAAAATACCTTACCATACATCAAGAAACCCACCTTTATTTCTGAAATTGTCTGGCATGGCTAGGCTCAAATTCACTTTTTATAGCTGTAGTTACACCATCACCATTGACTGCGCCTGACAACAGCAAAATTTTAAAATGATACAGACTATTTTATAAAGATTTTAGTGCCATGTTATTCTGCTTTCATTAAAATTTGGAAGGCACATATAAATTGCCTCATTTCTTCTCATTTTTTAAAGAAGTGTATTTAATCATAATCCAGAGAAAAGTGAATAAATAAGAACCTGCTTGTACTGAGGAATTTCAGAGACTACTGAAGGAAAGACCTCAATAATGTTTAATTAACACTAGCTCCACTCTGTAGTATTGAGCTGAGTAACTGAACAACTGCTAAAGCCAAATGCTTTAGTTTTCTAAGTTGATAATGCATCAGCAATTATTTAAGATACTGGATTCTTCCCCACTGTTCTGAATTGGAGGTATGAATATTTTATCTGTTGAAAAGTTGGCATTTAGTTGCATCTACCCCTGAGTTCTCCTTTACTCTCTGTAACGATTATAGATTGGCCATGAGTGAGTCAACAAGCTTAACAAGGCCCCATGTAGCCATGATACTTTAATCCCTGGAAGAATTTTATAAAATTAATTAGCTTTTTAATCATATGCTTAGTGAAACACTGGAAAATCTCAGTGCTCTCAAAAATTTCTTAATCTGAAAATTCAGATTTACAGAAATCTACCCTCATCTCATCTAGCAGTGGCTAAAAGACAAGCAACTTGCAAGCTCCAACTACTTCAGCACACAAAGTGGCACTGACTGGGGAATGGAATAACAGCAGGAAACCCAGGGCGGAGAAGAGGAAGGAGTGCAGGAAGGGAATAAAGAACCCAATTATAAATTCACTTGGAAATAATCGTTTTAAACTCTCACCTCGGACAACTTCCACGTTCAGTAAGGTAAATCCCAAACCCCAGTCTGGGCATTCACACTCTCTTTTCATTTGTCTTACTGGAACATTCAGAGCAGCTACAGATCAAACCACAGTGCCTTGAGAGAGGAATGCACAGAAGTTTTGACATTTCCTCACTCTTTGAGAAGTAACAGAAAGGGAATAATCATACAACTAAGGATTTTTTTCATTGAACCTTCAGGGTTGCAACAGTAACTAGGTGTAAGATTTGATCTGGCTCTTACTGTCCATTTATAAGAATAAAAGACACTTACTATGAGACCTTTGAATACTGAAAATTAAGTGCTGAAAAAGCTTGGGAAAACTGTTGGTACTATAATTCACAGAAAGATTCCTCCTCCCTTTCCCCTAACTCCTAATAGTATCAGATATTTTTTTCTTTCCACAGCTAACTTTGTATATAGCAAGAGGCTTTTAATTGTATCAATACTGTTTTCCAATAAATGATTTTCTATTCTGTATTTCTGCAGTTTTTCCTTTCATTTTCTATTACAAACTTCTCCAATGTAAATAGTTTCCCAAATGCAAAAGAATGCAAAAACAAATTACACTCACCACTTCTTGCAAGTTTTCTACTAAACATACACATAGATGAAGGACCAGTCTTCAAAAATAATGGATATATTTTACTAAATTTCATTAAAAAATCTTAATTTCATACTGATCTGGATCACAATTAGGAATGTTAATATGAAGTTACGCTTTTAACATTCACTTTAACAGTTCCAGGAAGACATTAATACTAAAGTAGAACATTGGCACCAGATGAGTATGTACAAGATTAAATTTAGGGTGGCAATTATGCCTTTCTTGAAGTACAGCCCCAATCAATAAAAAAGATTTCTATTACCTTGCCTCCATAATGTCTACAAGAGACAGCGCTAATGAACAAAACTCCTTGCCAAGATTGGATTTGGAAGCTTAAAACAGCCTTCAACATCTTACAGCTTTTCACTGCACTTCTAGAAGTGACTATCTAAGAGATGTACATATCCAATGTACATCTGCAGGTATTTTTAGAAAACTAGAAAGTTATTTTGCATCTTTGAAGTTTAAGTGTCGTTATAAAACAGAAACAACTGCTGATAAATGCCAGCACTCAGGTCCTAGTATCTAATATGAAACTACAGGTAACCTCTAGATCATGTCAGTTCAACACTCCTTTTCTTGAGGATGAACTTTGGCACTGACTCTCTTCTCTTAGCCACTTCAGCACTTAACTGATTTTCCTCCCTTGGTTGTTCAATTAACTTTGCTAATAAGCCACTGTATATGATAATGATTATATTCTTAGCTTGTGTTTTAAACATGATACAGAATAATGTAAGAGAAAAAATATTTTCTACAGAATTGCATAGGTGCTTTGTATCTTGTTGAAAAATACCTAATCAGTCGACCACCCCTGCAAATACAAGGTTTTATTTTTCTGAATTTTGTCTTATGTCTATGCCACTTCTTCTTATTGTTACATGTCCAAAAAAGATTGGCACAGCCAGTTTTATTAATAGCACTGTATCAAAAAATGTATCAGCTCTGTATAAAGTTAGTTACTTAACATTATGAGTAAGTTATCACCTCTAGTTATCTTTATGACTTCCTATACTTTGTTTCCCAAAACTTATTTCTAAATCCTGTTAAAACCTCAGTATAAATTCAGTACAAGAAATCATGATTTCTTGTTATGGGAATAACATACAGAACCATGAGGCAGAAGGGAGTGCATTCGGATTTTTTGCTTAATATAAACCTTTTTAAGAGGATCACTGGCAGATTTAACTCATCCATGGCTTCTAATATTCATTTATGCAGACGTTTGAACATTAAGACTCTAGTTACATTCTTTTTGAATTTTCATTGGTTTTGTGTACTTTCAAAAGAAAAGCTTACACTAATAGTTTTTTGCCTAGAAAGCAGGAAACTGCAAGAAGTAGGAAGGAGTTAATTTTTGTACCTTGTCTCCATCATTATTAACTTTTGCTGAAAAGATGGTGTTTTTACGTGTTTCATTGCACGTACATATGTATTCACATGCATGAGTATCTCCACAGTACATGAGCTGAAAAACTCTTAGAAATTGCTAAGAAGCAAAGAAAATGCTTTTAATGGAAAAACAGCCATGCTAACCAGTATTTCAGCAGGAAAAAGATCATATTTCTTTCATTTAAAAGTGAGGGTTTTTTCCCTCATATTAGGAAGTGCAATATATTCCGAAATAAATTATTCTACTCCCTACGGAATAGACAGTAAGATACTGCATCTTAATTTCTTTCTTCTGAGTTTTGCTCCAGATATGTACCACTTTCAGAGGCCTGCAGATGTAATTCCTTGGTTTATCCATAAAGAAGTACAGCAGCAGCTAAACAACAGAAGCCACTAATCCCATCCTAGAGAGACCACCCATAGCGGAAGGAAGTGTAATCTGGTCTCTATGTGTATTCAATGCTTAGCCTTCCTGTCAGAAATCCCTGTTCCACATGGATCACTGAAAAAAACAGCAGATGATGCATGGAAATGAGTACAGTTTTGGGCTTGATTCAAGTTGATGACATATTGAGAGGTTCTGCCAACTCGTATATCATGTCCCAAATGAAAAAGACTTCATAATACTACACATACATAAATAAACACACATACAATTATGCAGGAAATTATTTTCACTTTAAATTATTTAACTACAAAAGCTGTAGAGCACGACATGCTCTGTGGGCCTGATACATCTTTATGCTTAATTAATTTTTTACTATTAACATCATTTGAAAAAGGAGCAGGACATATCACAATATACATGGTATGCATAACAATATGTACGTTTAAGGTTACAGTTTACACTTCAAGAAACAAATTTATACTCAGGAGCTCTGAAGTAGTGCACAACTGTCATCCAAATTAAGGTTCATTATTAGTAAGTTTTCATTGCACCAGTGCTTGAGAAACAGAGTTCTGGATTTGATCCCCCTGGATCAACTGCAAGGCAGGTTTAGAACAGAAAGGTCTTTGCCTTAAAGGACATAGACAAATAGTACTCTGCTTTCCATGTTGTTTCCTACTTCTAGCAGCTCAGATTTGGAGAACTTGACATTAGGCCAGTTTCCCACAGGAGGAGGAAACTGTGATACAGATTCACTGCATTTTT
Source organism: Apteryx rowi (assembly GCF_003343035.1). Lineage (NCBI taxonomy): Eukaryota > Metazoa > Chordata > Aves > Apterygiformes > Apterygidae > Apteryx > Apteryx rowi. The sequence continues at coordinate 3,627,000 of NW_020451093.1, read as the reverse complement.
CAGTGCAACATATTAATATAAACTATAAGCCCTATACTTTGAACAGATGTAGGTAAGTCACCACGCAGGAACTCCTCTTGCAGAGACCTCTTCACCCCAGTGAAGTCAGGTTCCTCAGACACAACACATACCTGTCTTAATCTTGGTGTCCACCCCCCTGAGAGTTATGGCTCAGATTTGTTCTACTTTTATGCTCTGAACTAAGATAAGACTCTTCTAGACGTGCCTTTCTTTTCTTCCACTGACTCTATGAATCACAGACTACTCAGTTCCAGATTAGAAGTATTAATTGGGCTCTTCTGACATAATAGAATTAGGTTTTCTCTCTCTTCTATGTTGGAGCCAGTTCTGTTACTCCCTTTCCATTTGACAGATGACTTAACACCTCCCCAAACTGTGCAGCTAACCTAGTTTGGAGCAGTACTCTATTAAAACTGATCAAAAAAATGAAGAATACTTCCTGAGGCAAAACCCTAACTAGACAAATTCTCAGTCTGAATCAGAAAGAAAATTTATTTTAATGATCATAATTTTATCAAAAATTTCTGTACTAACTTTACTCTCTAGATTTTACTCTTCTGTTGTCGGAGTGGGAGACGGACCCGGAGTAACGATGAGTCTCAATATGAGTACGGTCGTTCTCCCTTTATTAGAGCTTACACAGAGTATATATAGACAAGCAATAAGCATGCACTAGCAATAGCTGTATGATTGGTTTACAGCTTCTGTCCACGCGCCTAAAGCGGATATATAATTGGTGCAAAGTTGCTGTTCACATGGAGGGGCTTGTCGGCCCCCTCCTTGACTTGTTTACCACTACTTGCCTTCCCCTTTTGTGATGGTCTAGGAATGCTCAAGGACAGTTCACATAGCCGTGGGATCCTCCCTTCATCATGAAGGCAGGATTGCTCACTTCTAAGAAAGCATGCCCTTTCTCACTTAACCATTCTTCCACATTCTGTCATGGTGGTGCTCCTAACAGAATCAGCCAGTTTTTCAGCTGATTTCTGTGATGTCTTGTTAAGACTTTTTTTTCCTCTTTAGAAGTCGTTTCAGTTTAGACATGTAACTTGCTGGCATTTCTACTATAAAAGGAAGATAGGAATAACTGTTGTGAGTAGTTTACCAGGAGAATCCAGAGAATCAGTTTTCCGTAGTGCCACAGGAAGAAAGAAACATACTACAGGCTTACTTAGTCTTCACTTCTTTCTTTTTTTTCCCTGAAGCATCCTTCAGCATGCGTTACCCATGACTGATTTATTAGATTGTTAGTGCTGTCAGAGTCTGTGTCAGGTGTAAGACAGATTTGTCATAATGGAGTAGCACAGCCAGATTTTTCTATTCAAAAGCTGTATGCCTTTCCTATACTCTGCACAAATCTTCTGATAGTCAACAAAGAGTTCATTACTAACATTAATGTGTATGTCTCAAGAGAAAGAACATTCAAGCCTTTGTGATCATCAAGCTTGTTTATCTCAAGTTTTAACTACGTCAGGTGTACAGAAAAAATTTCTCTGGGCACAAAAGAAAGCAGACTATCTGCTTAATACCACAAGCCACTATCAACCTAACACTTTCATTTGCCCTTTAATACAGAGACCATTTCAAAATCTTTCTCCTGCTATTAAAACACTTTTATAAGCTTATGCCCTTATAAACCTAGCAATCATTTTCCCCTCAACAGCTGTGACCTGCCATCATTTTACAAGACCAAATTACTGAAGAAGACCGGAGGTCCATGAAGGCAAGTGACATGAAGAACTGGCAGAGATTTTCTGCAGGAGATAAAAATGTACCCAAGTACTATTCACACACAAAATGAAATTCAAAACATGCTCTCTTCTCTATTTCTTCACATATAACAATAAAATAGACGAAACACATCATAGGAAAAAATAAACTTCTCTTAAGAAGGAAACTATTTTTGCACCTTCTATTTGGAAATACCTGAGAATGAAGATACAAGTTAAGAGACATAAACACTGAGATAAATGGAATTGCTTTAAAGACCATAGCTAGGAAGATCAAGACAGAAAACAATCACTTATTGCAATTATGCAAGGTTCAGGCTACTGTAAATAAAACAATGTAATAAGAGGTTTGTAGCTCAACAAACCACAAACACAGGGATTAATCGTGGGTTAAGAATATGTAAATATTACAACGTAAGCACATAACAATGATTTTCATTTCTTTAAAAAAAGAGAATTAGGGGACAGAAGTGAATCCAAAATAAATAAAGCAAAGATGGGCTCAGTCTCAAGGTAACAAAAGCTTGGCGTGAATTTTTGAGTCATAAGGTCTGAAAAAATAGAGAAGAACCAGAGCAAGGTTACAGCTGCAGCAGAAAGAAATTGGGGGAGGGGGAGCAGATAGGATGAAAATTAGTAGCTATTACACTAGAGACTGCTTGGATTTAAAAAGAAAGACAAAGGTTTACATAAGATAATTGGAAATTATTATAGACCTGTAAAGTGAGATTTCAGTCTAACCAGGAAAAATATTTGTGTGTGAATGGCAAATCTCTTTAAAAGGTTAAAACATTGATTTTGAAGGGGCTGCATGTTTGCCGATTTTAAGCTGAGGGGATCTATCAGTGGAAATGCTTATAAAATCTTTATAATCATGGAGTTTCATATTTTTTTAAATAATTGAATCAAACATATTGAACTCAAATCCAATGAGTTAACTTGACATAGTTGATGTACAGATGCTAAACACATGGTTTTGCACAAAGTACATGAATCTACTATTCATACTTCTACTTTAGGATATTTTACTAGTTAGGCATAAAAAAATTGCACTTGTATAAACTAAGGCTTCAACAGAAAATAAAATAGCACTGAAAAGGGCCTCAAAGGGATGTTAAATTTATTCTTCCACCTCAAATATGCTTGAAATTATTCACAAAGCAGAACATGCTGGAGTAAGCAAAATGGATTTTCTACTGAGCTGCAAATGACAGGCCAGTGAACACAACAGAATATTATGGGATGTGAACCCAAGTTTTCGAAGCCCTAGTCCTGAGGTCAGTGTTACATGAACACATGATTTCTTACAATCTGCAAAGAAGAACTGGACAAATGAAACACACCTGTGAAATGAGGAAATCAGATGCAGCAAGACAGGTGCCCTTCCACAGGTCTGACAAGATGCTTCTGCCAGAGCATGTTTACTGCCAGTGACTACGATTCAGCCGAAGGCCAAGAGACGATGGAGAAGGCAGACAGGGAGGCCTCCACGGCCCCTGTAGGCAGGAGGAAGTGAAGCAATTTCCAGTAAAGTCAAGGGGAGAGCAGAGGCAGCAACAGCTGCTGTTTATGCATCTTTGTGGAGGCGCCAGTTCTACCAAACCAGAACAAACCTCTTCAACGAAACCTTAGGGCCAAGAGGTGAATCCAAATCTCTACAGTACCCAGACAACGATTTTACCATAAAGCCATCTTTCTTTTCTAAAGACACTGACTTTAGACTGGTCTTGCTATATTAAAAAAAAAAAAAGCCTATTATATTCAATAAGCAGTAGTGAACATAACCCAAAAGTCTTAAATCTTTCAAAAGTACATGGCTGTGTTGAAATCACAAGGCACCATAAGGACAAGCTAAAACACAAACAAACCAAACTTCAATGTAAGTCCAGGCTGCCACTCTTTAGCCCACAGTTCAGCTGAAACAAATTTCACAAAGCAAATTCCAGCAAATTTAAACCCATTTTAATGCTTTAGTTACAGTATGAACCTAAATGCACTCGTCCACTCATCACAGTCAATGAGCAACCTGAGAACTAATAAATATTCCACAGATGTGTGAGAATGTATCCCTGTGCTTAATAGGAAAGTTTCATGTCAGCAACCTGGCACTACCTACTGCTCCTAATGGTTGTGTGGCATTCTGTGTCCATGAAAAGAAATCTTAACCTGTAATTTTAACACTGTACTCACAACTACAGTACTGCAATCTGATACCAGCTGAGAAGGCTACAGAGTATTTTGCTTAAATGCCGTAAGCTAAGGTCTGTCCTTGGGTACAAGGGCACAGCAAGATGCATCCGTACACTTGAGGGCTAAATTTAGATGAAGGAGAAAAGGCCATATCGGATACTTTGGATCATTTCATGCTTGGATTTGCAGTCAGTAACTTTACATTTTCCTAGTTAGGTGAGGGCATCTGCAATACAGTCAATTTTATGCAAGTTAGGTGTGCTGACAGGTTCTCAGTAAGCTGCTAAAGTTGCTCCTATTTCAGCAGAGTTTGAGCAAAATCGCTACTAGATGTGGAAAAAAAAAACCCTAAAATGACAACAAAAAAAATAAGCAGGAGCTCAGAAAGTTCTCTAGCTAATTCTAAGCTCAACTATTCTCAAGATCAGACAGTCTCACAATGCTTATACACACAGAGGAAGATGCCACAAGGAAAGGAGAATCCCTCTGGTTCTACAGCTGAACTGAGAAGTACAAGCCCTACTGAAGCCAGGCCAAAAGCATTCTCAACTCACAGCTTTCCACAGCTCCCTATAGCCCCTTCCCATTCTTTTCAACACCGCCTTATCTGTTCTGGAGTCTGTTACAGATGTTCCTGCCTCTCCATCAGGTAGCCGAGGTGTATCATGTCAAGCACACATTCTGTGTGCATCAGTTTACCCACTTAAAAATCATACGCATCTCCTCCTTGTTCTCCACAGAAAGCAAGCAGGCAGGTAACAGGAACTATTTAGTAGATCGAATCAAGAATTTAAGTGAAGTAACAAACAAGTGAACCCTCATGAAAGACAGAAATTATTTAATTTCAGAAGGGTATGTTTTTATATAAAGCCACAGAAGTGAAGTTTGAAGAAGTGAAGAGCATATAACTGAGTTCTAGTCTGGAGATTTATCAGTCCACAGTATCAAAAAAAAAACCCCATGAAATTATTTGTAAATTAGAAAGATGCCTACAAGGTATTGGGATTTGAGGTCAGCACTCAATGTGTTTTATTGAAAACCATTGTGTCACTATTGAATATGCCATACAAACTAATCAGAGATTACTTTATGTTAACAAAATTATAGCAAGACAAAAGCTAAAGCATTATTAAATAATACACTTCCATTAAAAATTATGAAATGATTGTTTACTTCTCTTTCATAAAAATAACTACTGGAGAACACAAATCCAGTCAGACATTTATTTGGCACAGTGCACTTACTTTTTAATAAGTAGTTTATAGGCAAAATAATGCATAATTCAAGTGGACACATCAGGTCAGGTTTGGCCTTTAGATTTTCAAAAAAACAATTTAATATTACTGCATATTTGTTATTATTTTACAAATTTGCCACCAAGACAATGGAAATGTTTACATTCCATTTTTCAGACCATGTAAACAACATCTAGCCGATGAAAACATGGCCCCTCAGAGCACCAAAACTTAAAATGAACTTGGATCAAAATATATAAAGAAATTCATGTGATTATGTAATCACTGTTCAAAACAAGAGAAAATAAATAAATGTTCCAGATGATATGAGATTTCAAAATGTAAAATCTTACATGGGATATGGGTAAAATGATTCTTGTTTCATATATATCTTTGTAATATTTCTATGGTCAACAAACATGTCTCTCATCCTCTCTGCTCCCTTTCATATGCTGTTTCTATCACAGAGAATGGATAAAATTCTGGTCTTGAGCTGAAGAAGGGATTAACAGTCCAAACTGGAGCTGACCAAATCCTTCATAACTAAGTGGGGCATTATACTAGCAAAGCCCTTTAACTTGCTGCAGCCTTCTCTTCTTTAGGCTCTGTTTCTCCCACCCTGAACTTCTACATCTTGTTTCTACATTGCTGATCTCACTGCTCTCCTCTGGATTTCTGTAATGGTCCACGTCTTTCTTGATGTCCAGTGTCCCTGTCTGAATACAGTACTTAAACTCAGTATTGGCCCTTTTGGTGCCAAATACTAACACAATACTAAGGCATACTAAAGCAATAGTTTTCTTTATACATTGCAGGATGCTTTTTAATTTTTTCACTGCAGCAGGACACTACTGACTTGCAAGTTATCTGTGATCCACTATAATCCTCTAGATCCCTTTTTACAGAACTGGCCATCTACCCATCTGGTATTTCTGCTGCTGATTATTCCTGCTAAGTGTAGCATGTTGTACTTTCCCTTGTTGAACACCATCCTATTTTTTCAGACAACTGCTCCAACTTATTAAGATCATTTTGAATTCTAATCCTACCTTCCAGTTTACTTGCAGCCCACTGCAGCTTTCTATTACTGCAAATTTCATACGCATGGTCTCTGTTCTATTATCTCAGTCACTAACAAAAACAGACTGTCACCAAGCACATGGCAGACCCAATGGAGCCTCACTAGAGAAATGCTTCCATATAGAAACCGCAAACCATTCGTAACTCTTCAGATTTGCCCTTCCTCTCCTCACAGCAAACACATCTGGACCATGTTTCCTTAGCTTACTTATGAAAAAAGTTCTGAAAAAATTGCAAAAGAAAATGAAATTAAGACATGTACTGCCTTCCACAAAAAAAACCTGCTTGACATATTTTCTTAATAATTTCATGTCAGCTATTACTCATTTCCTTGTTAGAATCCAGTTTATATACATAGAGAGACAAAATCCTCCATAATCCACCAGCTCCCTTATCCCTTCCTTTAAGCGTGTGACATCCTATCCAATTGCAAACCAAAGCCATACAGCCAGATGATATTCTTTGTTCCTTACCTTTGATTTCAAAGTGGGAGTATGATGGATACCCTGACAGAAATGAGACTAGACATAGTAGTCTAGAATAATCCTCAGATTTTGAATAACTTAAGGCACCAAATTCAGTTTCACTCATTTAACAACACAAAATGTTATTTATTGGCTTTTAAAGAAAAATATGGCAGCTCACCATAGTGAATTCATCCTTGTTTTGAAACATATGTTAGCAGTGTTCAGATGGGAACTGTAAGTATAGATTTTAAAAATAGCCTTGCAAAAACATTATCTCTGAAAAAGTGGAAGTGATGCTGCTGGAATGCAGTTTGATACCATACTGTTGATAACGTCTAGAGATGTCACAGTAGCACATTTTCCATATTTCCAGCATAACTTCTAAAACATTACCGAGAGCACAAAAAGGTGCTACGCTCACAATATTGATGGTACGTGTTCAAAGAAAGACAGCACTCATTTGGGCTGCGCTCGTCATTTCCTATTGCAAACTCAAACTGGAAACACACGCCACAGGTTTTGTGCATCTGCGGCAGCAAGCCACTCGAAACGGGAACATTTTTAATCCTCTAGAAACTGCAATAGAGGTCAAATACCATTTACAGTGTTTAATATTTTATTTTTAGGAAGACTGATGACACTATAGCTCATTGGATATTTATGAAGAGACGGAATAGTCTCATTTTCTTGGGTACTGAGCATCCTGGACAGAAACGTTCACATAAAAATGGGGTCCAAGACAAGTTCTGTGGGGAGTTTTTTGCTATCTTCGCTCACACCAATATTTTGAAAACCGTCAAACCTCCTTTTGCGCGCATAAGCCCGCTTCGTTTCCATTTCTGTACAGCAGAACGCACGTCAGGGGAACAAAAGCGAGCAGGGGGCAGTTAATAACGTACGTTCATTAAGTCATTTCAGCACAAGTTAATTAAGCTGTAGGACATCATTTTCCATAGAAACTATGGTTTCCGCTAGCACAACTCTACAGGAGATTTAATGGGAAATGTCTTACTGTCTTGCGGTGCAGCACGAGAGCAGGCGGAGGGAGCACCGCTCCCCCGGCGGCGGCTCGGAATGGCGGGAGCCTTTCTAACCCCCCCCCCCCGCCCCCCGCGGCTGCGAGAACCTTCCAGAAAGAGCCTTAAAGGGCCAGGTTCTGCTTCCAGCTGCGCGGCTTTCCGAAATGCCCCCCTTCAGGCTTAGCCAGGCCGCAGTCGCGGGAGTCAGGAGGGCACGCGGTGCCTGACGAAGGTTGGGAAGCAGGCTATCGGGAAAAACAGAAAGGGAAAGACAGGGAGAAAAGTGTTTTTAAAACATATCCCGTTCCTGGAAGTACCGTTGAGCTGTTTCAGTCTAGTGTGGCTACCCGCTGGCAGTGAGCAGGCATGGGCGCCCACAGCATGACCCCTGCTAAAGCACCGCTTAGGCACTTCTTCATAGAGGGAACCTTTCAACCTGACAGAGCAAACAGGAGCTATTTTGTCCCAACTACCCTAAAATCAAACGAACAAACAAAAACCCAAAAGCCTAAGGTGAAAAACAAGACCCTCGCTCAAGCATTACGGAAGAAGTGGGTGCTGCTCCTTCTCTCGTGCATGTTTAACATCCTCCTTTTTTGGAGGATTTTCCTGACTTTCTGTAAGAAACGAACCACCTTTCCTTGCTGGAGACCGACGAGTGCCATTAATTGTTCCCTGCTAGGTGCCACCCGGATTCAGCTGCGCACCGGGCGGCCCCCTGCCACCTGGCACGACGTCCCGCGAGGCCGCGGCCCCCTGCCCCACGGCCGAGGCGCGAGCGACGCTGTTTTCCCTCGCGGGAAATTCCCTTGCCGTAAATCCAGCACTTCTGGACGCAGGGCAGATTTCCCTTGCTTTAGTCAAGCGCCTCCGCTGATTAAATTCCGATAGCCAAAAAAAAGGTACTTACTCTGCCCGTAGGACGAAGAAGATTGCGGCAATAACATCTGCAGGGGATACTAGGGGGTGAGAGTGAGAGAAGGATACAGAGAAGTAAGAGGTGGGGACTGCTACGAACTTCAGTGCCCGCGGGTTTCCTTTAAAAAAGTAGATTAATAAAATGTAGAGGTATGATAATCAAAACAGAGTAATAGAACATTACCTATTAATGTTTTGCATTTTAACTACAGCTCTTGACTCCACACAAACTGGGCTTGTTACCTTTCGCTGTCGCTTACAGGCCTTCTGCTGTCCTGACTACTTTAAAGAGACTTTGTATCACAAGCACAGGTTTTCAGTTAGCTGGGATACTTCATAGATTTTTTTTTCCCCTTTAAAAAGAATCAATCTTACAAGCACAATAACCAACTCCTGGTGGCAAAGAAAAGCTTTAATTGCGAGGAAGCATTTTACTGGGTAGTACACTGTGCCATTTTTCTCATTTTTATTAACTGAACTTCATATACTACAAGTTACATGAAAAAAACAGTTATAGATAGACAACAGATAGAAAAATTATTGAATTTCATTTCTAGTGCTATACTGCTTACAAACTGATTATTTTCTTGTAGTTGGACTACCTTATTTGTAAAAGTACAAAATTAAGGGAGATACTATTATCAATTCTTACACAGTAGAATAAAATTCAATATTCATCTTACATGACATGCAAGTCACAATAATGAATATTGTTCAATTTACTCATTTTATTCATGTTAAAATACTTCCTCTTTTTTCAATATTGTTTAATCTAGGTTGTACAATCTAGTTTACAGTTTTTATCACTAATAAATGCAAAGCTGAGCTGTGACAAAACATTGTTTTAATCTTAAACAGCATGTATTTAATGTTAAGTGGAGCTGTGTAAATATCTCATTTTTCAGGTGGTGGCCAACCAAAAGAAATTTTTGATTAATATTTTTCAAATATTTTCTTTTGGTTCAAGTGAGAGAAACATATTAATGGCATTTTTAATTGTATGACTTTATATGCCATTTACAAAGGTAACAAGACAGTACTTTTTTTCCAACTTATTACAGTAGTTAGCATACTTGCACTCTACCTGACCTGAAGGAAAGAGTTAATAATAAATCTTGAGTTCATTTTAGCTTAGTGTGGTTTTAAGTCTAATACAACCTATTAACAGAGAGGATACCACAGAGCTATAATATTCACTATCCCTTCAAAACTTCTTAACCTGGAAGTTGGCATTTAGCATCAGTACTAAAATAAAACAGAATAATGCAGTAATTGTCTAAAATACTGCAAACTGTGTAATAAAGCTTTCTGTTATCACAAAATATTATATAGTTTTCAGCCCTACGGTGGCAAGAGGTAGGAGAAAAAAAAGCTATAGGTTTATTTCTCTAAAATTTCCCATCTTTGTGAACATTGGTTTAGCTCCATTGGTTTGTAGCAAATTGAAGTCTGCAACTTCACAAAGCTCCAGTAAAACACATCATAATGTTCAATTTCTCCCTTCTGAAACTCTCTATTATCATATAGGCAGTCAAATATACAGCATATAGGCAGTTAAATATACAGCAGTCAATGTATTTAACATACAGAACTGAAACACACTAAACCCAGACGCAGGCCTATGGGAAACAACGCAAGCTAAGATGTGTTAAAAGCACTGTGGTATCTGCTAGCGTCTCCATTATTAACATACACCACAGCTATAAGATGCGTGCCTATTTATTCTTTGCCTCTTTCTGATTTTAATATAAATGTTCTGAGCTCACGCAAATAAATAGTAAGATGTAAATAAACTTAGTCTTACTAAGTTTGTTTTGTTTTATTTTATTATGGAATCTAAGGCTTTTTTAAAGATAAACCAACTACCAGCTACTGCACTTAAGCAAAATGTAGGTTACAGTATGTTCTCCAGCCATTCTGGGGAAAGCAGTAACAATTATGAACAAGCCTTTTAAGGTTATAAATAGATTTTCTATAAACGATCATATTTTTTCTGGCTATTAATTTCTTCCTTACTGCCTTCACTAACTTTACCAATAACATGACTTCAGCATTCTTATGCAACAAGCTAAGTAATATTACATGTAGCTTAATACTTATTCATTTATTTTTGAGAGATCAGGCTAAAAGCTCAGCTGAAGCTCTACCTCTTGGGAAATACTCTTTTAAGTGTGATACATATTTCCACTTGGCCTTCTGTATGAAAAGATTTTACACAATAGTAACCTTCCAGCAACAATTGTGCTTACACCAAAAGATGGAAGGTGGGCAGTCTATTGATATGTAACTTGTCTAACTTGACAGGATTTTTTTTGCTTTTTTTTTTAATATTAACACCCATTCTGACTTCTTCCATTCCACAATGTATATAATTAGGTCTCATCTATATCAAGGAAGGACCAGAATACATTAGAAGAATGACTTAACAATACATATCATCTTGGAAGAGCCTGTCAGTCTCCCATTCCACAGAGCTTATCTGGAAGGTTGTGTTACTTAGAGTTTAGGTTTGGGGGAGAGAAAACATGAATTTTAATCTCAGGTCTGTCACAAATTTCCCATAGACCTTCAGCAAAAGCATTAAAATGTTCTATACTTCAGTTACGTCACTTATTAAGATGTATAAAGAGCTTTCCTTGTTTTGAAAATCTTTCCTGTAAAAGGATAAACTATCGAAGGGGATTAATGGAGAATAAATCCCTTTTGGGCATATAGGCATGTCTCACCATCATCCACTGCAACAGTATCTCCAGCATCATCACAAACACATAAGGATTAGCAGTGAACCATGCCAGTTATGAACACACCTGGCTCCCTGTATTTCTCCACTTTCTTACACATTCTTCACTACTATAGTGTTTGAATCATCCATGTTTTGGTGAGGCATCATGCCTCAGGTACTAAATACCTGTGAAACCCATTGCCTCTAGACCACATATGAAGCAGAATCCTCTTAGACAAACGGATTTGATTTGATTCTGAAATCACCAGTTTTGCTATGAGTGGAAATTCATCCTTGGCATATGATAATCCAGTCTGGCAACAATCTTCTTCCCTGCAATTGTTGATAACCTTCCAGCAAAACAACTAACATCTGTAACCTGAAACAAACTTTTTGATAGTGTCCAAATTACTGTCTACCAATATGTGAGTTGCCACGAAGTAACTGGCAAACAAAAACTCTGGCGTGAATATGATGTGAGGAGGAAGAACACAGGAAAGAATAGATCTTTCCTTAAGCTTCAGCCCATCTCTCTATCATTTTTCAACAAGTGAGGCATATCAGCCAGCAGTACAGAGCCAAATAAACTCTTCCTGGCTTGGTAGTTTGATTTCTATGCCAGAATCACTAGAACCGAGAAAAGCACCAGTTAAGGACGAAGGAGGTGGACATACACATCCAGAGGGACATGTAGGGAAGTAAAGGGACAAAGAGGCAGAACAGGGACATGGATAAGGAAAAGTCGTTTCTGGTGCTGTCAGGATGGGGAGGAAAGAAGGGAAAAACAAGGAAAGCAGCAATTGCAAAGATCACCCATGAGGCTTGAAATTATTTCTATATAATTGCAACTTTTCTCCTCAGATGAGCCAAGTCCTTGGTGAGCTTCCTCAAAAGCTCACATCAAATCAGTACACATCCAATTAGCACATCATGAACCATGTTTCTTTAGGGGAATTAGTAGAACTAAAATTTGGGCCTGACTGAGGCTAAATTCATGCTGAATTTTGACTCATTTCAAACAACTGGCACCATTGTGGCTGAGTGACTACACTGCCTCAGTTCCCGGAAGTTGAGCTGTGATTTTGGGTCTTGCTGCAGTTTTCACTAAGCTGATGTGAATTTTGGTGGGAAATCTCCATGCTATGTGCCAAGCCTCAGAGGAGACTAACCTTCAAGGGAGAAAGAAGAATGCTTGATTAAAAGCAAACTAAAATTGCTGCATTGAATCCTTTGAAATATTTTCATCTAGTTCTTTGTTTTTCAATACTGCCACAGCAGAACTCACTCCAAGTGAGGTAGCTATAAAACTTCTTGCAAAACTTCTTTTGTACCAAAATATGACAGAATATTTCACAGCCAATTATAGACAAAACACATTTCATAAGAAAGAGAATATCGGACAGAAATCATGCTGATTACCATGATCAAGTTTAAAAACCAATGAATTTAATATGCCTAAATTGTCAGGGATGATTTTGAAACTGAAGAATTTAATTGGACTTCATAAAGGTGCAGAAAAAGAGGGAGGAAAGTAAAAATAAGATAATTCTTCCTGTCTTTTTTAGAGATTATGTCAAAATATTGTATAAGACAGGCTGTTGCCTTCTAAAAATGACTAGACTTGGTATTTTAGAATTTTGCCTATGATGGTACAGGAAATCCCGCCAGAAAGCAGCAGCATAAAACTTGAAACTAAAAACTGATTAATTGATCTAAGAGGCCTCTTCCTTTCTATCTGGATAATGCAGCCAGTGCCAGGGCATATTCCACTTTGCAATGGAGTCTGATAAACTGAAACTTCTGGGAAGTTGTTGCGGTGAGGAAACAGAAGTGTCAATTGTCTAGCCTCAAGGAACTGCAAATTCCATACTGTGCAGTCCTGCCTGAATTTTGCATTGATTTCTCTGCCTACTGATCAGTCAGAAAACTGGTTAAGTCATTTATAAACATTTTTCATACTACCAGGACTGATTGTCCTCCACTACAGCACGGAGTTGTAAACTCTGTTTAATATATTAAATTTCCAAAGCTAAATTGCATTGGCAATTTTATCTCCTTACTTTCCTGACCTTGATAGGTTTAAAAATCAGATCCTTAACCTTGCATTAATGGTAGGGGTTTTATTGCACAAGATTACACATTTAAAGCCATTATTATAACCTCTGCTCCTAGGTATAAGGGACTGAGAGGCATTCATATACCTGCCAGGAAAATGCCTGGTAAAAGAAGAAGAGGAAACCTTTGCGGCATCATGGTTTTTTTTTTAACTCTGTTATTAAACTTAACTCTCCCAGTTACTATACCAAAAGCTCTCAACCCTAACAAAATTACATGGCTGTTTCTAATGGAGATAAGACTGACAGATGCAATGTTAATTGTGGGATTCCAATTCATGAATTAGGCCTTGTCTTCACAAGGAAAAGGGTTGGTCTTGCATTTGCTCATTCCATGTAAAATTCTAGTGAAGGCAAAATTAATGTCATCCTAACATGAGTTTGCAAACTGAGTTAAAGAAGAACCCAGTCATAAAAGATCATTTCTTAAGCATTATCTTCAATGCTCCTTCCATGCTCATTAAAAATCCTCTCACCCAAGCTTTGTAGTACTTAAAATCCAGGTTGCTGAAGATGTACAATGTAGTTTGTAAACTAATCCCAGGCTGGATTTGCTACAGGTTCAGTGAAGAAATACTCATGCTCAACTTGCTAGCTCATGCTTGTTTTCAGTAGGATTTCATTTTGAGTTAAACGTATGGAGACATTCATGACAAAAAAACATTTCCACATGGCAGTGTAGGTATAGCTTGCAGGCCAGGCCTGCCACACATTTTATGGCTATATAAAGAATTTAGCTGTAAGAAAGCTTCTGGAAGAAAACCTCAGATCCACTTGAGCATCCTCAAGCAAGTGCTTAGCTCTGATGGAAAGTCCCCATGTCCTGCCCAGCAGGTCCCTTTGCTTCATTCAGCCTTGCAGTGGCATCATGTGGTCCAGCACTGGGGAGGCGATGGGCCTAGAAGACCCCAAAGTCAAAGGCAGATAGGATTCATAAGTAGTCTTTCCACTCTAAAGTAAACGCAAAGGAAAAATGCTGTCTTGCCATAGCACACGCTTGGGGGCTGCATATCTCTCCAGGGACCACCCAACCTCAGATAAGCGTAAAAAACCAAGTGTGTTCACACATGCAGTTCACCGATTCAGGCCAGTCAACTGAAGTTAAGATTACGACTTTTTTCTCTGTCATTTAAAGAACGAATAATGTGAAGGGGAAGCATGGGCTGCACCCCTCCACTTCTGGTAATCTCTGCTTGTCAGTCATATGTCTGAGGGATTTAATCTATTTTTGCTTAGTTAATCCCTTAAATTTTTGTTTTATCTCAAATAAATGCTTTGTTTGATAGTAGATTTGTAATTTGCAGATCTTTGGAGCAAGGTAGATTGATTCTAACTGGAAAGGTCATGTGCCCCGTAATGTTATCGTTCTGTTGCATTAATTACCACTTGCAATTCAGTGTTACCCACTATGTCTGCAATTTTGCATTCACATAGAGCAATCCAGTAGTTACCAGACCTTATCAATATGCAATAAAAGGTGCCAGCTCTTGTTCATGCTATCACTGGGAATGCCAGATGGCCTTTTCTGGCTCATGACCCAAATAGATTTGCTGGTTATGTTGTTAGTTTACTTCAAATGTCTAATTGCTTTAATTGTCACAGTGCTATGTTTTCTAATGACATTTCTTGAACAAACATAAATTTATTCCTTTTACTAGCCATTTCTCTTTTAAAACTTGATACTAAGTATACACTAAGGTTAGACTCATAGGATGAAGATAGATTTTTGTACTGAAAAGAAAAAAACAACAAAAACTTGGAAAAACAAAAACTTTAAATTTCATTGTATCCATAGGGCTTTATGGTTCACCTTAGATTTAGTAGAATCCTGTGGAGACCTTTTAAATTCAGTAAAATATCTGCCCCAGGTAAAATTGCCAACACTTTAGAACAAAGGTTTTGTAAGTGGTGGTTTATAATGCATGTGGGATTTGAAAAGTATATTTTTTCTTGTCTCAAAGATAAGTCTTATTAAGATGGCATACAACCTTGGAGGCAATAATGGGTTTTTTCCATACTTCAGGTTTGCAGTAATACTATTTCTTGTAAGAAAGCAAAAAGCTTTTTTTTTAGTTTAGATGAAGTTGATGCTATCTCACCCAGTATTGTTACAGTAAGATACAGATTTAAAAGAACTCTTGCTCTTATAAGCACAGGAATGACCACTGCCAAGATAAATCACCAATATTCAATCTATAGCTAGATTTAAATCTTTCTTTTTGATACTGTGTTTCCTTCACATCTTCACAAGTAAAGGTATTTGAGGCATATATTGCAATTAAATTTAAAATAAAATATATTCTAGAGATGAGAGAAACCTATTATATTATGTAATCCAAATCAGGATTTTAAGTATACTTTTAAGTATATTTGCTAAATGCTTTCAGGAATCAAATTTCAGGAATCTCCCTGTACTTCCAAACCTTGCTAGTGTCTCCAGGTGTACCCACATACTAGGCCACAGCTGGACTACTACCACACTATCACACCATGAGACTGCAATTCAGAACCGTGTTTTAAAAACATTCGGATTTGAAAGTGTATGTATGTACTATATATAATTCTTCTAGAGGGTACTTCATTTAGTTGCCTTGTCAAACAGAATTACAGTGTTTTAAATATGCAGATTGTTCTGAAATGTTCAATTGCATGATGCTTGGTATTAAAGTAAATCTTGCTGAATGTATTAAAAGGCAGGTGAATCACTTTAGAAAGCGTAACAGCCATGCACACTTCAATTATTCCAGTGTTTCACCTGTAAAGTATTGTTTCAAGCAAACTAGATTTAACAGAACATTGGCTTTATGGTAGCATCAATTTGTCAACTAAATTAGAACAATATATATCAAAAAACTGTTGCAATAGACTTACATTTTAAATCTACTTTAAACAATATAGGAAACAATTACCAACATGAAAACTCTCATAAATGGCATCTGATAACATGTCTGGATGGCATTGCATAGCTTTCCCACTCTCACATAGAGCCCTGGATTCCTAATAGGGGCATCCTGGTAGGAGCAAGTTTTCTATAGAGTCCCCAAAACCTCTGTTTGGCTTAACTGGAGTTTGACTGCAAAAGTCTAGCCCTTCAACTACAAGTTTTTTCTCAATTCTACTCAGAAATTCTCCATAAATATGCTTAGTTCTTCTGATTGTTCCCCATCCAGCCTGCCTCTCTGAACGCATCTGCCAATACAAGCTCAGCTGTAATCAGTTAATTAGACCATTGCATGAAATTGTAGCAAAATGTAGGTTGGAGGTCACCTCCTACTAGATGGCCATAAGGGTTTGGCTATGAGGATTTGGTGGGGTCTGTCTTGGCAGCTGTGTTAATGTCAAGCTGAATGGCACTCACGGCTGTCACTTGGTTCACAGAGTGAGTCCTTCCATCAGAGAAGGCAGTCGCATTAGTCGAGCACGATTCACCCTTGGCAAACGGGTGCTGCCTGCTCCAGCAACCTCCTCACCCTTCATGTGTCTGGAAACAGTATCATCTCCATGAAGACTTGCTCCATACGTTTTCCAGGCACTGAGCTGAGGCTGACTGGCCTGTAGCTCCCTACATCCCCCTCCTTGCCTTTTTTAAAGATTTCATTTGTGGGCAGTGTCATTAAATTCTGACATTTTGGCCAGGGCCTGGATTTTATCCTATTTTATTTTGTTGTCCTGAAATTTCTCTCATTTATTCTTTCCAGTACCTCCTATTGCATTAGAGCTTAAGGAAAAGACTTTAATAACCAAAAAGACAACTACTTTACTGGATATTATTTCATTAGTTCCAGAACCAACCTCACTAATTCCTCTGCCCTTTTTATTTACATTCTGTATTTGCAGGCAACTACTCTGTCCTTTGCTTTAATAGTTGTTAAGACATTCTATGCATATTTAACACTTAATCATTCCTCATTAGTTCATCCTTCCAACTCCTGACTCACTTTTGTGAATATTAATTAGTTTGCTAAAAGCTTTGTGAGTATGTGGGCCTCAGTCCTGCCTTTTGGAAACTGATGGTAAATTCTAATTCAAAGGACTGGACAACCCATAGCCCAGTCGTGACATCTCCGGATTGGAAAGAGAATATTTTCCTTTCTCACTCATGTTCAGAGCACCTCAGTCACTTCTCTGAGTCCTGACTGCTATTGACTCCCCAAAGATTTTCAGTTGTGGGGACTGACTTTTATTATTGAAGAAATAAAGAGAATTATTCTCTCAATAAACAGGAGATGCAAAGGAGCAATTTAGAGAAAGAATAAAGAAATATTTTAATTAAGTATTGGAATAGACAGGTTGTTATACAACTGCTTGGTTAATAGCATAAATATTGATCAATAGCATAAAGTAATATTGAAGTAATTGTTCTTTTTCATCTAGAGGTACAGCTAAGCAAACTTTGTAAAAAAATGTAAATTTGGTGATACCTACAGGGAATTAAGAAATAGAAAAAAAATGCAAGAAAAAAGAGAAACAGGCAAGCTTGTTACCTCTTAAAGAAAATCCCTTAATTCTGTTTTCATTTGAAATAATTTCTTTAATATTTCTTTTACTGTATTTTTCATTAAAAGGCTGGAAACATAAACAATTTTTCTAACAAAATAATTTTCCAGTTTCTAATTTGCCATAAATACTTGCTTTCATTCTCAAATTTTAAAAGTTGAATTAGGAAATCCATTTTTATCATCCAATTTCATTTTCTCACCAAGTAAATCAGTAAACAATACTTAATAGGTAAAAGAAAGTTCATGAAGATGCTCAAATATCTATTCCCATTTAAATATTGCATGCTTTAAATACTATACAGTATCTAAATTATGAGAGGGACATGTTAGCTAGAACAAACAAAAAACTAGGGAAATGTTTTCAGCTTAAAAAAAGTTTGTATCAGTTATATCAGCACAGGTCACCTTCAACTCCTGTATTACAGAAAGCACTTATTTTTATGCACAGTCCTATCTGACAGAGGGGTTTGTATTTTCCTTTAGGATAAAAAACAAATGGTACTGAAACTCCTGCAAGTCCCTTAGCTCATTCATTATGTCGAGAGAACTAGAATATTAGTGCAGGAAACAAAGCGTTCAAAGAAGAAAATGGAGGTGGTTATGGTAGAAAGATACTCTTAGTGTGTTACTGGTCTTCCCAGTGCTCCACACGCAGGAAGGGGACATGGATACTTGGGCAGAATTCTAGGTCTGCTGCTCTCTCATGGATTAAATCTTTCTTTAAAAAAAGAAGCAAATATAAGAAACACTGATCTGTGGTAAATAAATTAAACAGCATGCTCATGTCTTTCACATTATTGGTGCATGTTTAAAACAGTGGCATTAGCCTGAGGTCTATTTAAAATAATTTGTATAGTTCTATATGAATGGCTTTAAAAAAAGAGACAAGAGTGAGGGGGAAACCAGGGATGACTTGCAAAAGTTATTTTTCAAATCAAACTATGACATCTTAACTGGTATGCCTTAAAAAAGCATTTTCCATTTGCAGGAAGAAAGATGTGGGCTCAAATCTTTGAGGCTGCATCAGACTTCAAAAGATGCTAACACTTCAGAGAAGTATTACATATGATGTTTTCCTTAAGAATCTTCATCATCTTAAGAGAAGATGTGGGCTTCCCAAAGAGCTGAATAACTTTATGACTTTTCAATCATCAAAAATATGTTCATTTAATTATTTCAATGATGTGCTTTAGAACATCTGCATTTTTATCTTGTGATATCTACAAATACACACAGATGTTAACCCTTCAGATTGCTCTGAGCTTAAGAATAAACCAGAAATAATAACTGATGCAACTCTGGAAGAACTCCACTGAAATCAGTGGAGCTGTTCCAAATGTACCAGTATATCATCATCATATGGGAGAGCAGAATTTAGCTCACCATGTTTAATTGTTCGAAAACTCACATGATCAGTTGGTAACAGAAAGGGTAATAGTGGCTCTTAACACCTCATGCGTGCTCCAGGAGCAGGAGAAAGCTGCTGCCAGTTGGTAAAAAATTCCCCTGGTTCTGCTGGATTCGTGCATTCTTGAGTAATGGCTGATCTAATTAAATTAAACGGCTCAGCAATATTGTCACAGAGGTTATTGTTAGTGTTGGGTGATGTGATTCAGACGAAAATAACACTCAAACTCTCTACTGAAAATTCAAAGCATGCAATTTTGACACCCTGAGAAAACAACTATTTTGTATACTTTTGTGTTTCTGCATTTATCTAAATGAGAAAGGAAGGGGCTAATACACAGAAAATAGGCCTATCCAAGGATTTCAAAGAGCTTTATAAAACATCAAGTCAGTTAGTTTCATAACAACCCGTAAGGCAAATAACTTATTATCCCTATTTGACACATGGCTGAACTGATCAGGGGTTTGGAACAGCTAACATATGAGAAGGGACTAAATAGACTAGGACTCATCAGGTTGGAAAAGATGGCAACTATAAAATCCTGAATAGCACAGAAAAGGAGAATAATTATTCATTATTTCCCATAATACAAAGACTAGGAGGCACTCAAAAAATAAATAGAGAACAACTTTTAAAAGTGAAGGGAAATATATTTTTAGGCACATACCACTCATTAAGTCCCTCACACTCCTCTAAAAGAAGAGCAGTTTGGTAAATATGTCTTTGTATAACCTGCACCTTAGAAAATAATTCTTTGTATAAACTGCACAAAACTGCATTGAAGAAACAGAGGAAGTATGATGAGGATCAGAAGCAGGGAAAGAGAGAAGAGACTCCGGGATAGCACCCCTTATACACATTGCCTGATTACAGGCAAATCACACTTTTTTTGAACAGAGATAACCTACAGACTATACACTGAAGCATACAGTACTATTTTAACTAATGCATTTTTATTGGAAAGCTCATTGCCACAGAACTGTGTGGATACCAAAAGTATAAGTGGATTTTACAAGGAGTTAGACAGATTTATGAGAGCTGCTAGCGATGGTGCAAATCTAACCATTCCTCAGGAAAAGCCCGAAACTCTTCATTGCCTGGGCTGAATAAATATGCCAAGAGTGTGTTTAGCTTGTGCTCCTCCGGTTTCTTTTACTAAGCAACTGTTACTGGAAATTGCTGGAGACAAAGTAGTGGGCCACAAGTGTGTGGCCAGTCCAGCAGTTTTTATGTTTTCAGAGGAAGACACAAGTGAAATCCTTTTCTCCTGAAGTCAGCAGGTGTTACTGCTGTCACTGCCTCCAGCATGTCATCCCAAATGTTCACCCCGTATAGTACAATCAGAGCCATGCTAGAACTACAAAACAGTCTCTATTTCCTGCAAAAGATAACATTACTTAGATCTTCCAAAGGCAATATTTCAACTCTCCTCAATTCCCAAGGAAGCAATAAAAAAATCTCTCTTTGCATATTCCTGCTCAGTTCCAATATTTAAATATTTCATATATTTGCATAAGATATCAACTCTTATTATAAACTATCTGTTGTGATATCCATTGTGAAAAAGATATTTTTATAGGCAACTAATACTCTAAACCCACTAATAACTGTACCAACAGAAATCCTTTAAGGTTTGAATTTTTCTATTTATTCAAGTAGGTGGTCTAAACCACTGTATTGCTGCAATAGTCATGAGTAAGAGAAGTCCACGTGGGGCTATGCAAGTGAGCTGCAGACTAGCCGTAGCTGTACCGGCTGACACAGCATCATTGTTCATACAGGAATGATAAACTTGCTGAAACAATTAACAGGACTGTAATCTCTGTTCACTCTTCATGCCAAACCTGAACTGCTCGCAACCACATTTTTCAAAAATAATCTGTTAATATAATCAGTAACTGTAACATCCCTGCTTGCTGGGCAGGTAGGTAATGTACAGGTAATAAAATGCTTGTGCTGCAAAAAAGAAGAGCCTGCATTTAGCAGCGAATGAAGTTTCCACACTGTATTTAATTATTTCTACTTTAAAATATTATCCCTCCTTGCAGAATAAAACTTCTAATGTTCTATTTGTGAAATCACTGTGGCATGTATCATAATCATTCAACTTGCAGTAGAATAATTGAATGTGGGGGGGTTCATCATGCCCATGTAAGAGATCCAGAAGATACTTCTTAACAGCAGTGAAGTAACTCCGGGGAGTGTAGTTATCATGATTATCATCAGGCAATTACTGTCTAGCTACTGAAGGATAAGAGACCTTGAGTTGCATTACTTGCATCATAACACTGACATTAAGAGTTCAATTATCATATAATACCTGCTTGTTTATCCTGTTTTACTATTTAACTTTCTAGTATGCATAAAGGGAGAAAAGCAACAATAAAACATACATACAGGGCAAAAGCAACTATAAAAATGTACTTGAAAAGAATGCATAATAATTAGGATTTGTTTTATTTAAAATAAGAAAAAATAATAAATCTTTATAGGAGAATATTCAAAGCTCTTTTTGGAGTGCTTGTGCAACAGTTTCCATGGATTCTAACTTAATAAACACTTAAAACACAAAAAGCTACTTGTAATCACACAACTAATCCCACCGTGACTCTGTAAGGCCTTGATCCACCAAAGTGCTGTTCATTCTGACTCACTCCAGCAAAGCACTTTTAACTTGTGCTTAGTTTTAAGCACTTGAGAATCCCTCTTTGACCTCAGTAGATTTAGGCATGATTAAAATGAAGTATATCTTTAAACTGCTGTGGGATTTGGGGTTCTAACAAAGAGGAGTTTAATTTTATATTTTGTCTATGAAGGAGGAAAAATAATATTTCTGTAAAATGTAATAACAGAAAAATAAAGATATTCTAAAATATTCGGAGGAGGTTAAAATCCTGTAAGAAACATGTCACTTTAAACATATATTATTATGTGCTGTCAATTAAATGTGCATATGACACTGCATAAAGCATATTGCCTATGCCTATTGCCATATGCCTATGGACTTTTGCTTTTCAGACTTTTTACTTGTAATTTGCTTTATTGTTGTGAATAGTCAATAGAATTAATACTGACTTGGTTTGAAACTCCTGTGCTTAAATGGCTGAGTTGTCTGGATCATCTTCTGAATGCTGGGCCAATAGTTTTTTTTCCCAGGCAGATCTCCCATTAATTTTATGGCATCCCATTCAATTTCAATTGAATGTTTGCCTCAGAAAAAAGGATTTTTGTGGTTGGCACTGAACTAGATTGAGACAGTTCAGAGGAAGCACAGTTTCATACAAACATGAAAGCATGGGCAATTTATTATATTTACTGAAGGTTAATCTTTAAGAAATATTATGGGGGTTTGGTTGTCATCATCACTTTCTATCATAAAGATGCATAGTCTAGCAAAGAAATAACCAAAAATATCAGGAAAGGCATACGTCTTTGGGCACAAGTATACACAGCATAGGATAGATGTACCTATATTTACACTCACAGATTTCAATTTCTTAGCTTTTAATCAAATCTTTTATTAAATTATCTTGCAAGTCTATATGTCACCCCACACTTTGTATATGTATACAATTGTATATTAATAGCAGTTGCTATTTATAATAAATGTAATTGAGTTTAGCAGGGAATTCTAGGTCTAAAAGATCCTCATTTTCAGGAAATACTGAGCTTGCTTTTTGCACCAGTTAACCTTGCTGCAATAAAGGCAAAAACTGCAGCAACAGAACTTGACTATCCAGTGCAGGTTTTTTTCACTGAACTTCTGCATTGGATTTAGGGGTTGTTTGGATGGCAGAGACCACAACGGTGATCAGAACAGTGTTTTCTGAACCAGTGCCTGCCACACTGCTTTCCCTTGGAGAAGGGGATAGGAAAATGCCTTGTCCCCATGATGCTGCTGTGCTCCCCCAAGAGACCTTACTCCAGGGTGCCACAACAGCCAGAAAGAGCTGAAGTCTGGCAGATGTAACAGCAGCTCTGAGGGAGAAACATGATGGGATACTGAAGCATAATGTGAACCACAGTTAGAAAATAACTTCTGCCCCACATTTAATGTATTTAACTGCTCAAAATAAAACTTGTACCACTAATGTTGCAATTTTCATTTTTATTTGTTTTTCCACATTTACTATTTGTCAAAGGTCCCTATTCTATTCCGTGGCTTTGAGTTCCACAGGTTAGTTATTTTAGCCTAGGCAAGCTTCTAAAATCAAATGTTTCCCTGAGACCAACAGTGAAAGGGTGGCAAACTTAGAAGCATGAGAGCAATAGAAGCGTGTGAGGAAGTACAATCTGCTATACAAAGGGGAAGAAAAACATTGGTAAGGTAAAATTGGGAGCAAGAAAGGTAAGAAAGAAAACAGTCAGAGTAACAGGACACAGAAACCCCTGCTGTTAATCTTCCCTTGATCATTGTGGCATCCATGTGGAATTTTATATTGCAATTTCCAAAGGATCATCAAACTGGCAAATTAGGTTCAAAGGATTCATGGTGGTTTTCCGAAGGCAAGATATTTTGCTGTGGACTGCACTTCACTCATAGCAAAACAATAACACTTTTCCCTGTACTGACTGGTAGCAGCAAGCTAGGGATGTGTTTACAGGGCTTTTAAAACTAAAAGGCAGCCTTGCCACACTCAGTGACCTCCAAAGTGAGTAGAATTGCAAATGGCAAAGACTGAATTTAATTCAGTACCCAGGATGCCATTAATGTTTTACATGAATGATCAATGAGCAAAACTGTGATGTGAAAAGAATTGAATATTCATGGGAATGAAATTCTCTAACCCTAATTTCAAAGATAAAATACTATTTTCACTTTGACAAGACTGTTTTGGTCTTTTTCCAAGAACAGTGATGTACAAAAAGCTCATTAGAAACTTTAAACCAAATAACCAACCAATGTCCTTTGTCAGGTCTAGAGTTACTTAGGGTGTAATTGGTTATGTTCATATGACTTATTGGCCATAGCATGTATAATACGATGAGCTCTCTGTGCAAAATCCTCCTGAACAGCTTTGCCACATTATTATTGTAACCCTTATACTACTTCTCCCACCCCTATAGCTTATTGCTGCCATTTGAGGTTCTGTACTGCATTTAGACTTAGTGGTGTTGTGTGATTAAGTCTTACAAAAAAACAGACCTCTCAATTTAAATGCTTCAGAGACACAAAAGCATCAGGCGTAGACATGCCTTTAACAGCACTGTAGGAACACTACCTCAAGATTTAAATATAGATTGTACACTTCTTCCAGAAGGGATCATTACAATCAGGCAATTAGATGGACCCTGTATGACACCATCTGTCTGAGTTATGACAGGGAAGATGAATTTTAGTCCTTCCTCTTCCTATCCTTCACCAGCAATTCATCACATGCTCACTTCAGGTTGCTAGCCCTTAAAATGAGAGCTGTAGAGCAGGTGATAAAAAGGGGTGTCATAACCTGTGAAATTTATAGCGTTCTCTGTCTTAAAACTAGCAAGAGGTATCAATGACCTGTACTTGGTTTCAGTATAAGTACTGACCTACTAAACTTACTATACTGTATCCATCAGTTGTGATAAATTTAAACCATATCCCACCTAAGATCAAACTTCTAAGCTTCTGCAGAGAAGGCCAAAAATCCACTGGACTTAAGAGCAGTTATGTCCAGATGGAAGATACTTTTTGAGCATCAAGAAAAACAATTTACTCAGGGTAGCCATTGATTCATTTGGGCAGAGTGGAGCAGATCAGGAGCAAAATGCTGCACTCCACCAGGGAAGAAATTCCATCCCCGCTGGCAGTGAATCACCCTGACTCACCCACACTGGGCAAATCACACCAGTGCCTGATCCTCCCCAGTCCCTGCTCCCACAGGCTGATAAAGGAAATTTGGAAGGAGACACAGAGAAACTTCTTTGGGACTATGGGGCAGTCACCCTCTGTTGGGCTAGTCAAACTCACCATCTCCATGACCTGTTGAGGAAGACAGCATGATGAAGATCTGCTGTTATTAATAACTCTTTCACTGTACCACGCTGCCTGTCTTGCAGTTCACAGTTATACAGCCCTCCACTCAACCTTACCTCCTTAGCTTTACTTGAAACAACGTAGGAAGTCATCAGCTGGTGTAAAACCCTTATTTTTGTCAAGAAATTGGCTTCTAGTGTACATCAACGTATATTAGAACATGACAGCAAATAAAAAGATCCAAATGAATTTTAACTGTTCTGAACAGAAATGTAAAAATACAATTAGTAACCTGTACATATATCCATAAAACTTTCAAGATAATCCACAGACATGAAACAGATGGAATATCGGACAGCTTGATCTTTCCATTTCTGCTCATAAAATTCATTGGGATAATAAGAGTTCAGAGGTTACCACTATGTGCTCTGGTAGCCATGTAGTGATATTGGGCATTTTCAAGTAATGGCATATTTTATGACAAAGTTCACATTTCACTGGGTAAAGAGTCATTCAACAGTCATAACTGTACCTATGCCTACAGATAGACCTAGCAGAAATAGCATAAAAGTCCTTGATTCTGTAATGCAAACTAGAAGCTGCTCATAGAATATGTGGGAAAATGAAGATAGCTGAAAAATATAATATAATACATTTGTTAAACTCTATATTTGTTTAAACCATCAAAAAGTGATAATCATTTACAGTAGCAACTCAACCCTCAGTACTATAGAGATATCCCAAAATTTTTATAAGAAAAGTTTACAAAAGGTTAGGAAAATAAGTGTTGCATCATTTTTTCCACTAATTTTTAGTTTGAGCACAAATACATTACTTTAAAAAATCTTACATTAATTTATTTTTCCATCTGTTTTGATAAGAGTTTTTTTGCTGTTATAAATTTACAGTACAGTCTTTTTCAGAAAATTATTTAATTACAGTAGTTTTTTTCCAGACAACTTCAATTTGCCTTTAAAAGTCCATCTTTAAAATCCATTTTTATTATTAAAATTCCATTGAATACTAACAGGTGCTTTGACTGTTGTAGGCATGTAGCTTTGTAATATTGCCTTCCAGACAAAATGCTTTTTTTCTATCCAGATAAAGACTTCTCTTTCCTGTTGACATTATCCTTTTTCTACATCACAATATCCTATACCAGTGGAGAAGATGCAACACATTCTGTTTTCTCAAAGGTCTCTTACCACAACTACATATTAATAAAAGCTTTCTGGGACAGTATTCCATTCCTTTGAAATCTCATACCCTGTATATGTAAAGTAAAGAGTTAAACCCTTTTTTATGATTACAGCCACTGTACCTATGTAGCAGCATACTTAAGAGGAGAGATGGAAGCACATACCTGGGAGCAATGATGATATGGAAAGGAAATTTGTGAAGTTATAAAGCAAGAACAGAGATCCTGGTGATTCAAATTTTGGAGAAGTGTGTGGTGCTGCATCTTTCCTGCAGCAGGTGCTCAAGCAGAATTCTAGTCTTTTTCTGTTTTCATTGTATACTTTCTGTGGCCTGCACATTCCCCTTCAGCCTAAATGAGGGAATTTGAAGTATTTGAACTCTAGACAGGAAAAATGAGATAAGTTTATGTTTACTGGACTTCACAGTATTTTCCCATGTGGCAATGAAATAATTATCTCCTAAATTCCAGATATCTTTACCATAAAATTGGAATTGGAATCTAGTTGTTTATTCTGAAAATTACCTTTTACAAACAGAAACAGAAATTTAGACTGCAAAAAGACAGGTGGTAAATCAATTCAAAGCAGAACTGGATAAATTGAGTAAGAATAAGTCAAACAAGTCCTGGGCCAAATGCCATTCAGAAGATGTTTGTGAGCAATGAAGAAAGTTTCATTGCCATGGGCTAGAATAACAGAAGTGATTGCAAGCTTACATCATGCTATGACACCAAATTTCATGAGTGTTCATCTACCTATTAACTACAACAACTCATTGATGAGAAACAGCATCCCCAAAAGCTGCTCTGATACAATACAAAATTGCTGCAGATAATCAGGTATGCGTATCACTTTTTTGGGACACTCTGCAAGCATTAAACTTACACATATGCAAAGATGTCCTGCAAAGCCCAGATTTTGAATGAAATCCAGTAGGCACAAACTGAATTTATTCCTTGATATCCATTTGCCTTTAAACACAAGTCGCAAAGTATGTGCTAAGAGCCACATCTAGCTCATTTCAGTGATTGTGGTACAGTACTGGCAATGGAGTTTGTAAACCCTGTCCTCATGCAAGTTGCCATCTTATCTAAAATGTATCCATACTGATTTAACCACTCTTTTTTTACAGTAGGCCTATTTTCTATAGTTGTTCTAACTATACTAAAACTCAGTTGCTCAGATGTTTGCAGGAAAAAAAAACTCTAAGAAGCTAAGAAGGGGAAGTATTGTTAAAGTGAATTCATTTGCAAATTCAAGATGACATTCACAGTAAAAAAAGATCTGTTACATTTGCCCAGCTATTTCTCTAATGGTTTTTACTGCCTTCTGAATTTGTAATTATGCAGACATATCTGATAGTTAAATACTGCAGAACATTATATATGAATTATTGTCTCCTAGTATTTTATCAAAAGCATAATTGGAAGTATATTATGTGGAGGAAAAGCTAGTTTTTCATCTGTTTATGCCTGCAGATATATTTACCTTACGTCTCTGATGAAATTTGTAAATGCAGGTGTTGTCTGACTATCAAGAACATTTTACACAATTCATATGGACTTGCAAACTTGTAGATATAACTAACATGTAAAACCTCACTTTGTTCTTACTCTGTTTCTACATTCCTCCAAAAACTGTGTTCCAGTATTTGTTCTGCATCTTTGGCACTGCTGGAGGAAGCGAGGCAGCAACACCTACAAACTGGCCCTTCCCTCTCAGTGGGTCGAGGTACTCAGGACAGTGAGTAATGGCACAGGCTTGTGGCTAAATTGCTCTGTGGATGACTATTCAGTAAAGAGGATTTTCTAGAGGTAGGTAACCCAGGCAAGATAAAGTTCATTGCATCAATAAACAGGCTTTTTGTCTAATCAACATGGGCTGAACATAGCCCTGGCCTGATTTAAAATTCCAGCCATTCTGGTTTAAGCAGGAGTCCAGATTATGCGGAGTCCAGCTCTGCCATCTCAGGAAGGGCAGCGGCTCCTTGCTGTAAGCCCCAGCCTGTCTGTGCAGCGGAAACCATGCATTTCTGCTGTATTTTTGAGTGGCCATTCATAAATTTCATGCAAGCTTGTCATTAAGACATTTCTCACAGAAATGAGAATTGAACACATACTTGTTTTTTATGGTGGTGCAAACTTATGTTTTATATAAATATATTAAGGCACAAGCTCCTTTGATCTTAATGGTTTATGATGACAGCTGCATTTCAGGAGTCCGTCTGGACTTCTGTGTAATTTTTCAAGCCATATGGTGATCCAAAATCACATGGTTTTGCCAGGGTCTTTTTAGCATTTTAGTACTGGATAAGGAAATCCAAAATGTGATGGGATTTAAACCTTGATCCTTTGATATATATAAATCTGTGGGCCCACAGTAACACAGACTAGCTTTGCTCCAGCTAAGGAATGAGGAAAACAGAATGAAAAGTATGTAAGATCCTTTTTTGCTATGGTTATATAAATAGTTGCATAAATTTCAAGCTCATGACACTTGATGATAATGAATATGGAGAAAAGTTGTTAAGATCGTGCTTTTATCATCATGTGCACCATTACGACTAAGACTACTAGTAGCCATACCAAAAAGACAAAGGCGTAGGAATTTCTGGAGGGACAGATTATATACGGTGCAAGTATATGCCGCCTCACACAACAGCATCCTAATCTTCACTGAGGCTTAAGGGTACAGCTGTACATTTGCACTTCATGACAATTTGACATGATTTTTAAAAAATGATACAAAAACCAGTATTGGACAGGGTTTCAAACAATTCTGATATGCAAAAAAGAGCTTTGAATGGGGGAGCACAGAAGTAGGAGCAAGGAAGTTCTGCTGATCTATGCAAAGGAAAACTGGAGAGCAAGAACTGGAGGGGCAGATATTGCCATAGGCCAGTGAGCGTTAGTAAGGATACAGTTTACTAAAAGGTGGTGTGACATGGGAAGTATGAAGACACCTAAGAAAGACAGCTCATAGAGAGGAATACAGACATAAAAAATAAGAAAAAAAATCATTTGATAAAATATGTGAGTCTCTGAAAGGTTTGCAGTTTTACTAGAGTCCTGTTCTTAAAAGCTGATGCATGAATTCTAGGGCATCTGCACAAGTAAATGCAAGGACTTACAATACTCTTCAATTGGGCATCTATCTCCATAGGAAATGGGCTAGAAAGAAAGCTTTCCTTTGTAATCTATAGTTAAATAAATTATTATTCTCTGATGGAATAGAATGATCTGACACATTGTGAACCACAACCAGAAGCAAAATATTAGTTGGAAAAAGCATGTTGTTTAGATTCAGAGAAAAGGAAGAATGTAAAAAGCACAAAAGAGAAGGAAAAAGGAGCAAGGAGAAGAAAGAAAGTATCTTGACTGTCAGTCCTTTCTGATTTCAGAGCACCAGTTTTAGATGCTCCAGTTCAACAAATCCTTTCATGTCTGAAATAATGAAAAAAAGGCTTCTAGTTAAATACTTGCTTAAGGTTTTGAAAATAAGAAAAGGACAAAACATTTAAGTGGGAAAACAGAAAAAGAAATACTATCCATACGACCACTGCCTGCAAATTAATATCTCCTATTTGGCAGAAGAAAAAGTGGTAAATACAAAAATAGGCACAGTGATATTTCTTTCAGTTATGCACTTGCTATCAAACACCTCTCACTGGAGGTAAAGTCCCATCAGGGTTCTCCCCAAAAGCCTAGTGCTGGACTTTTGGTATTCAAAAGCAGAGGGAAGGATGCAGGACTGGGCACTAAACTGTTCTTGTCGAGCGCTCGCCACTGACTGAGCGAGAACTGGAAAATAACGACAGTGCGGCATGTGCTAGGATCCCACAGCCAGCTAACATGACGCCATTTCTTATGTCGAAGGCACACGGGATTCAGGATATGATCATTTTTGACACACTGGGCCAAACTCATTCCTACTGCAACTCCACCAGTGATAAGAGACTTACATCAAAGACGTATTTGGACCACCACCTTTTCACAAATATACTACAGCTGGAACTCTGGAAAAAGAAAGGAATCTTATTTTTGCTGCCTCAGGCACGCTGTAGGTCGTTGTTCAGTTCTGTTAACTTAAGCACTTAACTTTAAATAGTTCACTTAGCAGAACACATTATTAAAAACATATTGCTGAAGTTTTATTACAGAGCTTCTAACACTTGAAAATATTTTCACAGGACAGTATTCAAAATGTGTCTGACCACTAAAGTATTCCTGTGAAGATGTAGCAAACCATTCCTGGTGGATTTCTACAGCAATATCTTTTGCAGCTGGCAGGTTTCTTTTTTAATACAAAAACTATTCACGTTAAGGGATTTAAAACTAATCAGTTTGCAAGCTGTTCTTAAACATCTAGGTTCCTACGAGACTAAAAATAATGTTCAATGATACATTCTCTGCCTACCTTGTATCATTCTCTAATTACATTCCATCACAAGGGCATAAAAAAGCACAACATCCTACCATCAACACTGCAAAAGTGGGCAAAACTCTGTCACCTAAGTATTCGGGATCAGTTAAACTTCCTTCTGTTCTGAAGTTTATTTTCACTTGTAAAAGCCTCCATGCTAGCATGTGCACACTTCCTCCGTACCTCATTCCAGAACCTTTCTACTCATTCTTTGACCTTCTCCTTATCCAATGTATCAAGTTAATATGAATTTGATCCAAATTAAAATGAAACAAAAACTCGTATTTGGGTTTTGCCAATCTAAAAAAAGACTATTTTGGGGAGGCAAAGCAGGCATTTTGTGCCATGAAAAACAAGTATTTTTCAAAAAATGCACTTGCCATTTAAAAAAAACAAATCAGTGATGAAAAATGTCATTGAATTCTAGTTATTATAGATGTGGCTTGAGAGAAATCCAGCTCTTGTGGAAGAGATGTATAAAGAAGAAAAATTAAAAGCTAAAACTGTCTGTTGTTAAAAAAACAAAGCAAATTGATATCCTATTAGAGGACAGTCACTCCTCTCTTCCTCAGGAAAGCCAGGGTACAAGCAGAGCAATAATAAAATCAGATCCATTGCTTTAACTGATTGTACTATCTGCTTTTGGCTTGTGCCCCAGGTTTTCTGATTCCCACAGAACCGCACCCAGATGCAAACCAGTGCGCAGCCTCTTCCTGGTCCAGCATTCACCCGGAGCAAACAGTCAGAGCCGGAGCCATGGGATCGTGAGGCTGATCTCATTCACACTCTCTGTCCTTCTGGAGGTAAAGAACCCGAATTTCCTCTTTGACGTTGGTAAAGCTGAACCCTTCCAAAAACCTTGGTTTTAATCGAAATACTACAGTGCCTTCAATAGCACTGGTCGAGCTGGTTTGCCCCGGGATACAATGCAGCTCCCTGGGAAGGAAAAGCCACCTTGAGAAGCAGGCTCCTGGCCAACCGCCATGGGGGCAGTTCCTCTGAAAGGGGACTTTAGATGCTCACAACAGCTCCAAAATCAAGCGCCTCTGAGGGGCAGCGTGGGTTGGGGGGGTCACTGGTACTGTGTTCATTCAGCATCTCTGCAAAATACTTCTGCTGGCAAATAGCTGATAAGGGAAATAATAAAACAGCTCAGGAGAGAGCTATCACCAGGAAAACATAGTAATTTATCAGTAAAAGTACAATCACATTGTCAATTTAAAAATCTTGAGTAAAATACCTAAATAAATTTTTAAATATGTGTATAGAACCTTGCAAATTGACTATTTTTTATTAATAATACCGTTTCTGCATACATATACATATGAGTTTACAAATGTATGCATACATATATTTATATATATACATACATGTACACATATAGATACACTCCTGTGTTTGTATACATACATGCACATACAAAATAAACTCTCTTTTAAAGCTACATGGAACTTCTTTGTGTGTCTGAAAAAAAACCTTTCAAAAAAAAAAAAAGTTGAATAGGTAGGAAAAAATCCAGTTTTGCAGAATGGTTTGGTGTAGGCGAATACAGGTGAATATATCTCCAGTGTATAGATACCTGCCTACATTTCTGAGATAAGACTCATATTACATCACAGATGGTTACTCATACAGTCATAGCAATAGACATTTCCCAAAAGATCTGCAAGTTCTAGTCAATAAAAAGTGTTTCTTTTATAACTAGGCCACACAGTTTAAAAGTCAGTAAGCGGAATAAAGAATTGAACAACGTAAGTATGCTCTCAATGTATGCATCTATACCAGGGAGTTTTGTGCCTTGCTCAAAAACAAACTAACTGTCCAAATCATGGCTAGGCTCCATTATAATGCTTCTTCCCGTTATTATCATCATCATACACGTATTAGCAACAATTATTCACACTGAACAGTATATTCCAAGGGAAACCTGCCCATATACTGAACAATTGAAAACACCTATAGAAGAAAATATTTGGCACACTTGAACAGAAAAATAACATACAACGAGAAAGAATGAGGTTTGTTATTCAGATACAACATGACAATATAGTAAGACTTCCCAGAGAAGGTTTCTAGCCTCTGAAGTCATTAAAACCTCGCGGGGGGAGAAAAGTAGCTCTGATTTAAACAATTGGCACACATTCCCTAAGCTGCTGCCTTTCCCCGGGCCTGTCCTTCCAGCTATTTGGAGAGGTTAGACTTCTGATCTGAGGCACTTCTTTGCTATCAGTATAAATTCTCACTTTCCCAGTGAATCTTTGCAGACTTTGAAACAGTGCATGGCCTTGAGAATTGGAGCTTAAGAGTGAGGGAATTTGTGCTAAGAGACTTCATAGCTCAGTATAAAAGAGATCACATTGACACGACATAAACCTACATTGACCCTGTTTATAAGAACTCTAGAATGATTTTCAACACAGTCTGTTAAATTTACCAAAGCTTTTACAAGTTACTTCACCATATTCCACTATCAGTTTGTATTCCCTACATTAGGTGTGATTTCAAGAAACGAACAACAGCATTTCTATAGCAATATTAATTCTCTGTCATGATTAAAGTACACAATACTTCCCAAATAATAACAATATTTTGACATTTTTCTCCCTGACTTTTAAATATGTATTTTTAGATTTCTGTATTTCAAAATATGATTTCCTAGAAGATTTTTTACATTTTTCCTGGCTAAGTGCAAAACAATATTAGCATCTCTAGCAGAAAGCTTCAGTAATTGGTTTGACAATTAAAAACAGAAATATCAAGCTGCTGAGGGAAGATTACCCAGGTCCAGTAATTTGCAGTTCTGTTTAGCAGGACAGGATGCTTGAGGGCATTACACAAATAGCATAAAATGTGCTATGTAATGGCAGTGACATTTTCAGCTATCATTATTGTAAAAGGCAACAAAATATATCTTGTCAGCTAGCATACCTGCAACTGCCCACATTCTCAAAGCATGTATTCAAAGAAGCCATTTTTAGAATTGTTCCAGATAATTCAATTTGGTACATAAGTTCCTTTATTTCAGAAAATTCAAAACAATAAATGAATCCCAACTTTCTGACAGGCAGCTCTGTACTCTTTTGATCACAACAGTACTCTACATGGCAACTCCACGGGCCGAAGACCCATAATCTGCCCTCATCTCTCCAGCTTCTCCTTCGGAAACACCATCATACCAAAAGCCAATGGCGCAAAGGGGGCCGGTTTGCTTCCTTGCCAGCACCCATACTGATACACCTATAAAAAAACTTCAAAGTTCAAAACTGGTGTTTCTTTGCTTGGGCTTCTAATTATTGAGGATTTTAGTACCTGCACTATCTTTGCAGTTGTTCCATCGGCTTTCTAGGAGAAAATCATTCAGATTAACAGAGTACCAGGAAAGGTGAGATGCAGTCAGTACAATCCAGAATCCTACCTACAGGTAACTAATCTACAAAGATATCCTAAGCAATTGTTCAGTAATATTTTCATCATGAACAAATAATGTGCAAATATCATTAGCAGCAGAAAAAAAAAATCCACAGAAAAAAAAATCCAAGGATTTCAGCTAAGAACACCATACATAAATGAGAGGATACTGTTATGTATTTTTCATTTAGATGGAGCTGGATAATGCCTAACAGAAAAAAAGCATTTGTTTTGATCTCCAGTTCTCTTATGCATTTATTTGACCTTCTGACTTATTCCCTTCCTCCCTTTTTGTCTTTCTTACCGATACATCTAGAAATTTAGACTCCATGTTGTATGCAGCTCCCACCAGTTTACAAGTACCATAGCCAATGTGATCTGTGGAAATTTTATTCAAGGTAAACAATATTTGTGTCATAAGCAACAAACTTTCAAAAATCACTATATAATCTGTATATGTGTAAGTCTAGCATTTCTCACATTTGATTTTGATATGAATTATACTGCTGTAAACATGAGAAATTACAATAAATATAGTGATAATACAGTAAAGAAAGGGACAGAACTGAATATATTCTTTAAACAATCCTCTTAAAGAAGAATACTTTACAGTAATTGAATGCATAGAAATCCTAGTAAGAAATCTTAAGAATGAATAAGAAGCAAATGCAAGAAGGCATAGGACAATGAGAGAAAGCATGCGAGGAAGGACAACCAGACCTAACAGGATTAGATTCATTTCTGCCTATACACTGAGCTCAGATCTTCACTTTCCTGATGTTCCTGAAGGTAAGAAAAGCAAAGCAGGTCTAGCTTTTCAGTTTAAGTTTCTACCCATTCCAAGACAGAACAGAAACAAAATATTTCTGTCTCTCATATGTGCTGAAGAAATGTAGCAATATGCTGTACTAAATGGTAGAGACTAGAAATGCTTTTACAATTACTGTTTGGGGTACAGATGTTCATTTCTTAACTCAGTCCCTCCTTTGCCCTGGTATACCATTGGCAATCTTTTAGCTGCACTTTTGCTCTGCTACTCATTTTTCTTATATTGGCTTTATATGTGCTTAATTTTCATTTTAGTGGTGAAGGGCATTTTTATATTCTTTGCTACCGGTGTTCTCTTTTTCTTTTAAATAATAAAACACTGGCATTGCCAGGTGCCTAGAAAGGTAACAGCCAAGACTGAACATAGGAAGCAGAGGGCTACATCTTCAGCTGGAATACATCATGTATCTTCTTTCCACTCAAGAGAACAACATTTGGATTTACTCCACTTAAGGATCCTCAGTTGGTATTTGATATAAAGCAAGTTTCACTGCTGAGGTCTTCTGAGGCTAATGAAAAGAATCTCGTTTATTTTCTACAGTTTCTTAAACATCATCTCAGTCCCAGGACAGAGTTCAGGGGGGATTACAGTGCACCTTTCGAATGGTCTATCGATCTTCATTCCAGATCCCTGTGCCTCCACAGCACAAGGCAGGCTCAGAGCT
Organism: Apteryx rowi; assembly: GCF_003343035.1. Lineage (NCBI taxonomy): Eukaryota > Metazoa > Chordata > Aves > Apterygiformes > Apterygidae > Apteryx > Apteryx rowi. Next base: position 3,591,119 of record NW_020451093.1, on the reverse strand, counting down.
TGCACTGTACCTGACACAGAGTGAGCCCAGCACGTCACAGCTGAGTAAGGATCCTGACTGCTGGTCTTATGAGAAACAGTTAAGGAAGGAGTTAGGGAAAAGATGTCAGAAGCACAAGAAAAAAAAAGGAATGAAAGAATAAAAAATGAAGTGTGAAAACAGCACAGGCAAATATATAAAGGGGCAAAGACAGTGATGAGTCAAGTGAGCTAGAAGGTACAAATTATCTTGAAAAGAAGTAGAGGGTATTAGAGACTGGAAAGGGAGCACATTTTAAAGAAGGCCACACTCCCACTTTTTGTTTTGAGGAGAAAGGAAGAAACTAAGGAGAGGTAGATGAGTCCAGATGATAGTTATTAAAAAACTAAAACCAGTCACCCAAGGAACCAATCAGCTTAAAGCTGAATGGGCTCCTTTATAAGATTTCTGTGAAATGAATACGGACTATTCATGACTTACATTTCAGTTACCAAACTCTTAATTACCCTTGCCTTGACTATTTATTTATGCAGCAGACCACTTCAATATGAGCTTGTATACTGCCCTCCATCTTGGACGCTCTTCATCAGCTGACACTAAGGCCAACAGGATACCCCTCTTCCCATGAAGCAAATGTAGTTCATATGCTTTTCATCCACCATTAATAGGAAGCTCATTCAGACATCAGTAAGTGGCCTAAAGGTTTGAGGTCTGCTCTTCAAGATTTAGATTCAGAGATCACTGGCCAAGTTTGCAAAGAAAATCCTTCTTCATCAGAATGTGAGGTACTGCACAGAACTTTATCAATCAGATAAAGGAAGGTTGGCTAAAAATCATTAAAATAACTTAGTCAAAAATGTGCAAGGCATGTCTAAAATTGTGGATTCGTATCCCACCCTTTAGCTCATACTTTCAGATTAAGAGTAGTCAACTTCCCTGACAGCACTAAAATTTTCATAAAGTGAGAGCCACAACGCATGTGCCATATGGACCAGGAAGCTCAAGGTGGGGAAAAAAGAAATGGTAATGGATTACAGATAGGAGATGACAAGAATTCTCTAAGGGACCTACTACTCCACTGCTGGCTGGCCTACAGGCTGGCTGTATTGCTACAGCCATGGGCAGGCAAGCCATGTCAACTCCAGCAGCTCCTGCTAGCTCACCTTGTTCCTCCACTGATGCACCAGGCTGCAGGAGCTGCCAAGCCACCCACATCCCTGCAGGAATCACACAACATCCTTGCCGGGCACCTCAGGTATTGCTCCAAGGAAAATCACACATTGGTCCTCAAGCACATGCCCCATCATTAAAATATCAGTGTTCTTTATAAATAGGCATCCATTCATTTGTAAAACAGACAATTATTTTTAATTTTAAGAATAAAATTTGAGACACAAGTTTAATAGGAAGTTTGTAGAGGCAGGGCTTGAACAGAGATTCCTTCAGCCCGATAGGATTTAAACCACAAATAATATTCTTGTTCAAAGATAAGAAACTCTTCTGGGCAGGCACTCTGCCTTCCTGAGTTACGAATAATACTTAGAACATTTTAGGGGTTATCTAGTACTAAGAAAACATTTATTAACAGTCTATACTAAACTCATGCTGGCATTAGATTTTGTTAGTTTTTTAAGTAAAATTGCATTTTTAAAAGAAAATATAAAGGATTTTAGCCTGCCAAGAGCAAGTTTTAGGTTGGATTTCTCCATCTTAAATAACTATTAGAAATGAAAAACTTTCGCTATGATGAAGTATTGACTTAAAAAGGAATCACTAGGATCTCCAGCAAAATTCCAGACTCCAGGGCTGGGGACCTGCAGAAAGAATAACTCTTAATCTTGTGCACTTAAATGCTTGTGTTCATAATTTCCGACAAAAAGAGATTTTTTTTTGATAAGTGACTTGTGCATTTTTTCCTCTTTATTTGCAATAGGTATAATCTCTTTTCAGCTTTTTAAAATACAGACAGACTGTGAATATTCTCCTAAGTTTCTGGTGGTTTCCTTCTGCTTTCTACAGCCAGCTCCCAAAGCCCAATTTCCCTTCCATTCATGACCCATACAGACAGTAGGAGGGTTAGAATTTTCTGAGTTCTTCCAAGAGTTGAGATTTCCGTCATTACTACAAAGACAGACAAGAAGACAAGAACCCTACCACCCTATCCTACCACTACTACCTCCCCACCACTTTCCCACACTGAAACTAGAGTTGCAGTTAATCTGGAAAACATTAATTTGTTCTCATTTCACATCATCACCCGCCACATTTCATCAACTTCTGCTTGCAACATGCATGCTATGGAATTGTACTAGCAGTAAATGATCTGGATGGTGGCAAGACCGTTTTGATACTATACCTATTCTACATATCACAGCACTGCATTTACCCTTTTTCACCACATTATTGTATAGAAAGCTCATGGTGAGACACTGTATCTACAGTGAACCCTTTTCAGAGTCATTGCTTTCCAAGGCAGTCTCCTATCCTTACACATGGCAGCAACAAACTACAGCTGATGTATTACGACAGATTGTCCTCATAAGCAAATTTTTCTCTGGCTTATCTTCTTGTCTTTTCATTATTTACTATCTCATCAAAACACACATGCAAATTTAAATAGGAAAACTAATACAAAATCTGCTAGGTCACCATTAATAGTGTAAAGCACAACTGAAAACTGAAGTAGCAGGCTCTGTCAAAACTGTGATCACTTGCAGCAGTTTCTGTTGGCTTTCCTCTCCTACTGAAGGGACACAAAAGATTTTTGAGAAAATTATCAGGATAGGTGGTTCCTTCAGCTCCCTGCACAGGTTCTAGAATTGTGCTTGGTGAAATGCAATTCACAACTGGGCAGATCCCTACCGAAAGTGTGTCTCTGTGTTGTTTTCTTGTTTATTTGTGATATTCTTGCACTGTTTTCCTTCACTTTGCTCCTTGCATACAATTCCTCTGCTCACTTTCAGCATCTTGCAGAATGTTCATCCTCTTTTCTAAACACTGGAGCCCACAAAGAGGACTGTCCATCTTTCTCCAGTTATTCCCCTGATCTTGCCTGACACCCATCTGGTTTGAGTTGAGGAGAGTACTCAGTGTTTTCTGTGGTTTAGATCCTTGCCTTCGACTGATTCTTTCAGATGAACTTCTGCTAATGCTTTGCCTACCAGAATATTTTCTTGTAGCAATTTGACATTTTCAGCTATAAAGATAGCCTTCCGATTCTTCTGCTTCTGAAACTGATACAGTTTCAGTCATGAGATTTCCTTTTCCTGCCTGATTTTTTTTCCTCCTTGATTTCATTCCCTCTTCTACTTCCTTAGGACCTGTTTTTATATGGATGACATCTGTAGATCCAAGAAATCCTTGATCTCCTTGAGGCTTTGAAAGACATTCACCTGTTCCTTCGGATCACAAACCAGCTCCTCCATTAGAAGTACAAGCTTGCATTTCAGGCAAACAAAATCTTTTCTCCTTCCAAGGCAGGCAGCAGAACATGCCGTGTCATGCAGTGGCCACCATAACTGATGATTCTTTGTCATTTCTTATAGTTGACACAAAAATATACTTACTAGAACTTAAACTTCCAATGGGAATTTTCTTATTAAACATGTTATATGTATTACTCAAATGTTTGCTGTTGTAGCCTTTAAACTTGGCCAGTCTATTCCTTCAGTAAGTCAGCAAACTCTCTATAGCAAAACTCAAATATTAGATCAAGGTCACAGGTCTTGAAAAAAACTTTGACAGATCAAAGCTGAAGTCCTAAATTCGGTCACTGAAGACCTGCTACCTTACTGACACAAAATAAAACCCATTTCCAAAACAAGAAGTCAACATTTTCATTTGAAGAAGTCCTATTGTTGTGATCAGGGTTGTGATTTTGGACTAGATGTATGTAATTTTGAATAATTCAAACTTGATTTTATTGTGAAAATTGCTTTTATTTGTAAAGGCTGGCATATGGCTTAAGAAACACCTGCAATGATATATATGTGTTAAATTCAACAACTTTTTATAAAAGTTGTATGCAAGAATTAAGAAAACTAATATTAAACTCCAAAGAGAATTTGGACAGTCAGAATGAAACTGTATCAAATGGAATTTGAGTAGAATTCATTGGAGCTAACATCTTCTCTCTTGCAAAAATCATTTTGAAAAGTACTCTGTCCTCTTAGTTCAACACTGTTAACTTGCATGATGGTCATGTACCTTGCAAATCTCTCTCAATTAAAATCTACTTTAAATCACAGCAGTTTTGAGCCACTCAATTATCATTTTACCTCCTCATTACTGAAAATGCGTTATCTGTATCTTAATTTATTATTCACCTACATACGCTGAAATTCCCTTTGGAAATCATTGCCTTCTCTGAGATAAACTCATCCATGATAGATAACTGCTGTGTTAGCACTGAGTAATCCAGATCAGATTATTAGATTAGGACTGAACGTGCATTAGTAAAATGAGACAGAAATCTATTCCAAATAGAGTACAAACAAGCCCTACTTTAGAAAATAAACGAATGCAACTCCTCTTTGAGTACATCATTCACTAGAAAACAAAGATGTTTTGCCGAGAAAGCCTGGAGGAGAATGTGATTTGTGGAATGGGCAGTGGTCCAGAAAGCATTACATTTTGCTTTTCCTTTTTTCTTTCTTTATAATAAGACCACCCCTAAAACCCAACATTCACATATACACTATTTATAATTAAAAGTAAACCATCGGAATTTTTGCTGCCACACTGTACAAAGACCTTAGTCCGCTTTGGACACAGTATAAAAAACACTGGTCCAACTTCAATAGTTTCCTGGAGTCTTTCTTTCATAAACTTATGCAACAAAAAGGCATGAATCTTACTTTAAGCCTTTCCCCCATAACTGTTTCTAGAGATTTTTTTGCTTCAGGATCTTTCTGTTCCATTCTATAATCTCTTCTGCCCCAAAGGGACACTTCAACTCTTTATTCTTGCTCAAGATAATAGGGCTCAGAGGATTTAGCAGAGTAATTCTTCATCTCCAGAAAGGCTCAACAGTTTGAAAATGTGATGACTTAACAGTAGTATTGCATTCACTGACAAAATCCTAGCTCTTCTCAGTCTCTTACACCCAAATGTAGAAATTCAGCTCAAATTGTTTTAACTCCTAGATCCATTTTTCTATTTTACAAATTATCAAGAAAGACTTCAGAGTTGATGTGGCTTTGTGTGAGATGTGTAAGACAGAGAATGCTTCCAGCTTCTCAGCCCAGCATTTCAGTTCTGTGTTGGTGTTAGAGCTCTTCTCCTCCCATGTCTTGGTTTCTCTGTTCAGGACAGCCAGGCACATGTACTGGAGGAGAACCACGTCATACTCTTACAAGTCTTCCTTATCCACAAGGTGGATAAGGAAGAGAGCAGGTCTGTGAAACGTGCTGCAGCTTATGCCTGCCCTGCGGTCTAAGCAAATCCTCTGACCACATAAATCAGATGTAACATCAACTATTTCAACATCAGCTATTTTATTTTGAATTAATATCTTGATTTGATGACAGATGAAGATTGAAGATAGCAAGAGAAATGGAAGATTTATTCTGAATTTCTATTATGTGTCACTTCTCACAATTAAAAGTTAGGGCACTGGCCTGTAAGTACCTTCTATTTGAGCAGCTTCACTTCAGATAACCAGTTCAGCTGCAGAAATCAGATCTGCCTTCATGAGCCAGAAAAAGTAAATACTGCAGAACCAGACTTCAGCTTTCAGATTGCAGTGTTTTCCCATCCTCTTGTACTTTTTATATGTCATCATGATAAACTGGGATATGGATCTCAAGGAAAGTAGAAACGTTTGAATACCTTAGACCTTTATCAAGCAAATACAAATGTCTGAACACCTATCAAGTGTTTATAAAAACAGGAACAGATGGCATGTCTACCTTGCATTCAAGGCACACAAGCTAGCTTTCACCAGCCTGTCTTGTAAACCTTCGCTGGCTATTCTAGTAGCAAGAAGCTCAGTGCAGACTGCACCACCAAAGCAGCAAGATAAACTAGCCTGCACAGAGCTGCATCTTCTCTTTTTCTCTTGAAGCCCATCAACAACTCCTTGCTAGGACCTTCAGGCTGCCTTTTCCGGTGAGCTATCTAGCCATGTAGTCAAGACTCATTCATATAGGCACTGAAAATAGGAGGTTTAAAGAACTGATGTGACTGCAGTGTAGACCTATTCTTAGTTTGTTTGGAATCCTAGTTAGCCAGCCAGATTCCTTTTCTAATTTTAATCCATTTAAAAAAAACTTTTCCTGCAGTTCAGCTTCACTTGGATGGACCAGAATCTTCAGGTGTTCTTCCTGCAATTTTTTGGAATCTTAAGAGGAAACTGAAACCAGACTTGAAGACATATTCCAACTGCCAATTAAACATTGTGAGAAGATAGATTAATCTCAATGGACCTCAAAGTTGACAAAGTCATTGTTTAATGTGTTTCGATATAAAGCTAAAAGAAATTTGATAACAGCAATAAGGCATCTCCAAGAATATCGTTATCATGAAATAATTACATCCCAACAGGATTAGAGCTAATCAGCTACACTATGTCTCAGTACACCTCGGGGGGTGATTATCTTACCATAACAACACCACCCATTGTGTCTCATTGCTTAAATGTGTTCTGATAAAATAACATAGTTTTAAAGTTAGTGTAGCTGTTTGTGTCAGGAGAGGAGCACGAAAGTTATAGTCATAGTATATTTTCTTTTCCCAGTAACTTTGTATTTAAAAAAATTAAAATCTTGCTGGAAATTCTGAAATACATTCAATATAAAAATATGCTCAGTGTTTAGATTGTGACATAAATAATCAAAATTAGAACACTTAAATTTATCTTGGTGGGCTGTGTTTTTTTCATGCTGCTATGACTTCAATTTGTGTGACGATTTTAATGTTATTTAAATATAGAAGTATGCTTAATGCATTTATGAATTGCTAAAATGAAAAAAGTGTTTCATAGAAGATTATGAGTCACACAGAATATTATTTACTTAAAGGACCAAAAAATAAAGTAATAAATCTTAGTCTCTCCAGTAAATGAAACTATTATGCCTGATTGAATGTATTTATTTATACTAATAAAAAATATTATCTCCACAGGTATTACTTTGCTATCATTTCTTATGTGCTGTCAGTGTGTTAGCTAAATATAAAATCTAATAAAACATATGACATAAACAGAAGAACTCCACTGTGCTATTCTATATAGTATAGCAATATAGCACCATATTGATTCTGCTATATGTTTTCTTAAATCTGTGTGTGGCAACTGACAGTAAATTTCAGCTTTGACAGCAGAACACTGCATGTGCCATGCTGGGCTCTGGATCTATCAAGCCCAGTATTTGACGTGTAGCAATGCTACGTAAGTGATTCTGTCTATCACTTATTTATCATTACAGAAAAAATCTAATGGTGACAGTTTATTTATTCTGCAGATATGCATGTTATTTGTGTGATCAAATGGTTCCAACTCTTTTATTATTTCAATATACTTCACAGCAGTTATATAGGCTCAGTTTTCCTAAATGCAACAATTTCTTTATATTTCAAAGGTGATCAACAGACAAGGCCTGGCTTAATTATTCTATGGGAAGTGCTCCAAAGTCTCACAGAACAAGAGTGCCCAGGAATAACAACAAAGGACCAATTTTCATGTAAAGGATACTATTTTCTAGTTGAACTACTACAATCTAGATGCAATTTAGGGGATTCAAACACTGCAAGAGCAGCCCCTTACCACGGAAAACCACTGCTCCACTGACTTAATCACTAGTTGGAAATGCCCTTATGGAGCACTTGGTTCCATTTCTCACATGGGAGCAGAGCTGGCCCAGTAATGCGGAATTGCTATCAGATGGTTGCCTGTAGCATTAAATTTGCATTGGTTAATTCTCTTCACTTTGCAATAAAAAAAGAACACAACTGGCATTTGGGCTGGGAACTTAAGAAAAGAACAACTTATTCTGAGCATATGATAAGCCTTAGAATTGTAGAGGCACAAAGAGTGCAAACAATAAATTACAAATAAAAAGAGATTTATTGAAAGCAACTACTTCTCAGAGAAAGATCATGTTTTGGCCTTCTTGACCTTTCTGAAGGCTGGCTTTCTGGCTTATTACTAAGAACTTTAGAGGCTTTTATAAATGGTTGACTCGGCTATTCTAGAAATGAATTATGCAGACTATAAAGGGAATTTAACACACCTCATACACAACCATCCTATGAATGACTATTTTGCTCTGAATTAAAAGTCAAAGTGAAATTAAAATGGCTCTCTTTATAACTGCTTTCAGGGATTTTAAATCCATGACTGAACAAAATAGAAATTTGCATTTTTATAGCACATTACTCAAGAATGTCACAAAACAGTGCTTATGAGAAATGTATGTGATCCCCATTTCACAGATAAGAAAACTGAGGCACAGAGCTAGTAAGCAACAAGTCAACCCAGAATACTTACTGCCATTTACAAACAGAAACTTCTTCCATTAATGCTTAATGAAACTATGTTCCATCATTAGTAATTACTATACAGTGCCATTTTAAACAAATTTCCACTAGAAGAACTTGTCCTTCAAGAATACTATCATTTTTTTTTGTTCAGAAAGCCAAAATGATGATAAATAATTGACGGGCGAGTGAAGAGTTAACAGGACTGAAGTTTGTCAATTGATATGCAGAAGAACTGATAGCACAAGAGCTGACCTGCACAAAGCTGTTGAACAGAGGACTTAACAGGACTAAAGTCGTCTACCAACCGATATGCGCAAGGACTGATATGCGCAAGGCTGCGGAATGATTAACAAGACTGGAGAAGTGAAGTCTGCCACCCGGAATCCGCACGGACCCCCGGGGAGGGGAGAAGCAATGCGGAGGTGTTGTGGTCTTGCCTCGCTAGCAGGGTCCCCCCAAGCAGACAAACAGACAGTCCTGTGATTGCGAAACTCGCTACAAGTCAGCAAAAGCAGTGTTTGCCCAGAGCCCCAGCCGCATAAAAAGAGACTTGGGAGCTAGGAGAGTTTGAGCAGGGACGGAACCTCCTCTCCGGCTGGACCGTGAGTATTCCCCCCCCTCCCCTTTTCCTGGGACGCTGGGTTAAGGTAACTCCTCGAGGTTGAGAGCCCTCTCACTAGGAGAGTGAACAAGAAAGCTTTCAAGTAGGGATAAGCAGTCCTTCCGATTATTAAATTAGTAACTGATGGTTTTGTGTTATCCTTCCTCAATTAGTAATCGCATTATTTTAATGGATGTTACTAATTCAAGAACTTGTGTGAGGAAATAAACATCTTTTTTATTATTATTATATTACTGTCTCAGTCGTTGCCATCGAACCTTCATAGCATGACAGCGTGACAATAATGAAACCATCTCTCTCCCACATGACTCTGTCTTCTTTCACAGGACCCTTCTGAACTCATCTGTTTTCTGTTCATACTTAGAAGATCTAAATGAAGGTGCTAATGCTTCAGGTTTGAGGAGAACCAGAACTGAAATTAAAAGAACAAATTGTCTTACTCTGAAGGCATCTCTCAATTTGTTCTGTGCCATGCTGCAGACAAAGAAATAAAAGCCTCTGCACTATCAATAGGGCCTTGTTCTAAGTATGCATCACAGAGACTTGTAAATCTAGTCGTAACTGTTTCTAAAATTTTTATATAGTCAGCCAAAATCAATGATTATATTAGAAGTTTCCAAAGGATATTAGAGGTTTCCAAAGGATATTTTTCAGTTCTGAAAACTATTTATTTTGGGGGACAATCATTGCTATTTAAATCTCACAGTGGAATATATGCATAAAATGAAGAAAACATTTTGCTTTATCTCTACATTTTTCTTCTAATACCTATGACTGCAACAACATCTCAAATCAACAGTTATTTTGGGCACTGAATGCTTTTCATCAAATTGCAGTCAGTAGAAATACTTTCTCTAGTGATCTTCAAAACTCTGATATACCTGTCATAAAAATCTATTCAGAATTCAAAATCCACATTAGTACTGGTGCCATTTGGGAATATATGACTCCAACAACGACTCAAAACACTGATGTAAAGGATGACTGGATGAGAATGATTTCCTTTCTAGTTAGGCACAACAGGACAGATCTTAGTCTGATTCATATCTCCTCACAAGAGGCACAATGCCAAAAACACCCACCCAAACCAAACTAAACAAACAAAAAAAACAGCACCAGTATAATTAGCTATTTGGAAATCCCTCACAAGGACCAGAAACCCTGGGCATCCAGAGTCAAAACAAGTAGTTGCGAGGGCTCTTGAGCCATAGCCACTTCTGGGTTTCACAACTTCTTTAAGAGCCACAACATCAGCTCAGAAATTAAGGATGAACTGAAAAAAATATCAGAGCATCGAAATCCTATTCCCTGCTGTCATAGGTAACCATGATGTATAATCTTCACAAACTGATCAACCTCTGTCTTAAAACCTTACTACTCCTGCTAGGCTTGTTGCAGAGCTTCATTGTACATTAGAAACCTTTCTTGCTTACATTTCTTGCCTAATTTATTGTTTACATTTTAATGGTGCAGTTTCTACCATTTATTCTGCAGCCAACGGGGGTTTTTTGCCCTCCAGATGTAATCATAACCCCCCTTCCTCCTCATTTCACTATACTAAATAGACCTGCCTCATTTACTTTATCTTTTATGGTGGGCTCTCCATTTTCTCTCTGATGTTAAAATAGTCTAAATCTATTTTAAGCAGTTTGGAATCATACAGATTTAGACATGGTATTTCAATTGAATTTTCACCAGTATACTCCATCATTGTATTAATACTTTTCTAGCTCTGTGAGAAATGGCTTACCATATACCTCCTTAGACTGCAGATGCTTTTTTCATGGTTAGAGCATACCAATGATGCATACTCATCTTGAACAGTATTCATCCATCTACAAGTTAGATATCTAATCTCAATTAGTTGTCCAGGCTTCCAACAAGAAAGACAGGCAGCTCCAGGCAGTGATTTATCCCATTCTAAAATACATATTTTAGTTAGATGCAATGAATTACATCCTGGAGGTGTCCACATTTCTTCACTGACAATAGGAACTCATACTCCTCCCATGTTCTATTATGTTTTAGGCTTAGGTGTTTTTTACAGAGGAGTTCCAACATTGTTAGTCTCAAAGTTCATTAAATTTATCTCACCTCTATTATTCTTGTTGCTCTATATTCAGTATATTACTCTGATCCTTCTTTATTTTAACAATACTTCTCACCTTTGGGCCTAACAAGCACAAATGTTAAAATGGCCCTTGACAGACAGAAGGAACTAGGAAAATGAAGGTTTCTTACAACTCTGCTGACACCATATCTCACTTTGCAGAAAAAGCCACAAGCCTCTCCTTCTCCTTCCGTGTCAGAGGTCCAGAAGTTTCCGTTACTCTTCTTTTCTAACTCATTTGTTTGCCCATCCTAGCTTCTGATCTCCCACACACTGTCAGCATTTCCTTCCTTATTTTTTTTCTCAAACTCTTACCCTTCAGTGGTCCTTCCCCTATCAGTACAAATGTGTGAGAATTTCATTTTTACTTGTCCCCTTGTTTCTTAAATGATTATTTTTCATTCTAAGTTCATTGAATTTGTTGTTTACTGATTGGAGTTGTTCTTTTGAAGTTCCAAACTAGACTATCCAGCATTTAGCTAACATTAATTTAGTCTCAACGTAGTCTCTAAAACTCCATTCTTCTATTGCTTGATTTGTGAATAGCCCCTTTGACCAACTTCTTACAGGAATTTTTGTCTTCCTTTGATCTCCCTGTGACCCTGTCACCACCTCATATTCCTTCGTTCTCCTTGATCACTTTTTAAACGAACCTTTTTATCACCCTTCCAACTTCCTATGTGGTTCCACAAAGTTGTACCCATTATCACCATTTGTGCTCCTGGTTGACTATCTTTTTGGATACTCCCATTCAAAAACACAAGCTTGGTAACCACCTTCAGGCTAATGTTTCACAGATCTACTTCTCTGCTCCAATTCTAAACTCCCTCTCTCTCTCTCTCTCTCTCTCTCTCTCTGGCATCCCAAGCAGACAGCCAAAGTCCAAGAAGTTCTCAAATGAGTCCCATGACTACCCATGTAGATATGAGCAGTATCCTGCCTGTCCCTCAGGCTAATCACACATGCATCATCTTTGACTCAGACCTCACTCTGGCTTCTCACATCCAGGCTGATTCCAGGAGATCCTTTCTGAATAATATCTCTTACATTTAAAAGTCTCCTGAGCACCCACGTGGTTGGGATTCATATTGGATCCCAATTGCTGAATAAAATAAGATGATGCTCTGGACCGGTACAACTTTTCACATTGCTATCGTCTGAAGACGAGAGGCATCGACTTCAGACAGTACTCTTAGTTGAGGGGAGATACACAGTTCCTTAAGGTATGTATTTTGTTTCTACATAATACAACTTGTCAGATCAACAGATGCCCCAGACACCCTAACATTTTCTCTGCTGAGATATTTGAAAGCTGCATCTTGTTACCAGAACTTTATTTGCTAGTGTTTTATCTCTTGCTAGATATTTCTTTACATGATGTGAAAAATGAAGCTCTAAGAGTGAAAACACACAGACTCCCTAAACTCAAAAGTTTCCCAAAAGGTTTCACAATCATAAGCAGCAACAGTAGTTAATTTTTTTTCTCCTCATTTCATCTAGCATGAGTCTCTTTCCAGTGTTCACTCCCTAATTTTTTTCCTCTCAAAATAACAAAAGTTGTTTTGGAGGAAAAAAGCACTTAGAACTGCTGTTAAAATTTCTTCAGTATTCTAATGAACTTAATAAGCTCCCATGATGTTTCTTACAATGTAGAGAAACCTTCAAAAATATTAAAGTAATTCTGTTTACTCCAGCAGTAAGAAGCATTCTAGATGACTGGTAAGATACATCAATATTACAAGTGTTCTGTTAATGCTGGAAAGGAACTCACAAGAGGAAACAATTATTCACTTTGATGCTTTTTAATATTTTTGAACATGACTCAACTACAAGATTCTGCCTGTACATTTATTTTTTGTTTCACCTCAAATATCACTTGATTTATGATGAAACCATATTTTCTCACCTAGTTCTAATTTCATTTATACTGCACTTACAGCTTCCCTATAATTTAAGGGAAGTTGCAGTTTGATATTGTTTCTATGACACCTAAACTAGCTCCACCACCTAACAAAGAGTTCCCTGACTCTGTCAAGAGTTTTGAGATGCAGAGCTCTTAGGAGCATTTAATCTATAAAGGATATGCTCAGACCCCAGAAAAATTAATTTTAAACTCTAATAATTAAAGAGCAAGTTATATCAATTATTTAGGTAAAACATAAATATACCCTCACAGCCTCTTAAGTTCATTCAGTTGATTAATTGATTGTTTTAGAAAGTCAAAAAATATCCTTAGTTATAACCCATGTAATATATATAATTTTATAACATATGCATGACTAAATACTCATTATATATTTCATTATACATTATATATTATATTCATTACATATAATTACCTGATGAACTCATAGCATTACATAGGTAAGTATTTGAGGTATGAATTTTAGCTGAAGTTAGCTTGCTGCCATTGTCAGAGCAACAGATGGGGTTCGGAAGGCTCCGTATATGTCTGCTCCCAGTAGGGCCAGTGGCTTGCTGGTTGACTTAAGCAACAAGTCACCTCAGTCCTGGACTTCCCTATTTCCCATCTATAAAAAGGAAATCTGTTACCACATTCTCTGTAAGGCATTTTAAAATCTAATAATTATGCAAGTGGATTTTTCACATATCAGTCTTATTATTAACTGAATGTCTGAACTGTAAGGCTAACTGAATTTGCATAACTACCTGTTCTATTGAATTTAACTGAAGCAGAATCAAGCACTTATCACAGTTACACTTTTAAATAACTTTTAAAGAGGTAAATTATTTTAAGGCTGATTTTTTTAGGTGAATAAGTAGATCATGTTGCTAATATGAATTGCTATAAACTGTGTGATGCCCCCAAAATATGCAGAAACGGTAACAGAAATTAAAAAGATTAAATGAGCACATTAGCAGTAACAAGAGAGTTCAATTTCCAAACTAATTGGGACAGAGGAAAAAAATATTAAAAGGAACAGCTTGTAGAGTGACTTCTTACTGGCAAGGAATCCCAAATGAAGCTATACGATGGAAAGGCTGAAAAATGCCACCCTTTATTTGATCACAAAGTACTTCGATCCCATAGGATAACCCACAGATCCCTACTAGATTGTGAGTCAAGGGTCTGGTCACCACCAAATCACCACAGGGCAATTCACGGGCTGGGTACTGTAGTTTTGTCCATGGTTAGGAGACCTAAAGAAGGAAATGGTGTGCTTTACTGGTTCAAGATCTCCCAGAAATCAGTGCAGGCCTTCCTAATCTCAGGGATCAGAGCTGTAACTGTAACAACTGAAAAGTTGATCAGCAAGTCTATAATTATTCCAAACCACCAGGGAAATCCATTATCAGTCCTTTCTAATTCCAGAATTGCTAATTCTTTTTTCTTCTTGACAATTTTTATTCTTTTTGGCATCTCAATTTCACAATCTTACAAAACTCTTAAAGAAAGGGATTACAGATCATCATTAAATTAAGCCTAAAATGTTGATGTATTCCCATCTGCTTCTACCACACTCCCATTTTATGAAAAATCATTTTTATGGTATCTCCTTTTGTTAATTTTACTATAACAAACTATGTTCCCCATAACAAACTTGGTAAAAAAAGGTTCCACAAAATTTTGATACAGGAAAGTATTTTCAAGTGCATGAAGCACAAAAGAACCATGCTTGAGAACTTGCATGAAGGATGAGTGTACATTTAGGTCACTGAAGTTGCAACTAGGGAGATATGGTTTCAGCTCTTAGTTTCCTTTCTGACCTTGGGAGAATCATTCAGTTTTCTGAATGCTTCTGTTCATCTCATTCATAAAATGAGGATGATAATATTCCATTAAATACAGCCTCTTCTATACCACCTTTGATTCTCAAAGAGTTTGCAACCTAAAATGACTAACTTTTGGTATAAGCATATACAATGTCTAGCACAGTGCAGCTTCATTCTCAGTCTAGGTCTATAGATACTAATTCAATAAAGTAACAGTTCTTAAGAACTGAAAGAACAAAAGTTTTGTCAAGCATCAAAATAATATAATGGAAAGAAGTGCTTATAAACATGAAGATCACCAGTCAAGAAATTATAAAAACAACATGCACATGTGTGCGGTCTCACACACACACGCGTGCATACACACACACACACACACACACAGATGTAACACGATCTGCCCTGAAATTCAGCAAACTGGATTAGAAATTTTAACTTTCAATATACCTTTAGGGAGCTGAAACAATTCAGGTATGAGCTGATGAGCAACACAGCTAATGTGGAACCTTGAAATAAAGATTAGAGAAAATTCTACATCTACATTAAAAGCTCTTCAGCACTAGGGAATATATACCAAAAGCACAAATCCTAGCATGATTTCATTAAGAATACAGAGATAGATCTTAAACATGGACGAGAATTGTCAAGATACGTGGTATGATTTTCATTTTTAAGGGAATTTTAGGAGAAGAATCCTTATTTTTTCATATTGTCAAATCTGAACTGCCAAATTATTATACAAAGGATTTATAGAACTAGAGATAGCAAAGCACAAGCAAACCAAAAGTTATTCACTGAATTGAGTAGCCTAGTGATTTAGTAGAAAAATAAGGCAGAAATTCTTTAAGAAGAAATAAAGAAGTAAACTCTTTGAGGCATAAAGAAGTTCTAAAGGGAACAGAGAAAGAAAATGCTACAAAGGATATGTGACCTCCTATGACATATATAACAAATGACCATGCAACTTGGACTAAGAAAGACCAAGGCAGTAAGGGATTTAAGACAGAATATAATTTTATTCTAGCAAGACTATAAAAACGCATGATATAAAATCAAACGGCCTGCAATGTGAACAAGGAGTAAACATTATAAATTTTTTAAATGTATTTGAAGGATGAAAATCTTGCAAGAAAAAAGAGGAGGGAATGGCAAATTAAAATGAGCAAGCAAATGCAGTCTCTACTGGCTGTTTCCTCAGTTTAGTTTCAGACATCCATGTTCTTATATCTAGTACAGCAGGCAGTTTAGCTGACATCGTCAAGTAGAAGTGTTCTTTATGCTGGTAACATAGAGTGTGTTTATATCAGACTTCAGTGTTTACACATTGCAGTCTTCCATTACAAATCATCTGAAAAAATACCATTCAGTTACGCTATACACATCACAGTATTTCCTCTAATCTCTGCAATGCATACGGTAACTTTCTATGAGCTACAGTGATGTTTGATTTTCTGTTGGTTGACAAACACCAATCATCCATTTTCAGAATTTTTTCCAATAAATTTTCCTGCAAACCAATTACCTCATGAAGGCCACTACAGGTAAGGTTGCAGAAATATTTTCAAAACATGGTGAAATTTGCCATTCATGCATAATTTGTCAAAAATCCACCAAAATGCTAGAAATTTGTCATTCTTTTCTTTAAAAGGAAAGTGTTTACCATTCACCAATTTGAGAGTGAAAAAAGAATGAATAAAATTAAAAATCCCAGCACTACTGTTTTCTTACTTTTATAAAGGAAGGAATTCAAATATATAGCATATCACACTACTCAACTGGTGTCAACATCCTAAATATCCTTGCAATATTTATAAGTGTTCACCATTTTAAGGTCCCACATATCAGAATTTTGGAGACTGGTGTACTCAGGCTTCTGAATTTGAAACTATCATCAAAAAATTAAATTAGAAAAAGGGTCTGTAATTGGTGCTTCTAGCAATCTGAATTGAGTTCCTTGCCTCCACCAGATCACAAATTACTATCTAAAATTGTGTAAGTTTGCTCATAAATAAAAATCTTTCTTTTCCAGTTCCATTAAGCAATCTCAGTTTTGTAGGATGTAAAAGTGAAGTTTGCACATTAAGTTCTTAGAAGTTTGATTCTCTTTTAGAAGGTGGGGGAAGGAAAAGAGGCGGAAAATGTTTTTCACTTGGAAAAGAAATGACCAAATGACAGTGCCATGTACAAATGTATGCTACAAAATATAACTTTTTGTGCCTTGACCACAGGAGAAAGGGATTTCAAAGATGCTATTAAAGAAAAAGAGGATCAATCTTAGGCCATTTAAATAATAACGCATGATTGCTTCATGTGGTATATTTTCTACCGCCTCGTTCAAAAGAGTCTGAAGTAATGATAGTTTCACCATTTTCTTTTTCAGTAATCTAATGGCTGAATCCAGACCTGAGTCAAGGTCATGCAAAGCGTTATACACTCTCTGAAATAAAAGAGAACTATGAAACCCCAGGACTTTACAGAATTAGCTCTATACACCCTATTTCCAACTAAAAGGAAAGAAACCCCAGAAGTGACATAGGGGAAGAACAAAAAACACAGTTAATTAACATTAATTTATCTTTTTCTCTGGAGACGTAGGTAGGCCATAAAAGAAATCACCTAAAGTACTACATACAAAGAAACCAGATTTTGGATTGCTGGGAAACAGTTGTGTAAGATCAGAGCAAAAAGGCAAAGAGAAGGTCATGCTGGAAACACATTTAATAAATAGTTGGAAAGCTAAGATTGAAAATGGTGGCCTGACTAGCCTAAAGTTATTGAAAACCAGTAGCAAAATTATGAACAGATGTGGGAAGTCCAGCTCCCAGGAGAAAGGGTATTTAATCCAAAAACACCTCAGTAAGCATAACCATATGCAAACAAACATTTAGGAACTAAGAGACAGTCACACTGATCCAGAAGAAGCAGATGGTGCACACAGGAAATCAGAAAAACACAGCAAAGAAACCACAACAATCACCAAGATATCACCAAGATATCAAGTACATGACTAAAAACTCCAGGCTGCCTTTTAGCCTGATTCAGTGCTGTCCTAAGAACCTTTAACGAAAATTAAATTCAAGAGGAAATAGAAACTCTGAGAAGCTTACTGTATACATGCCGAAAAGTCTTTTATTTACTGAAAAAAGTAGGAAGAAACCTGGTAGACTTAATTTTTTTTTTATGTTACTGGAGTTATTCAAATGTGACCTAACAAAAAAATGTATTTGACCCAGAGAAAGGTCTTTACAGAGGCTTCATAATTATTGATGTCTGTAGTTAAGCATATCCAGCATTTTCTAGTTTGAGATCCAGCCTTTCTTTGCAAATATACTTCTGTCAATGTAACCACTGAAATTTTCCAAATGGGAGATTTAATTCCCTATGTTCGTTGATTTTTTTTGAACTCTTGAATAAAGCAGTTCAGCCATTTTTTGAAATGAAGTCTGATGAAAATATGCTTTGTGTGTGTTAAAATCTGCAGAACAGTCTTATCTAGTACCTTCATGCTTGGGAGCAGAGACCTGGACTTTAGGCATGGGATTAACTGGCACATATAGAAAATTCTTTTGCTATCACATTAAACTGTTCAAATTTGGCCACATTTTAAGTCTCTGAAAATATTTGATCACTTAGAAACTCACTGGAATTTTACAGCTAAATTCTCATCTGTATGTTTTATATCCTCACAGCTCCTTATTCTGAATGGGCTTGGCATGTGCCTGATCCACAAAATATCTTGACCGCTCATGACCAAAACTTGAGCCATCTCAACCCTGTAAAATTCAGTGCAACTTTCCATGCAGCTATTCCTCCCATATGACAAATACTTGTGTCAACAGGCATCACACAGTTGGACTGAAAGCAGTCAATCCATCTCTTCCCTGCAATTAGTGTTTCTAAAAAAAGTAAAAATCAATCTGTCTGGGACGCAAAGGATTGGGATTGCGTATGTATAACTTTTTATATGTATATATATAACTATATACATACATTTTTTATATAATACACACACACACACGCGCACACACACACACATATATATATATATACACAAAATATCTTTGGGAATTCCATTAAAAGCACCTGCATCAAAAGAAACTGTTAGGGTTGTAAATTCAAGTACTCCAAAGTTAAAAAGGCTAAGTGAGGCTATTGTGTGGACTGCACACCGAAGCTTAATTTGGCTTCCTTAGGCACACAGATTCTGATATGACTTTTACGTAAATGATTGTATGAATTTGAAAGACAGGAGTTCTGCCTCATTCAGAAGATAAGGTCGTGAATCCAACTGTAAACACCTGGGGTTCAATTTGCAGACATGTTGAATACTCACATCTGTAACTGCGATCAACAGAAATTATAGTTTAAAGATATAACATGCTAGAGAAGGCACTACTCTGCAAAACTAGATACTAGTCATTTCAAACTGGGTTTCCAGTATTAGCACTCACTTTTAATCTATGCTCCCACTCTCTATATTTACAGAGGGGTCAATACTACCTAATGTTGCAGAGGTGCCATGCTAACTAATTCACGAACAAATTCAAATCATCACAATACTACACCAAAAGCACCAACAGTATACTACTTTTTGTCTTTGTGGATGCAGGGTTTCAGTAGCACGCAGTAAATAACAAAAGAACAATGATAAAAGGAAATACTGACTCACTACTTCCTCAGAAAGAACCCTGTACCCTGAACACAGCAAAGGTCACTCAGAATTGGGAAAGGGCTGATTTAAAGATTCATAGGTGACTTTGATCCTGGGACTTCTAAGTGCTTGACTTTTGTACTCTAAGCTTTTTTTTTTTTTTTTTTTAATATACCTACAGGTTTGGGGAAGGGGGTTGTATGTAAATTAGACTAATTTAATGTTACTGGGTGGAATTCAGACTAGAATAGAGAAAATCGCCCACAACACAGGTGAAATTTAAAGGCTTCCTGGCTGTAATTAAAGGTATGCTAAACTGATATAGAGGCAAATCTGTCTGGAGGGAACGTAATGACGGCCCTTGTAATGTGTCAATCCAGGCAGAGAAATGTTCAAATGTCTTACATTACAGTCACCTGCTCAGGTAGACAAAATATACATAAAAAGCAACAACACACAGTAAATATATTTATCATCTCCATTTTCTTGATTATCTCTGTTCTATCACCAAAATAGTGCTCTTAATATTGCCATCACTTAGAAATATTCAGATCTGTTACCACTCCCTCTAAAACTAAAAGTAAAAATATAATATAGAATGTATCTTTCAGGATGCGAAATCTGTGGAAAAGGTGTAATGCTGCCTTGGTGGATACCTTTTGTTTGAGCATCTCTTATCATTCACCAAGTCTGCAGAGCATACACAGCTGAAAAAGACACAGCAGCTGCCATCCAAAACATAGATTCCAAAAGTATTTAGACATTTCACAGGTTTTACAGATACCTAAGTGACGAATTTCTTGAAGACAGAATTCCACCCTATCCACATCCCATGTTAGGTGCCAAAAGTATCTATCTGGGGCTGCCTGGTTTCGCAGTTTGTTAATGACAATACAGGCTAATGATAATACAGACTAATCCTCCCTGTTCTGCTAGGTATGCAGTAGGAGGGAGGAAATTCCTGTGTTTGTAGTAGCAGGCACCTGCCCCCTCTGAGATACTCAGTTCCTTGACTGCATCTCTCTTTAGTTACCAGCCTGAAGCTGTTTCTGTTTGAGATAGGATGCCAGGACCCTTCTGATTAGGTCTCTAAATAATATCCCTGTTGTTGATAGCTGCTGCTGCAGCCAGCAAGACCTGACTCCAACAGAATTTTTCTTGTGGAAGAAGGGAGGCAGCACTAAAAGGCTGTGATGCAGAAAACAAATTCTTCAAAACAAAGTATGATTTATTTTGTCAAAAGGTATATAGCACTCAGACAAATGGACTGAAAATAACAGACACCAAGGCATGTACTGTTACTGGTTTGCATCTCTTCAGTCCTAAGGTAGACATGATTTAACCTAGATATCTAATGCTCTCTTGGGAACCAAGTTACAGCTGCCCTAGCCCTGTCTCTCAATCAATCTCTAGCAGCCTGTGGCAGCTACCTATTCCTCTCTCCACCATGTTACAACAGTCCAATCTTTTATCAGATCAATGTCTTCTGATCTCCTTCTACTCTTTCTCAGCAAGACAGCCCTGCTGTCAGTGTTAGTGTTACCAAAGGCTCCAGAGCTGCACCTTGCAGATATAAAAATATGACCACTCTGTTCAAATACTTGGAATTTCTAGAGTACCCTTTTTTAGCCCTTTATTTTAGCTTTCTTGCCTGTTTTTTTTAATCATTCGCTGTTCTCTTATTTCCCTCCTACATATTTTACTTCATATGATGGAATTCACTATAAGAGCCAGAGAGACACCATAATCATACAATATAATTCAGACATTGAGGAATGGCTTTACTGGGCACAGAGAAAGAGGGTCTGGAAGGCATGCAGGATCCCAGGCAAATCCATGTAACCGCACAGCCCCTGTGCTCAGACCAGAGCTGTTCCTGTCCCTCCTATTCCTAGGCTCATGCTGAGAGTGACAGTTTCCAAGGCTGGAAGCTATGAACTTTATTATCCATCCTGAGATCTCTTCTTCACCCTCTTCCTCCAGGATATAGAATTCCTCTCAGAAACTAGATTAAAATGTATCTTTTAAGAGAAAATATCAATCTCATCCTTGCCCCAAGGTGTTTACCTTACTATAATTTTCTTTGCCACATGAGGAACCCTATGAAAGTACTATTCTGTCTACCGCAGAAACCTATAATTGCACTGTGATTGTTCAACAGAAGTGAAAAGGGAAAGAAAAAAACCCCAAGATATACAGAAGTGCTCAAAATCTACTGGTTATGAAATGACATGCCTAAAGACCAGCAAAGGTATGACTTTAATAGTTTTGAACAGCACCTTGCCTATACTGTGATTCTCAGATTCAGCATTTAGTGATATTTTCTCCTATGTTAGCCAAATCTTCTTTTATAAAGTAATTTTCACTTTCTTACAACCAAGGGAGTGGAGTTATCAAAGGCTAAATGAAATACCATAGCATTACTCCATCTTTCTCAAACATTGTGGGTGTGAAAGTCCAGAAAATGAGCTGTAAACAGAAGATAACATAATAGGTGGGAAGGAGAGGGGAGGAGGGAGTGACTGGATGAACTCTCATCACTGATGGAACAGAACAGTACATTTACATGAAATTAATTTTCAGTGTTGAAATTATGTTATAGTAGTGACGATCACAAGAAAATATTGATAGCAATAAAATGGAATTCTAAAGAAACCGGCACTAAATCAGAAGACAGCACATTGACACTATTTATGTTAATTTCTTCAAATTTCAGCCCAGTCGGCATTATTGTTGACACTTCATGTAACCAAGAAAATAACTCAGGGAGAGAAAGTAAATGATTGCAGCTGCCATTCGATCCCTATATATTGTAGTAAGCAAATGTGCCAACTCATTACAACCTTGATCTAACAACCACAGTAGTCAGCTGACTCATTGAGTACTACATTTTTAAATGTTATTTCACAGAGAATGTTTACAGAAAGTTACATTTCCCTTACTAGTTTTCAATTATAAAAAGTAAAAGACTATAACAGAAGAGAGAACGGGAAAATAAAAATGAGAACACAAAAGGAAAACACAGACAAATGAATCAAAAGCAATAAACACACCTCTTTCAACATTCATGATGGTTTTCAAAACTGTTTAACAGGTCACAGATAGTAAGGGACACTTACTTGGGTCACCTTAGCATTATGTTAGTAAATGTCCTTTCCAATCTAATCGTTGCAGAACCTGACTCTACAGGCATACTCTCATGCATGTAAATAACTTTAAATAAATTAAAGCAAAGTACTGTATGCCTGTAATTCAGTCACTGATGGAACTTCTCACAGGGGCTCTTTCCAATGAAAAAGAGGATACACTGAAACATTAATTCCTATTTATTCAAAGCAATGAGGGCCAGATTTGGACCCTATTGAAGTCAATGGGAAAATTCCCATTAACTTCAATGGGCTTTGAATCCTACAATAAATTCTCAATAACCATTTGCCTTGGCTTTAATTTAGCTGTTGCCCCCTTTCCTTCAGGTTCAGCTGCCATTTGGTCTAATTAACTGTTGCCAGATTCAGGAGATATGATTTTGAATGTGGCTGTGTGGCTGCTTCTGTTACATTTTCATCTTATAGAATTTCTGCTTCCTTTTTAATTTGAAAATTACTTTGTTACATTTAAATTGCTTTCAAAGGTAGTCTGTCCAGGCCAGCAGATGCACTAATGAGGATTCTTTATCGTTAAAATGCGCAAAGGGTAATGTTCTTGTTTTATTTTTGAAAGATTTTAGTCGGTCCTATTTTAGTCCACATTTAATACCAGAGTGAAGGGACAGAAACATAAGATCCTTAGTTGCAATCTTTAATGGATTAGTGGTATTGATCAAAGAGCTTTGAGTGCTGATGAGAATTTGTCACTTAATCTTATACGCATGTTTATCTATTTACCAAGAAATCAGAGTGCCAAGCTAGCAGTGGTATGAGGCTAAGGGCTAGCACTTCTGCTTTAATAGTTGGATACACTCATCAAGGAAAGGAAATAAATGGTCAAATTATATCTCATCATGTATTAGGGCGGGGACTGCTATTTCTTTTTCTAACTCAGAACTTCACTTAACTTCATCCAAATAGAGCAGTTTCATCAGGGATGGAGCAACACAAGACAACATTCTGTACTAAATCAGGTAGTAACCTGTGCAGTGCATGTTAATGGGAAGGAAGGCTGCATCACTGGGATTTCTTTCTTTTTTAATTAGATACAATCATTTTGACAAAAGGACATTGAGTGGTCTTGATTTTCATTTCAGAGAGATGTGATCATACTTACAATATATTTGTTAGGCAATTTAAAAAAAATGCTATATTAGATTATTAAATTAACTCTTCACATATATCATATTGGTAAATTAAATCTAAACTGACCTTGACAGAAATAAGTCTTTCAAAATTAAAAAAGGGTAAGTTTTTGAAGGGAAAAATAAGATTATCCTGAAATTCACAGTGTGTTTACTGTTAGCTGTAAGCAAAATGTCAACTCTCCTCAGTCACTCTCAAACCCTTTATGGAGAGAGGATTCTAGGATCTTGACTTCATTCACTGTACTAAAAGATACCTGGGCAAACAGTATGTCAGTTGAAATACCATACAGAATCACTATGACTACAACCTGGCAGTGGCTCAAAAACAATCAAAAAAAAAAGGAGCTATGAATTATGATATGGGCATTGTATGAGAAGAAATAGAACAGGGTTTCTCAACATTTTTGGTCTAGATGTCCCCTCTGGATGAAAACTGACCCATTAGAATATTTAATCTGGCCTTCTCCCTGCCACCTCTCAATGAGTCTTCCTCTACATGAAATCAGTCTGTACTTTCTGTCATTTCTATTCATTTATATGAATCTGATGCCACTACTAGTCATGGCACCTTTCTGCTAAATTGATATTCACTCAAAATTACTGTGGATGCAGGAGGCTATCATGCTTTTCGTCACTGACATGGATTAATTGTGTCAGCTGGGACTGATTTTGTTTCCATAAGGTTGAACCTTTTCTTGAATTTTGTGGGTATAATGCTTACTCAAGCACATCATTTTTTTTCCTAGTAAGAACAATCGCAGGTATTTTAAAAGCTATGGATGATAACTACAAAGACCTAGTAGCACTGCCTGGAGAGTTTTCCTGAAGCACTGAGATGAACCATTCTCATGAGTAATTTTGTAAGAAGCAGGTTAACCCACATCTTCAGGAACCATGCTTGGCTGTATCAGAAGTATCCCACTAAAACAGACCTCCAGTTCCTTCAGGACATCCTGAACTCAGATGTACGCTCTGCTTACCTTGGGTTAGGAAAAATGCACTTATAAAATCTTTCTACTTCTCTGTTTGATAGTGTGAAGCAATGAGGCATCTGTAGCTTACATTTTTGACTGTCAGTGTAGTCTTCTGTGTAGCAACATCTTTATTTTCTTTATTTTAAGGTAAATTCCCATAAAAACTTGTGTCTCCTGCTAGTCATAGTGACATAGTTCAGCACAGTTTCTTAACAACAGGTAATTCACCATTTCATTTCTCCACCTGCTCCAGTTTTGAGCATAGTCTCAAGCACAGGCAGACTGAGAAGACAAAGCAATGAGGTCTATTAAGGATGTTATCACTGGACAGGGATGCTGGGATTTATAATCTCTTCTGTCTGGGCCAAAGCTTTAATGGAAGTAAAGGCCTAAAGCTATATACATTCTGTCAATAGAACAAAAAGAGTGACATCCACTAAAATTTAAGCATTTGTGCTTGATAAACTGGTAATCATTGTTCACATTTTTTTAACAGAATAATTACAAAGATGGTGGAGAAAAACAAACTCTAGTCATCTGATTCATTTTTCCCATTTTTGATAGTGGAAGCAACAGCAGAGGGAGCAAAAACAAAGAGACAAAAAAGTTACTGGGGAAGCAGCATGTCTTCTGCCCTTAGTCAAAAACAAAACCTACCCAACTACATGCAGAGTTCTCTCCAATAATCATTATGGTGTGAGCCACAACCCAGAAATTCCTCCCTGCTGTGATGATTAAGGAAAAGATTGACCCTCACTATCAGCTGAAATCTGTTTCTCTCTTTGTGTTACTCACCATGTCCATTCCTAAACCGCCCCTTGAAGAACTCACCCACAAGATTAGCTAGCCAATCCATCCTCAAGAGCTCTTCCAACTCTCAGTGCTGTTCTAAAGAGTCTTCTCACTGTCTGTATCTCTTCTCTCTCCCTCCTTAAATAAAAAGACAGGAAGAATAAGGTGGTGAGAAAGAACATGAAAAGGTAGTAAGAGCAGGAACATGCAGATTCTGAGAATATAGGAATGACCCTGGAAACTATTCCTATACCTCTGTGTTCTGTCCCACAAAACAGGCAGGTAAGGACATGACTCTTAAGCTCAACATATATTTTTCTTTATCCCAATACAGTCTACCTAATAGAAGGGAACAATAATTGGAATTTATCCCCTCTCCTCCTCCCTCCAGTAACACTAGCCAGTGAGCAAAGACACAACCAAACAGACAGCCATTTAGATTGGCGTGATCCACTCCTGAACAACTTCGGACTCTGGTGCCACCATTGGTTCAATGCACTCAGGCACACATGTAAGGGGAACAGTCGGACAGCACTGTATGATGCAGCGCAAAACAAGCCCTCAATGCATTTCTTGTGTGAACAAGTTCAATACAACACGGATAAAAGATACTTTGGGTTGCCCAGGGATGTTGTGCAGTCTCCATCCTTAGAGGTGTTTTTTAAGACCAGACTCAATAAAGCCCTGCGTAACCTGGTCTAACCTGATGGCTGAACCAGCTTGGAACAGGAGGATGCACTAGATACCTCATGAGGTCCCTTACAACATGAATTATCCTATGATCATAAGCTGAAAAAAGTGTAAGATGTTTTAATTAGATAATCCACTCAGTTTTTCAGTTAAAATCAACACTATGTAGCAATCCATCTTTAACTGTTTTAAATTTAAAATAGAAAACAGCATTTCAACTATATCATATAATTAAATAACATGACAATAACAAAGTTTTAGAAGGATTGGTGTTGATATGGCATCAAAAATAAAGCAGACATAAAAAAAAAAGATATTTTGAAATCTGTATTTTCTGAGGTAAACTTTTTTGGAATTTCCAGTTGATAAAGGTATATAAAATACTTGCCTTTGTTCTGACCTAAAATGACAAAAAATGTCAAATATGCCTGCAAAATGGAGAGCCTCATGTTTAGCTAAATGCAAACGTCATCAAAAGCTCAACCACTTAGAGTGGCTATTTAGAATGGCATTTGATTGTTACTCACGCATATGCTATCCTCAACGCTTTATCATTTTTTCCTCATGCTGAGGAGATTCAGGCCTGGTAACCTACAGAATGATCACACTTCTGCATAAACTTCACAGTCTGTTTATAAGAAATGTAAACCATTAAAAAAAGATGCTGAGGAAACTTTAGAAATGGAGCTGTTGTCAGCAGAGATTAAATTGTATACCAACAGCACGACATTTATGCACTGCTACTTAAACTGTGACAAATGGTTACAAACATGATAGTTTCAGGATCTTTAATCTAAATGAATGGTGCTTTTAGCCTACCTCTGACTGGAATTCATTTTGGAAATAAAGAATAATTTCCTACTCAGTTGTGTACAGAACTAAAGCAGCTGTGAATAAGAGGGCAGGAATCATAGCTTTCACAGGTATCTGCAGTACTACACTGCACTGTTAAGAACTCCCAATACAGGCTGTCTTTAAATATTCATTCCCTTTTGAGTCCCAAGTAATGCCTGCACTGTAAATTAAGATTTTACCTACCTGTCAACCTTATAGAGATTGTTTTCAGGGAGGTTTTTCTCCTCTTTCATTTTTCTTGCTATAACAACATGCATAATGTAAACTCATACAGGGCAGCAGAGAATACATTAAAATGTAATTTTTAAAATTACAGATATTTCACATGGCAAGTTATTAGAAAATCATTTCAATCACTATCAGTTTAGATATAATATTAACTAGTGGAGAGAACTGATGGCATAGGTAGTTTATCCTACTTATTCTAAATTTATTCCTGTATTATCCTCAGACTCCCAACCTAGGGAATTAAAAGCACAATTCTTGAAAACAAGTCTTTGCAAAGTGATTTTTTTAATGTTTATGGTCTTGTAATGTAATATTTATAAAACAATCTAATTACAAACATTCCAAGGTGTTCTTCAGCTGATAACACAAAAGAAAAGTTCACTCTTTTATAACCCCTCTTGGTCTCAATCAGTGACTTGACTGTACCCCTCAGAGATTTCTGAACTGGAAAAAAAATAATAAAAGCTTACAAGAAACAGGAAAAAATCTTCAGTTAAAAACATTTCTTCAAAAAAGAAACAACATGATGCAATCACAAAAATGTGGATTTTGAATATAATCAGGCAACTAGTTTTTGATGGTTGCATGAAATTTCTGCAACATTCCTCTTACAGAACTGCAATATTTGCAGTTAGTGTGGGGGGAATGAACAGACAAAAAGCTCAGTTAAAGTTACTACTTTAAAAACTGAAGTTTACTCCAGCATTTTTATGGCTCCTATTTTTTTTTTTAAAAAAAAGACAATAAAAACAATCATCTCCCCTGTTTTGTTTTTGAAGGAAAATACAATCTGTGTTCAGAAGAAATTCTTCTGATGAAATACTCAACTTAGAACAAGGTTAAAATAAAGTTAATCCAGTTTTTAAGAGCAGGAAGGCACTGCCATCTTGTGGAGCGTGGGCTAGGAGCTCCCTCAGACACACGGTTCTGATACTGGGGGATACAACAGCACTCCGGCCTTTGCCACCTCGGCCTCGCTGCCGCTCCGAAAGCCACTGCCAACAGACATCATTTTTCTATACACGCAACAACATTTTAAAAGACAAGTAGCTATATCTTTTGGAAATAATAAGAATATTCCTAAGCAAATGTATCTGATCAAGACAAAAAAAAAAAACAACAAAAAAATTTTAAAATACTTAGAATGAAGAGATCAGGATGAAATTTTGATTTCAATTTGCCCCCAAGGCTACCTTTATTCTGGGAGATTTGCACCAAAGTGGTATACTAAAGAAGTCGCTCCCAGCACAGATGCAGTGATGACAAGGAAAGCTGAGGTGTCTACTGATGTAGCAGTAACACCCGCCACGAAAGAAACAGATTGTAGCAGTGAAGCACAGGTTTTGCCACACGCACTATGGCTTCTATGGGCACAGGTCTGCCCATTAAATCACACAATTTCACTTTGCAGCCCTAACCAATGCAGAAATGCTAACAGAAGTCTGTAGCATGGCCCTGTGTTATTCTGCCAACCCTACTGGGAATTGCCTGGGTATAACAGAGCATAGTCCCCTCATTTTTTTTTTCTATCAGTATCTGTTATTTCAATATATTACAGCTGAGATATTCAAAAGCTGCCTGAGGGTTTGGAGAATTAAATTCAAAATGTTCTAGGCAGTTCCGAAAATTCCTAAGAGAGTGACTTTACAATGCTATGAGTCTGATCATTCAATCCCTACTTGTGTTAGGAGTGCTTACTTACAGAAATAGTTAAAGTAGTTAAAGGCATTATCTTAGAGCCAAATTTTGACATTTAGCTGCTGGCCATGCCAATAGCACATTTCTCCTTGTGTTCTCCAATCTACAAGTAAACTCAAAGTGAGCAAAGGCTACCATCTTGCCCTTGGGCAAGGTGCATTCCTGGACGTGCATCAGGAGAAGAGTGTCTGAAATTTGAAGAATGCAGAAGCTGTAATTGTGAGAGACACACTCAGAGCATGTAAAGGGAAAAGAGGTTCCTTGTACGCGATGAAAAATGTAAGGAAGACTTTGATTATTTTGCAGAAAAATGTGTGTCTTGGTTTGTTTGCTTGCTTTTGTGCTGGGGGTTTTGTGATCAGCAGGCTTAAAATCCAGCAAAAGCTAACAAGCGCAGAGACAGGAAGAATGGACCAACACTTCTTACTATGATGCATTCACTCGTAATGAAAAGATATAGCAGAGAGCACGCTGCAGGCAAGGCCAAAACCAGCCACCTGGTGAAGATGCACAAACCACTCTGGAGCAGTTTCAAGGACACGGCACAAAGACTATGGATAAAAGACAGCATGAAGACTAAGAAACAATCCCAGACAGAGAGAAGGTAAATTAAGCTCACTTCTTGTTTAAAAGCGATGTCAGGGACAAAACTGGGCCTACTGAAAATATACCGCCTAAGCAGGATAAGCTGCATTAAGCGCTTTGCTTGGATTTTGAAGGAAACAAACGTATGCAAGCACCCTGTTTGTGTGCCTGTGTCTGTCAGTCCAGTTTAATCTTTTAGCTAATTTAACCAAACCTGACAGAGAGGTAGCACACTCAAAGCAAACTTTATGAATACAAATACTTAGATAGTGATTATCCACCTCACACCCCCATGAAGAGAAAAGCTGCAGTATGAATCAGAGCTCAGTCATAACTGAACTCCAAAACAGGCACAAAATGAAATTGGACTTCATGAGTTCTACATTTTGAGGACTACTCTTTATTTTAACACATTTCTCTATCACTAAACTTACCAGCTGGTTATCCTTCCCAAAGTATTTCAGGTGCTAAAAAGGAAACGGAGTAGAATGCTGATTTGATTTAAAAAATGGATGAACAGTGGGATTTTGTTTGGGAAGAAGAACAAATACAGGCCTATCTTTTGAAAGAAACAGCCAGGAAAAAATGAAAAACATGTCATAGCTCATCTTGAAACCATAATGCCTGTGAAACAGTCCAGCCCTGTGTAAAGGATGGAAGTAAATATTCTCTATTCATGTCTAAAATAGAACTTTCAGGCAATTTACTCTATTCCCAGCACACCAGACTAGGTTTTCACAGCACACAAAGTAACCTTGAACAAGATGTACTGGATTGAAAGGATGTACATAAGGAGCTGGCACAAGTTGCTAAAGTGGCATAAGAAGTCACTGTGTCCGACTCCATCCAGTCTAGGGTTAAGAACAGATAAAGGTTGGGTTTTTTCCATCTCACTACCAGCCAATAAATGAACTCACTATTTTTACTGTATCTAGGAGACCATGGTCTACTGTGTGAGGATATATTTTGTTATGCAGAATGGAGATGAATAACCCAGATAATATTTGGAAAAGCTTGGCTGGGACTTCAGTGCAACAAAACTCAAGCTAAAAATTACGGTGAGCTCAAACATGTGTTACACTTATCTAATTTGCTAAAGTATGGAGGGTCCAGAAGTGGAAGATTTTGCTCATTCCTACTACAGATTTAGTCCTCTAACACAATCACTGGATTTCGGTAAATCTTTTCTTCTTTTCATATCCATTCAACTCTTCTCTTTAGTGCCTGCTGTTTCTCAAAATACACATGGACAAGCATCACAGGATTTTTCTGCAACACATTGGGTGAACTGCATAACACTGAGATTAGAAAAGGACACTATGCCAATAAAAGCAAAATCCTTATAAAGCCTTTGATAAAAAACAGAGTTTAGTGCATTACCTTCAATATTTTGGGAGTTTTAAATTCACTATTCCAAACACTTATCAAAAACGATTTAATCACATTTGGACTAACAACTTGCAAGATTTTATCAACTGATACATATGTAACAGCAGGTCATTCTACTAGGAACATTTCCAGGGTTTGCAGAAAGTAAAACTTGGATTCAAATAAGCCTAATTTCAGTATTGCAGATCAGAAGCTACCCCAGTTACTCAGTGACATGTAGTACAAGCCATCTGGTGACTTGCAAGGATCTCAGTTTGGTTTATGAACAACAAAATTAACCCTCTCCACATGTTTGGGAAGTGGATGGACATGGCTATTTCCAATGAATGGAGGATTTTAACAAATCTCCTACACCAATGTATTATACACAGTTTTATTTTATTTTAGCATTTGTGACTTTGTAATTGTGCTGCCGTAACTGTGTATTTGCTCTCTGCCAGTTCCTAACTCCCCTCCCTCGAGCAGGCCCTGCCTTTTAGCTCCATGTATCTAATATATGCAGGAGAAATCTACTTTGTCATTTGTGGCCATTTGAAACTGTGAATTTTGTCAACCTTAGACCTGACTTGCAGCAGTACCCAGAGGTCCAGTCCATTCGCCACCACACTATGTATAGTCCCTGCCTCCCAGGAGCTAATTCACAATGAATAATTTACCTGACAAACTTAGTCTGCTTGGGAAATACCCAAGGGCAGATTTCATTTTCTTCTACCATAATCATTAGTCAAGATAAGCTAGAATAAAGATGGTGAAAGAGGTTGAGAGAAAGGAAGATGAGGAAGAAAATAAAGGGGATCATACCTGTATTTCTGGATAGCACACCACCACTTCATGCTCCTAATTTCTATTTCTCATACCCAATGGATGAAATTAATTTGGACAGAAGAGAGAGAAAAATCTTTTCCAGACTATGAAACTAACTTAGATCAGAACTAAAGAAACTAAAGAACTAGTATAAATTCGGCCACAATCCATTCCAAGTACAAGATCATTTTTAATTATGTTTTTTCTATCATATAAAGGGACCAGAGTGCCTATAAAGAGAGATGGAAAATCCTACGAACACCCTATTCCACATGCAGAATTCTGCTCCTCTGATGAGGATAACCTGGAAGTAGGCCCTGACCGTGACTCAGGCAGGACCCAGTAGAAAAGATCACGCAGTCCATGTATGATTCCCACCAACCTGTCACACAAGGTCCTCAAAATTTTCCTCCCTCCTCAACATCTAGTTACATGATGCAAGTGTGAATGCATACTGAATTACAAAATGGGAACAGATCACACGAGACATATGTCTGTCATATGATAAAGTGCACTTGCATTCTGCTCTGAGGATGGTCACACTTTTGCTCAGATGAAGTGTATCACCCTTCGGTGTTCTTCACACATGGTGCCCCGGCTAAGAGATTTAGCACCACTAAAATAGGAAAAAAATATCTTTGATAAGAGTTAGTCATATTAGTCCACCACTAACTGAACTGAACTGGTTCAGACTATAGGAAGAAAATAGAAGACCACCAATGGAATTCTGTGGGGAGAAAGCAAAGCTAACATTAACTGCTGCACTTCCTAAGCTAATATAATGTTTTCCAAACAGATGAGATTTATCATACTGTTTCAAAGATTAACATATCTAAAGGAAGACTCTTGCTTCTGCTACAAAACACAAGCAGACGTAAAATAAGAACCTAATTCTGGGCTCATTTTCATGTACATCAGAGTGACTATACACTGCAACCAAATTATTGCAGGATTACTGCAGAAATACAAAAATATATTTAGACAATAATATTGCCCCAAACATAAAAATAATTAATATCTGATCCATCCTTTATCAGGTGACTTTACTGCTGCAGGTCTATGGCCTTGAGGATATGAACGTCATTTTCTCTCAAACCTAATGTCTGACCTGTAATTTGTAATTTCTCTAAGGACAAAGAACCAAACTGTATTTCGCTGTTTAACCAATAATTGCTTTTTCTTATTCAAGTAAATCAAAGCATTTCTTTGATTACAAATAAGCATGTGGCACTTACAATATTGTATAAACGACTGGAAGCTGGTATCCTGACTGATTGTATGTGATTTTTAAGACCCTATACTGAAACATATGGTGTCCACTTTTCTTTTAGTCCTTCAACATAGAACAGTAATTTGGAGTTAAGAAAAAAAAAACTCAACCACTTCCCTCCTTCCTTACCCTTTAACTAGTTTGGCACTTTGATTACTGACACGGAAGTCACAGAACATGCATTAGTTCTGTGCCATATTAGCAAAATTTCTGACAGGTTTCTTTATTTTTATAAATATGGGAGGTGGATGTTTGTTATATTTCTTAGAAATATTCAGTTAAAAATGAGTATCAGTTATAGTAATCAGCCATAACTAAAAATATAATTTTCAATTTCAAATTCTACATTTTCATTTCAGAAAGATGATGTTTCGGGTAAATAATTGCCCAAGATTGTCTAGCAGGAAGCTTATCAACCCAAGTACCTCCCAGGCAGGCAGCAGTT
This sequence comes from Apteryx rowi, assembly GCF_003343035.1. Classification (NCBI taxonomy): domain Eukaryota; kingdom Metazoa; phylum Chordata; class Aves; order Apterygiformes; family Apterygidae; genus Apteryx; species Apteryx rowi. Next base: position 3,557,520 of record NW_020451093.1, on the reverse strand, counting down.
CAGTCTGCTAGGAACGTAGCTCTGTATGGAGCTGCTTCAAAGACAGAAAAGATAACTAGACAGATCTGCCTTGGAGGCAGGTCGTCAGCAAGGGGATGTCTCTGAAATAGGTACCTGTTTTTGTCTGCATGAAAAGTGAGTTATAAGCCTTTGCACAGCACCTTTCAGGCAGGTAACTTATTTGGGTCTGCCTAGAAGGCAGGTCAGCATGCATATACACCTAACAGGCACAGAACTATGCATGTCTGCATCTCCTAGTTTCAAAGATCTCAAGACAAGTCAAGAATTTCATTCTAATGATTTCAGGAGAAAAAGCCATTATTTCCTGTAAGAAACCATTTGCAGTACAGTTGCTGAGTATGTCAAACTGCAGTTTCTTTAATGACACATTCTTAATGCCAGATGCAAGAATAAAACTCTCTACAAAGTTCCGGTGGTATTCTTCATATAAAAGGAAATGCTGTTTTAGAAGATTTAGCAGTGGGTTACTACAGAGAGCAAAATGTCCCAGAGAACAGTCAGGTACAACTGGAAAAAAGAAAACTGACAGCAGACATGCTAAGAAACAATATGTACTCTATCCATACGAGTACAGATGTGGGCCTACTGTTTTATTTCACACCAGTGTAAATAACAGCAATGACTGTAGTGAAGGTTTAGATAGAATTGATAAAAGCAATAAAATGAACTTTAAATATCATTCATTTTAAATGGATTAAAAATTTTAACAATCTCTGATCGGCAAAGGACTTCAGCAAAACCATAACTTTAATCACTTGACTAGACTGGTTTTTAAATAAAGATGAAGAGCCTACCTTGCACTTATCAGAGCTATGGTTTCAGTGCACCTGCGAATTCAGAGAGCTCTCCATCAGATATGCTCAAATCAGGATTTTGGATTTTCTTCATGATAATATTAAATGCATTTATGCTTTTTACATGAAAGCTGAGATCTTATTCAAACAGGTAAATTTGAAAAGGTATTTGGAACGCCATGGTACTGTACATTAGCCCAAAATGAACAGACATTTTGGACAGAGAGCAGATAGATAGCAACAGTCTGGAGTAAGAAAGAAAAAACTCTCATGCTATTCAGCAGTTGTTTTTATGAAAGGCTTGCATCTCTCTAAGAAACATTAAGTAGCACCCACTGTCAGAGAAGAGCGCTGACCAGTGCCAGACGCTGGTCTTGCAGTGGGCCACTCCAGGCTGTTGGGGCCCCATAAGGCAGCTTAGCAGCTCTAGTTATTTTAAAAGCAAGAGAAGCAGGAAAGGTGAGAGATCCACGAAGCTCCAACACGGGCTCCAAGATGTATATGTACCTGGTACACTTCCGGGGGAAAACGGTGCTAGCTCTTGGTGTACTGCAAGTCTACAAAAGACATAGAAGTAGGAAATACAAAGCAGTGCTGAATTTAGTACTCTGCTTAGACAGACTTGTGTAGCAACCAGTACTCTATAAAATATTGTGACAGTAAGTTCCCAAAACATAATAAGCCAATAACATTGGGTTACTATTGATGGTCTCTTTGAGGATAATATTTATACCAAGTACAGCAATGACACCTGTCATGTGAGGTATATTCAGAAAAACAAAACAAAACAGACAAACAGTACATGTCTAAACTACAACAAAACTGTTCAGTATAATTCAGAGCAACAGTAAGCCACTCTTTCTACCTGCACAATCTTTAAAGACTCTGGATGTGAGACCCTGCACTTCTGTTATGCAGGACCACCTGGCGTGCCAACTGTCAGCAGGAATCTTAATGAGAGTGACTTATCCTTTCAGAGTGATATTCCCATAGGCACCCAAAGAAAGGTCAAATAGTCTTTGTAGAGGGTTTTCTGTGTCTGAAAGCTTGCTCTTTGGTGTGCAATCTGTAACATATATAAAAGACTCACCACATAACAGAAACAAGACAAAATTCTATAGGTTACAAATCCACAAAAAATGTAACTCTTTCTTATACTCACAACATACATGAGACTCTTATATTCTATGCAACCCCGTAACCCAAATACCTTAGTTGAACATATTTTATATGATCATATCTACACTGGCAGAGCTAAAAGTTCATATCAAATGCATAATATTGGCATCACTCCACATTTGCTTGGTATTATAACATAGCCTTTTAAGCTTTCAGACTGTAAACTGTTTGCCATAGTTCACCTGTTATTCAATATACGGTATGATTCCAGCTCCGAAGAACCACTGAACAGACATATCAACAGCTACTGATTCAAGACTCTGAAACACTGTTTTCAAACAAAGGAAGTGTTTTTCCAAAAAGTTCCATTTTAGGTAGATCATTGGTTTGGCTTTTGTTTTATTTTTTACAATTTGTGAAATTTTCTGCTTTCTCTTTTAGGTTTAATTAGTAATTCACTAAAGGAACTTTTCAGAAAATTCTCCTTATCCATATCCAAAGAAAGATAAAAGTAGTATATATACATCTGAAACCTCCGTTGCCTCAAATGCAAGCAGAACGTCAGAGATGAGATGATTTTATTCTAAACCGCTTTTCCCACAGTTCTGCTACAGGGACCACAGGAGATCCTAATACACCTCAGAAGTATCTACAGGCTGATTTAATTTTGTTCAAACTGAAATAGCCCTGTAAAGGTCCTCTCCAGCTGAAGAACAGATAAACACTGTCTGTCTTGCCAGATGCTACAAACAGCCTGTGCATCATGCTCTTCACTGGTACAGCCTGCAAATACCTGTTTAAATCTCTCTTAAATCTTTTGGGCTTTTTGCACGTGCTGAGCTGGATTTAAGTAGGGCTTAAAGTCTGGTTCTGAATCTTATACAACAGTGACATATATGGGTGCCCTTTGCATTAACCAAAGTGTGCCTGCATACCAGAGCCATTCCACAAAACAGTTCCAGCATATCCACTGCCATTTCTTATACCGGAGCAGGGGAGACAGGTATTAGGCAATACCAGCAGTGCGGGACACTGCTGGTCGGCTGCGAGCATGCCTGGACACCTGCCTAAGCATCAGTGCCTCACACCGCTCTCAGGCCACACTGAGAAACGTGGTTGCTATCACATGGCTCCAGAATCCCTATTTCTCTACATGGCACACTGAAATACTACTAAACTGTCATTTGACCTATAGCGCAGAAAATTTGGACTTATTTATGACATAAATTTGAAAATGAAATAGCTTTATAGTTCTTATACATACACATACACATTCCACTTCAACTTCTGTCACAAAAATGGAGAACATAAAGGCATTTTACCCTGATGCCCTCTCTAATATCAATATAGTATTTCCAACAGCAGCTGAAAACTGGCTTCACAGTCACATCACTTTGGAATCAAAGGGATTATTAACCAATGAGGATCAACTGATGTATTCTGCATTTGCACCACTGAGCAATTATAAAACAAGCTTAAAATTTTGCCTGTGGTACAGTTAATTATCATTCTGATTATGGCATCAGTTACACTGCTGTAGGTACAGATTAACTCTACTGGCAACAGTGAAGCCAGTTCTGACTTGAACCTGTGTGACTAAAATTGAATCTGTCCTTTAATCTAATTGAAACTATGGAATGATGATCACAGACTTCTTAGTTAACAGAAGCATAAGTGTTCAATTGAAGCACTAAGAAGAATAAAGTGAAATATCTAAAGAATGTCAGTTTTTGAGTATCTTCTTAGGAGGACACTCAAGAAGCTACAAAGAGGGAGAGAAACCATACGAACAACTTCAGTTGTGGTTATATTACAGAAGCTCCAGTAATTATACACTCAATATTTCTTTCATGTTTTTTTGGATATCTTTGTATTTTGGATATCTTTGTATTTGTCGTCTCTAAGCACTTGAAAGAAATCTCTGAAAATACATTCCTTAAAGTATCTACAAAATCTTGTGCAATATGATGCTCTTCATAAAAGGATATTGTAAGTATACTTACAAAAAACAAGTATGAAAAAAAGCTTTCTTTGCAAGATCTAGCAGTCGTGGGGAGGGGAAGATGGAACAAATCAAATAGCAATAAGCATTTTGAAGTGTTTGCAACAGTTGTTTCACACAAGTAGACAACTCTGCACCTCATCTTCATGTTCATTATTACAGCAGCCAAGTATTTTTTAACAACTAAAACTCAAGTTACATTTCTATAATAGCATTCCACCTGTATTAAGAAAAAATGGGCTGTATGACAATTCTATGTCATTTTAATAATGTATGTTCTAGGTTTATAGCTCTCAATTGATGAGAAAATTCTAGGGAAGCTAGAAAAACTAGATTTTCCATCAGAGATCCAAACTGCTAAGCTTGGATTGTAAGATCTGAAAAAGCAGACATAGCAAACCATTAGTCTCTGAAAAGGCAAAATATGGAGTGAGAATAGCAAGGCATTACGCAGACTGACCATTACTCTGACAACACCTGGAAGTGAACAGAAAGAGCACAAGTTGCTTGTGCTTTGCCTCAGAAAAGTTTGAAGAGCCCATGGCATTTCACTGCATGATACTTCAAGTCCCTGTTCTTTATAAAACCAAACAGAGCACATTTTAACAGTCTGTGCTTGAGGCCACAAGGGCATGGATTAACATGGCCAAGTCCAGGAGAGCAGAACAGCCCCTCCTCGCCAGCCAACCAGAAACCTAAAAAGACAGGAGTAACCACAGCTTTCATCCCAATGTCCAGGCTCTAAACAACATGTGGGTTTCCAACTGTACTGACAAAGAAACTCAGCCTCCAAACCACACACCACAGCTGACTGCTATAGACAACGTCATCCAAACCACCACACCAATCAAGATCGGTTATTATGGATTTAATAAATAATGAAATAAGGAAGCAGTGGGGACAGCTCCAGCTGCATTCAGCTTTAATGAACAAAAATCTCTGCACAAATACTGCTCGCAAAACATTTTGCTTCCGAGGACAGCTATACTGTCCTTACATTGTTTCAATTTGACAGAGAAAAGAATATGCCTTGTCATCATCCCACTGAATACAACCACGATCAAAAATTACTTCTGAGGCAGTTAATAACAACTTTGAGAATATCAGCAAAATCTTGTAAAACACTACTTAGATTTGGCAAGTTTAAATGGCTTTGAAATAACAGGTGAATAATACATTTGGATTTGCCTCCGTGGGCAGCCAGAGCAGAGAAAATTACCGTAAGACAAATTTTTGACAAAAACTCCAGATAAACAACTCGGCTGCTTTTTGTCAAGAGTAACAGAGTGGGTGTATAAATAAAATTCAGTAGGCAGAATGTCTCTGGAGTTTAACAAGGCCTCTAGCACACCAGCACACAGAAAACTCATTAACACAATAGAGAATCATGGCACAGATCAATTCAGATGAAGAACAGAGATGGTAAGTGCAGAGACTGCAAGTGAAGAGAGAAGTGTCATGCTAAATCTGATCGGACAGAATATCAAGAAGGGACTTGTTAGACCCCACATTAATCAACTATCAGTAATCCAGGGCAAAGCTGGTACTGCTCCTCCCCTACCTGGGAAATTGCACTGTGACTGTTACCTCCGATAGTTCAAAATGTATAGAGGATATTTATTAAAATTTGGCCTTCCAAGGTTTACCATCCCATCTGACATGACTTAAACACACAAAGCCTTAAATCCATGTCATGTTTAACCTTTCATAATTTAACATGCCCTGTGCAAGTCCTCCTTCTCCCCAAAAATTCTCTTGTACCATTCAATATTGACTACTCAACCTTTTCTCCTTAAAACCATTCTCTTACAGGACTTCTATAGTCTAAATGTCATTTAAAAGATTCTTTGTTCAACATGTATTTTATGGCAGTCACATTTATTAAGAACTGCAGTAAAAATGACAACTCAATCATCCAGATTTGTTGTGAAGGACAGAAGTAGTTGTCACAGCCACCCAAAGTCACACGCAGACAGACAAATAATGAATAACATTTTGTTGAATGTATTATTCTTAACTGTTTGCACACTTCCAGTCATCAGTGTTCTTTATTTGTTTCTCTTTGTTAGATTCCTTTGGACTCTCCCTTGAATCTGTCAAATCTGACTGAAATATCTCAGGTACCTGCTTTATCAAGTTAGTAGTGAATAAGAAGTATCTTGGATATTAACATGCAAGCAGAAATATCACAGATATTCCTTGCATGCCTGGTGCCTTTTGACATGGGAGAAGAGTTAATTAAGCAGCTTTCACTCACAGCTTACACTTTCACTCACGTCAACACCAAAATTCAGGGTAGTCACTATTGGTAGTCACATAGGGCAGGCCCTATGAGCCTCTCCCGATTGGCACGTGCTCCCTCCCTCAGACAGCTAACGGAGGACGGAGCTCTAGGAGAAACGGCAACGACAACAGCAGCGTTTCCTGCCGGCGCTTGGCAAGGCTGAGCCAGGCAGGCAGCGAGGGTGACGCGTGCTGGACCCCGCGCTGGCTGCCACAGCCAGGGGCGCAGACGGTTCAAAAGCCCTGACAGCACAATTTCCCTGCCAGCCCCCTCGGCCCAGGAGCCGCTTGAATTATTCACGAGCTGCATGTGCGCAGATGGCTGACCTGCGTTTTGAATGCTTGCTATGGCGATATTTGCCAAGACCAAAATTCAAACCAGGAGGTCTTAACGCACAGTCAATGGCTCAGAAATCTAAACGACAGATCTATACTACTTTTGACTGCAACGATATGTTCTTTCTCTTACATGTGTGCAATATTATATAAACATATATATAATTTAATGACTTTGATCAAGAACACAATAAAAAGTGTAGACCCCCAAAAACATGACAGGTAGCCACAGGAGAGCCATGGACCAACATCTGCTAGAAAGAAAACTACCACTGTTAGGCAAATTTTTTTTAATCTATAGGATTATGGTGTATTGCTGCTCTTGAATAAACAGGGGAATCTTACAGAAGCCAGTGGGATCTGAAGGTGCCATAGATGTTTAAGTACTCTTTCTTAAAGGCATTTTTGTCTCTAAATATCTTTTTCACAAGTGAAATGATTTTTGGTTAAACTTCCTATTTAATGTAAATATATTGGGAAGGCTTTTTGACCGTGACCACAAACATTCTTGACCATTAATATATATTTGTTTCTTCAGTTATCATCTAATTAACTTGTTCTCTTCATAGGCACAGTTTTTCCAAATTCTCTTTTTCCAAATACTTCTTTATTTTATGTAGTTCGTATTAGTACTGTCCTTTAAAAAAGGCAAACCAAAGAAATACTAGCCACTAAACTGCAACTATATCAATGAGCTATTTCGCATTCCCAGTCTTTTGAATATTGTTAAACATTTCTTTACAATGACCTCAGATATCTTTCTCTGTGTAGATGAAGGCAAATTTCAGTCAAAACCTTATCAGTACACATAAAATATTGCCCACTATTCAGCATTACATTCATGCAGCCCCATTCTTGCTTGTCATTAGCAATTCAGCAAATTGTAAAAGAGGAAAGGGAAGAATAAAATAACAGCAATGCTGCCTTACTGCAGCTTCCTTGAGGAATATGCTCCCCCTAGCACTTGCATAAATGTTATCCCAATCAATAATCTAGTAATTAAACTCACCAGCATTTTGGCCTGTTTACAAGTCTCCTTATCTGAAAAAAAACATTTCTTGCTCCACTTTTTCAAACTGTCTTGGAAACAGAACAAGAATCATTCAGCCACCCCTTTGTCCTTATCCCCTGAATTAGCTATTGCTGTAATGTCAGTGAAAATCGTTTTGTTTTTCTCTGCAGACACAGCATCATTTTCTTCCTGAGCATTGCTTATTCCTTTCTCATTTTGCCAGTCTATCAATAAGTCATAAATTCCAATTTTGTTAATATCTCAGTAGTATATCTGGGGGGTCTGAAGCTGCTGGGAATTTTTTGTTGAGGATTTTTTTTTTTTTTTTTACTTCCAGTAATAAAAAAAAACCAAAGAAACTGAAATGCTAAGGACAGGAAAACATTGGTAAGCAAATGACTGAGTCTGACAAACAATCAATTATCTACACTGCTCAGCTACCAGAATATATCAAGGGTGAAATCCTGCCTCCATTAAAGTCAATGGGAGTTTTGTCATTGACTTCAACAGAGCTAGAATTTCACTCTAGAAATATTGTGTGTGTGTAAACTGAACTGAAGAAACTGGCACAGAAGGCAACACAAGCTTAGATGGGAACTTCATTTCTGAAGGAAACTAAGAGAAGTACTTTAAGTAAGCATTACAATTCAGCTTCAGAATATTCTCAATCATTTACTTTTCCAAAGGTTAAGCAAAGAATGATCTTTTCATGCTACAAAAATATGATTCGGTTACAATCACGTACTCCAGAGCAAGCTACCACTCGCACGACTTTGAACGCCGCTCTCCCCAGCATCCACATGAAGCCGGTACTGCTCATTACCACGCTACAGGCCGGTACGGGAATAATCCGCTGACAAGCAGCAAACTACTTGTGCATTTTCGCCTCGAACCTCTGCCCGGAGGGAAGACACAACAAGCCTTCCGCGGCGTGTTGCCATTCCAGCAGATGGACATAACGCACACACGCGGTCCCCTGACCGCCGGTACTTAGCTGGATTCGGAGAGGACGTGACTCCCGGCCAGGAATGTCACAGCAGCTGCCTGTCCTGAGCGTACGCGCCCAGGATTAGAGAGCGATGACTCTGCTAATCCAGCCCTGAACTGGGGAAGAAGGATTAATATTTAGACAACAGCAACATCACGAATAGGCTCCTGGGACCATATAAAATAGTCAGCTGAGGATGCTTAATCAGCTGGGGATGTTTCATTCGAGAAAACCTGCACCGTGACCTTTTACGAGTTTTGGCGGGCAGACAGGCTGTCAATTTTTTATGGAGAAAAGAGGTATAATAAACTAGTGCTTATCATGACCTTTTAATAAGTAAATGGCCGAGGGAGGCATGCATTCTGAACAGAGCGAGAAATGGGATTTGCGGGTGTGCGCAGCGCTTGCCGGCGAACGCGACGACGCCTGCCCCGGCTAGCGCAGGGCTTGAGGCGCGGTGGAAGCGCTCTGCGCCCCGGGGAGGGCACACGGGCGCCGTCGGCGCTGACTTGGAGCCGCGCTGCCCCCCTCCGCGCCCGCAGGCAGCTCCGCGCTTGGCCCCAGCGCCGCCGCCGCGCCCTTGGCCCTAGCGGCCGTTTAACGGTCGCGGCGACAGGTGCGGCGCGCGCCGCCGTCCCGCCCC
>NW_020451093.1:3508610-3548142 GCF_003343035.1 Apteryx rowi | reverse complement strand
GCGGGCGGCGGCGGGAGCGGCGCGGCGGCGGCGGGGGACAGCGGGCGGCGGCTAACGCCCGCGAGCGGGACCGCACGCACAGCGTCAACACGGCGTTCAGCGCCCTGCGCACGCTCATCCCCACCGAGCCGGCCGACCGCCGGCTCTCCAAGGTGGAGACGCTGCGCCTGGCCGCCAGCTACATCGCGCACCTGGCCAACGTGCTGCTGCTGCGGCCCTGCCCGCAGCGCCGGCCCTGCCCGCGGCCGCAGCCCTGCCCGCAGCGCCGGCCGCCGCGGCCCGTCTGCACCTTCTGCCTCAGCGCCCGGCGCCAGCGGGTAAGCGGCGGCCGGGCCCCGGGGGGGGSGGGGTCTGCTTCGGGTGGCGCGAAGGAGAGCGCCGGTGGCCGTGCTGCTCTCTGGCCCGTGCTTTGGGGGTTTCTTTGTAGTTTTGTTTTGTTTTTTGTCCCCTCTCGCAGCACCGGGATGGAGAGAAGGCGCTGTCCGCTTAAGCTGTCAGCAGACCTGAGGCAGCGGAGAAGCGGGCGCAGCTCTGCCGCTGACTGCGACGCTGCCTTGGGTGACTTCTCCGCGCTCCTGCCCTGTGTTTACACCTCAGCAATGCAGGCCTGAAAGAGCTGCTTTTTTTAAAGCCTACAGCAGGCTGCTCTGCACTTGGTTTTACGTGGTGACCGGCTTATTCAGGGTGTTTTGCAAGCGAAATTGAACGCTGTTGGGACAGTTGCAGCTGGTGTGGCAGCTATTTTAGTGCGAGAAATGTTAAACCTAAGCAGCCAAGACCTGATGGCTCCTAAACCTGTGTCACATGGTGAAACTTGAACATGGAAACACGCAGTGTCTCCTTGCTGGGGGAAGCTGTCATAAACACATGGCGCTGTGCGCCCTCAGCTGAGACGGGGCTGCACGCCATGATGCCGCCCACTCCTCCAGTTGTACCCTAATTCCTGCGTGTGCGTGTGATACTGGCAGCTGACGTGCTCAGGAGGTTGCAGCGATGCTGGGAGATGCTTGGAGGTGTTCACAGAAAGTCAGGAAACCACCAGTGAAAGTATCATGGTTCAGCGTGTGCATGGACGCAACTGAGGGTCTCAAGGGATGTAGCCAGGACAGGAGAGGGAAGTGAAGAAGCCCTGCGCAAGCAATGCTTTTTCTTAACAGTGCAAGTTGTGCCAGTCCTTTAAATATTCAATGGGATATTCCTAAGTCTGTGTTTAGTGAGCACAGAATAGGGAGGGCTCTATCTATAGCCCAGGTCACTCCCAAATTGTGCCTGTACATCACTAATGCCATTTATCTCTCCTCAGTTTATCAGCCTGTGTCCTTTTTACTTCTTAAAAAAAAGTCTAAAAAGTAAATGTGCATGTTATGTTTCCTATTTTGAACATAAATGAAACAACAGGCTAAAATCTTAAACCCCAGTAATGGTGGATTAAAAAAAGTGTAGCTAGTTTAATTTTGCTATTTTTTTTAATTAGGGCTTAATTAATCTTAACTCTTTACTTTATGAGGCACTCTGTATTCTTTAAAAGCTTGGTAACTACCATTCTGAGATATGCTGCAAAGAATACTTGTCTCTTTTTTCCTCCCCTGATGCCATTTGTTGAGTTCTCCTGGCCAGCCTTGTTTCTTTAGCCAAATACAGGGACCGAAGAAAAGTACTGTGTTATTGACGTTACTCTCAATGTAGAGAGTGTTTTCTCTTCTTCCCCTGTGTAAACACAAATTGAACCCTGGAATTTATTATGGAGAAATCAGCAAGAACAAGATCTTGGTACGTTGTTCATGGAACTCTACATTTTTGGTTCTTCTCCTCCCCTTACCCTACACTGCCCCAACCCACACTGACCACCTTATGTTTATCGCTTTAAGGAAAAAGTCCTTTTTTTACCTCTAGAACCTGTAATAAACGTCTCCTTTAAAATCCCAATCCAGCAAAATACTGAAGCAAAGTTCCAGTGATTACACATCATGTGGGTCTACTCATGTAATAAAGGTTACATGCAGACTTCTGTACTTTCCTCGATTGAGACACAAGCTTTCTATTTTTAGGTTTCTATCCTTAGTTTTCTTTTAATAGGGAATAAATTGCTGCCAGATTATGATTTTTGTTTTGTTTTGACATTGATTCCCTAAGCTGAAACTCTTTCATGTTTATACAGAGTGCTTTTAAATTTTTTTGTATATTGTGTGTGTGGATGTAGATTTCTGAAACCTGCCTTCCTGAATTTTGTTTTTTTAATGGCTTTGGAAAAGCTTGTCTTTTAAAAAAAAATTCTGTACTTTTCAATTAAAGCTGATCTTTACAGTAAATTCTGCATTCTTATGAATACATTAAATCAAAGCATCTGAACTGCTTTATAGACAATATAAATATATCCACTTAGCTGTATCATTCAAAGTGATACCTTAAAATGGCAAAAAAGCAAGGAAATTCCCAACAGTTTGGGGGGAAGTTTTGTATTAAATATGCTTGGAATTCTGCAATTCATAAGCAGGTCAGTGAAATACAAGAAATTCCACTTAAACATGAGGAAAAAAAACTTTTCTATGGTGAGGGTGGTCAAGCACTAGAGCAGATTGCGCAGCGAGGTTTGGAGCTGTTCAGACCCCGACTGGACCCAGTCCTGAGCAGCCCGCTCCACCGACCCTGCCTGAGCTGGGGTTGGGCTAGGCGATCTCCAGAGGTGCCTGCCAACCTCAGCTATTCTGTGACTCTGTGAAATAAGTTATTTCAGGTTTTCAAAATGTTAAGTGATGCTACTGCAGTTTTAACAGTAGCTCTTTGCAAATGTGATGTATTTAGATTTAATATTATATTTCTATGATAGTTATTTAATGGAAGTAAGCAGAAAGTGAGGTCCACTTTTTCACTAGAGTATTAGCTGAAAGCTCATTACTTGAAGCTCTTTCATAAATAATTTGTGCAGTTCTGCAGGAGTTTGGTTTTCTCATTTTAAATGGGATTTCATATTCCTAGTTTTGTGTAACATTTATACAAATATTTTTCTGCCTGCTTCCTTGAAGTCACTGACACGAGCAGGAGCAAACTGTTAAAGACTTGGCCATATCTCCTGCTTAATGGGGCTCAGTGTAGCATTAAATTCTTCTATACTTACTCAGGATAAACTGTTGAGTTCAACTGGGCTTGAAGATTTCAGTATTATGCTCCAGGTTTCAATTACTAAATAATATTGGAATTCCAGTAACACTGATTGATCTCGACAGAAATTGGGCTCCAGAGCCCTGTGGCCCAAATACTCATGGTATAGACAGATAATATCTGTCCAAAACAATTATGATCATAATTTCTCTGTGGAACAGACCCCAAGCCTGCACTTATGCATATGTAATACTTTGTGTATTTGAACAGAAATGGGGACAAATCCTTACCTTTGCTGAAGTTTATTTACAGTTTAAAACTTCTCTGCCCCCAGGAGCAAAAACAGATACAGGATTGAGCTGTTACTGTTTAGTGGTCTTCCTATAAATCTAGGAAAAAAGAAATTTAATTTCTAGAGACACAGATGAATTAATGCTCAGATCTCACATCTAAACAGTATAAACTAAACACTAGCTCACTCATTAGGCATTTTATTGAATTTATACTATATGAGTTTGTGTGTGATATCAATTCTATTTTTTTAATTATTTGGTGGAGAGGCACTGTTTGTGGCATGCACAAATATATACTTATAAGCTGAAATTTTTAAACTTGAGTGTCTAAAAGTGAGTACCTTAACTGATATTCAGGCACTGGAATGATACATGTTTTTCCAGAGGTGCTGAGCACTCTCTTGTTCTACTGAAGACATTATTTTTTCTACATATTTGCTTGTGTATACTGTTCTGTATGTATGAATAAAAGCATGCCTAATACAAATCCCATATTTGTTTTCCTCTATACACTTGGCTATTCAATTTATATGATGCATAGATAAAGCAAAAATGGTGAGATATACACCATTTGATCTTATATCCTATTAAATGATTGTTAAAATAGCCCAAGCATAGTACTTTATATAAATCATTGTACTTAGTCTGCTGCGTGACAATGTAAAAACAGCACCAAGCAAAACAAATAAATCATGTTGTGTGATTTTACTGGTTAAGTTTAAAGAAGTATTTGAACATAGTATTTGGTTATTTATAAACTAATCATAATGTAATTTCAAAGTACTTTTAATATGTTTGCTATTATTTTTAATTCTGTTCTTCAAAACTGCAGTTTCCTTTCTAATACCTTCTTGAAAAATCTGCTCCTTTACAAAATCTGTATGTTTGCAAAATGTGCTTATATTTGCTGAAACAAACTGTATTTTTGTTACTAATTTAAACAATAAACTATGAACATTATGGTAGTAGTCCTCTTCTTCTATACCCATCTCAGTTAAAAAGATAAATGTATTTTATCTTTGTCTTTTTCAAATCTACCTATACAAGATGGCAGCAACTGGCTACATATAATGTATGTATATACACTACTAAAACTTTTTATGAGCACTGGCAGCATAGTTGCATAAAACCAGAGGCTTTTAAACCATTGACTATGAAGCAGTTATGTTTTGGAGGTGGCATCCTGACCCTGTCATGTCTCCTCCTGTTTTGCACTACGGAAGTCACACTACGGCTGAGGTGTCCAACCAAGACACGAGCTACCTCTCCCCCCTGTATCTAACCTGTGGCCAAGCTGGGCTGTGCTGCAGGCTTGGCCGTGGCGCTGAAGATGCATTCCAGGTGCTCTGGTGAAACTCTAGGCATTGGTCTGCAAGCTCAGGCTGAGCAATGGTCAATAATTAAGCTTATAGTGTGAATGGTCTGTATATTCCAAATGCCATGTTTCACCATAATTTTCTTTTGATGTTACGTGTTTGTGAGTGGAAGGGTTTATGGTTCCTAAGACAACAAACATGACATCATTGCAAAAGGTAAAGCTTATTAGTTAAGTGACTACATTAGAACTCTGCCAAATTTACCATTTGAAATGACCTTTTAGATGTCAAAATGATTCTCACAAACACTGACGCAATCTTTTGTGTCCCTTTCTGAAAGCCAAATAATAATACATCTTTAATCATCATATTTAATCTTAAATCATCAGATACTCCCCCCTTATATATTCCATATGAGCCCTTTCACAGGGGCAATAAAACAGGTAGGTGTACGAAAAGAGCCCATTGAAAACAAGATTAAAAAGTCTTTGATGTCATAGGCTACTAGATCTCCCAGATGTGCATGAAGAAGAGTCTCTTAGATCTTCAACTTCCTCCCGCAAAAAAGCTATTATTTTCTGTGTTTTGGGCTGTTCAGCTGTGAGACACTAAGATATTATGTTGAGAGAATCTCACTAGAAAATAAATAAATAAAAACATAACAGCTATCTAAATACCACTTAAAGAGAGCAGTAAGGTCCTGAGTAGTAATAAAAGCTAAAGGAGAATGGAAGAAGGCTGAGAGAAAAATGGTATAAAATTAGCTAAATCAGGCAGCATACTGTCAAGGAAGAAGATCTAGGGGATATATTATACCAGGAATCCTTTGAAGGTTGAAGAAACGTGTTTCTAAAGAATTAACATGGGGATTGTGGAGGAGGAAGGGAAAACGATCAGAGGGATAAAAAATACTGTAGGGTTTTGTGAAAGCTTGGAAAAAAGACTTAATACTGAGAAAAAAACTGAACTGTGGATGCTCTGATCATATTTCTTCAAAACGTTTTACAAAATTTGGGTTTACATACGTATCTAGGCAGCCCAGTTCCAGTGCCGTTTCAAGTTAAATCCTTTAACTAGTATATTATAGAGTTTCAGAAACCCTGGGAATTCATAGCCTTTTTGAAATTGTACAGTAATGAATACCAGATTCCTCTGGAGAGGGGAAGAGGGAGAAAGAAGAGCGAGTGGAACCTGTGGGCCGCTCAGCAGGATATTCTCCCCGGTGCCGAGAGGAATCCTGGGTTCCAGCCCGGGTCACTAATCACCCTGAGGAACGCTCTGACTCCCGCAGGCCTGCTGCACCTCCTCCTCATTGAGCCAGGCATACAAGGCATAGCTGGGGGCTATTTTGAGACTCCCAAGTGGCCTCTGGTGAGAGGTAGGTATCTCGATGCTCAGCTTCGCATGGACTGCAGTACAACTGGCCATGAACTGGGCAACCAATGAAAGATTTTATTTTTAAATTAAAGCTTAGGTATTTAAGGTCACTTAGGCAACTAGCAAAGAGCCTCATGAATTACTCTGCTACAGTTAGGGACCTCAATAATGCCTAACTGAAAATTCAGATGTATGTATGCATTTTCCCCAGCAGTAAGCCAGTTTAAAGCAGTCCTTTCTCCAGCCTCTCTTTCCTGACCCCTCAGCTATGTCATTGCGACTCTTTGTTGATCCTCTCTGAAACCAGATGAGATAAATGATTTATGTTTAGAAGAAAAAGAAATCTGTCTCTTACAGGGATTTGACCTACTGATACAAGTGAACTATAATGCAACAAAGGGAAAACAACCCCAGTTTTGGTGCTAGATAAAATGTTCATGTAACTAAACACTTAGATACTGAATTGCTTTAAAAGAGCCTTATCTTCTCTCGTTCACTTACTATTTTCACATCACACTAGCGTTGTGAGGTTTTAATTAAACATTTGTAAATTGCTCTGGGTTCTTCCAAGGGAGAAGCCAGTAGAAATAAGACAATTTCACTGAAATGGGTGATGAAATAAGTAAGTGATAAAAGTAGTTCTATTCATTATAGCAACTCTAACATCTCTAACATCTCTGATTGTCCTTCTTTCACATTATTAAAATCAGCCTTACTTTCCAAACATAAGTATGCAGAGCATGCATGCATTTTTAAATGCAAAGATTATAGCAAAAGGTAATTGTTTCAAGAACAAGAACTTGGCAGAAAGGGTAGGCATCTGTCAGGTCTCGATAAGATCAGACAGCTGTGCCCTATCCTGAAAGGGTGCTCGGAAGGTAGGCTTTCCTAGGGAAATAACATCTTTGCTATGAAAAGGAACAAAATGTAATGAATTATCCAAACAAGTCAAGAAAGCAAACTCTCAGAGCTCATTTTTATCTGAAATAGCAACCCTGTATCAGGAAGAAAAAACTCAGGATGAGAGGAGGATGACAACTTTACCAAACAGTAGAGCAATAAGCAGTGAGAGGATCATCTCATTTTAAGTTCTAATCTAAAGGATTAATTTGATTGAAAAGGTAAAGGTAAGAGGCCACTTCGGCAACAATAATCACACCAGAGGGCCACTAAGACAGGAAGAGAGCTGCAACATATGACGCCTAAGAAAGGCTATGGGAACACGGGTGTTTAAACTGGAGAAGAAAAGGATAAGGATGGCAGTCTCATAATAGCTAAAGGGGAAGACGTAGCCAGGCTCTTCCCAGAGGTGCGCAATGAAAGGACAAGTAGCAATAGTCAAACTGCAATAAGGGAGATTTTGATTTTACATAAGGAAAGACAATCTTCACCCCGAGCATGGTTAAGCACTGGAACAGGTTGTCCAGGGAGGCTGTGCAACCCTCCTCCTTGGAGATCTTCGCAGCTGGACTGGGCAAGGCCCTGAGCTACCTGATCTAACTTTGATGTCAGCCTTGCCTTGAAAAGGGAGGACGGATCAGGTAACTTGAGAGGTCCTTTTCATCCTCATTTCTTCTGAGATTCTATGAAATTAAGAGTTTGTGATTCTCTGGAAAAAGAGGGCTGTAGAACAGAATTATAAGAAAACCTTCAAAAAGAATCAGTGCATTTAGAAAATTCTTAAGATTTCATGGGAAACAAGTCTCCTAATGCTTCTTAAGCAGTGCCAGGATCTATTATTCCAGGTGTGAATGAGAGGTATCTAGGTATGCATGTCAACAGGAGAGTGAAAGAAGCTCCTGGAGAAATGAGGAACTGAACACACTTATAAGAGGGGGTTTCCAAAATAGAAACAGTCAGAGGTAGGGCTCTGTTTCTAAGGCTGTATCATGAGGTGCACCCCAGTCTATTCTGGGCTTGAATTAGTAACATGTTTTTTAATGATCTAAATGATGGGTTAAGATTTAAATTAAGAGATGATACATTTGGAGGGTAGGATTAGAATACAACACAAACACAAAAAGAAGAGAAATGTTCTTAAAAAGTAAGATGCAATTCAATATGGAACTATACATAGTATACTACATACAGATAGGAAGAACCAAGTGCACAAACAAATGATGAAAAATGACTAGCAGAAAATGATTTCTGAGGTGTAGCATATCATAAACAAAATGACAAACCTTTGCAAAGTAAACCTCATAGGGGGATGCATATTTCATCAAAATCACTTTCAGCACTGTTTTCTATGATTATTAGCCCTTCCATAAGTTCTGTCTAAGGAATATCTAGCTGGGTGGAAAATCTATTTAAAGTTGTAACTTAAAAGAATATTATGTGTAGAGAAGTATGTAGTCTAGCTACTGAGGCTGTGCAAATGAAATGACGGAGGGGGACTTGACACTGTGAATGCCAAGCAAACTAGATAACAGAATGACACAGGCTATTTATAACCTATTAAAGAACTAATAGAGGTCTACTGAAGACACCTGCAGCACTATAAAAAGAAGTTATGAGAACCTGAAATTTTCAAATGTAACATTTAAGGAACACATGGTGCTGCTAATGACCAGAGCCTGAGTGTATGCCAAATGCATGGCTATGGTAATTAATATATAAGAAATGCCTGATAGAAATTTTAGCCAATGGGAGAAGTCAGGATAAAAGATATAACAAACTGATTCAAGTTACAAAAAGGAGAACCATGGGCTGCTGGATTCAGGCTGCAGGATACTGAGGTCCTACTGCCTGCTGTCTTGTTACCACTGCAGCAGATGCTTTTTGTTATTACCGTACTGCTTGAAGAAAATCTGAGTGCAAAAGGCAGCCTTTAGGAACAGGCGTGGTGAGAGAAAATGAAGTGAGAGTTTCTGGGCGATGCAGGAGGCAGTGTCTGCAACACGCGATACCTGAACTGCCTCGTAGCTACGCGGCCAACGCTGGAATAGCCGAGCCCAGGTCAGGAGCCTTGAAGGGCCAGGAGTGGCCAGCGAGACGGACCCAAAGAGAAACAACCAACAAAAGCAACCTGCAGCGTGCCTGGGCTATGCCCAACGTAGCTGAATCCAGCTAGCGGCAGAATAAAATCAGAGGCTGCTTTTCTGCTACATAAAACGTGTTACTGCTTACTTTAGCATCTGTAATGAAATAAAACAGAAATAAAATGCATGTTATGGTATGCCTTGACATTCCAGCAAATGCCATAACATTAGAGTATACTTTATTACAAGAGACAAGCCATTGATTGGCACATTTCAGCTGTCAGCTGTGTATTACAAATGAGCAGATCTGTTCTGTGCAGAAACTGTATTTCGCTGCAGTATTGGTGTGGAAGGGTCATATAGTTTGTGCCATCTCAGCGTGTTGCATACAGTCGGGTGGCCCAATTTCCCCTGGGATGGGAAATATACAGGAAAAATTACTTAACAAATCAATACTGTTAGGAAAACACCATCACTCTTGAAATGCTTTAATTAAGCCAGTTAAACTGTTCAATTAATTAAAACAATTTAAAAGGCACATTCTCATTTCCATTACGGACTTTAAAGATCTTATGGCCTCTAACAGTATAAAAGGGTCCAAAAGTAGCCACAATGTAAATAAGAATTACCGACATTATTTTCACTGGCATTATTTACAGTTAGCGATCTTCTCATGTTGGCTCAATTATCATCCTAATTCTAAAAGGCTAATAATTTCACTCCATTACCCTCCAGATCAGGTTCTCTCTTTCATAAGTAGTTTAACAGATGCCAAAAGAAAAAAATGTTTAAAAGAGCCTAAGTGATGTAGAGAAGGGAGGCTGTTGAAAGACAGGATTGGGCAATTCCTGCATCAGTGATTTAAGAGATAGTTGCCCACCATCTCCATCTACTTTAAAGTTATCGTCAGTACCAGCAGAAACATAAATTTTGGAGGTACCACTGTTGATGGACTGGTGCATTATCTTAAACCAGATCAATAGCAGTTTCAAAGGAGACATCAGACTGTTAGTTGTGGTGGCTAGGGATCTGGTTACTTCTGCCAGCTCTGCTACCCACGTAGTAACCTCTGCTGCAGGAAAAGGACATACAGTTGAAGCAACAGCATCTAAAACTGCACAGACAGGAATTTCCAGGATTCACCTACCAATATGTAACTTCATTTGAATTTCTACACTGTTTGGGGCTTTGAAAATGAAATTAAGAGGGTTTTGAAAAAATTGCCATTATTCAGATGTTGATTAAAAAATGATAGTACATGCAGATATATAGTATCTACATACATCCTAACACATTTTGCGTACTACTTCTAGACCGACAGTTACCAGAACCCCACCAAAACTGACCAATGTTGAAATGAAAAGGAATACAAGAGACCTACTTTGTATATTCCAAATTGAGAAAATGATCATACTAACACAGAAGAATTTATAAGGGTGAACTTCAGCAGAAGAGCAATGAACAGAGTGCATCATCTCTCCACGGTCACTACCAGCCTACCTCCACGAAGACACTGGCAGCGGTATATCCCGTTCACCGGCTCTGCCAAGCAGAACGAGCTCTGCAGCCACACCACAGGGAGGAGGAGTCAGGAAACAAGATTTTCTGCTCAATATGTTTGTTCATTTTTATTTTCAGTCCTTTATAAAAAGCTGTAGGATTGAAATACGCTTTTCAGTAACTTAACTCAAAAGAGCATATTCTGTAATCTCCACTGAAAAAGTCCTGGGACACACAGCTGCTGTTCCCAAACAATGTCAGCAGAGCAGCTGAGCGACATGCAATTCCAGGCCTGGAAGAAAACAGGAAAGAGCTCAGTGCACGCCGGGGGAAAACACCAACAACCCCCCCATCTGTGTGGCTACCTGATGCCATATCAGATGCTGTGTGGGCTTTGTCGTGAGGCCCTGACAAGTCAATCTGCTAGCAGAATTAGAATATTCTATTAGAAAGTCTCCAAGCACCAATTTCTTTCAGGACTGGTATTCTGCTATGCTCCCATTTTAGGCAGAAGGGAAGCCTACATCTTACTTTGCTTTAACGTTTAAGGATATGTTTCATTTCCTAATAATTGTGTGTCACCTTGGAAAATAAAATAGCTCCTGTTCTAATTGTATATGAAAGTATAACTAAAGCAAATTTTATGGCACTGATTAAGTGCTGCATTCACTAAAGTTTAGAATTCTATTACGGATCTTCCTATATTGGTGTTTGGTATGCTGCACGGTAAGTAAGAAAAATCAGATTTCAGGTGCTTACAAGCATGACAAATAGGCACTGAAGTGGCCTTTAGCACTGTGATATAGGAACTGAGAGGAAATTAAAGTATTCAATATCCTGAGGTGCCCGAGTCCTCTGCAGATGGGTCTTGGAGACTTGTTACTAATATAGCCAAAAGAAAATTCCCCCAGTTTTCAAACTTGCAAAAGAAAGAATCTTAATGCATACAATATAATGTGAATAATAATAACACGGACACTAACTTGCAGCTATTACTGTAGGTGTTCATCTCTAAACCAAATCCACGATTTAGCGTAAGAAGTCCCTTTTATAGTAACAAAACTTCAACTTCATGAGGTTACTGTACATTTCTGTGTTAATTAGGGGCTTTGCCTAATTTAATTCAAGGTTGCTGACAGAAAGACTTGTGATCAGGGGTATTTTAAACTTGTGACTGACAGTAACAGCAGTGCTACGGCCTACTGTCTCAGTTGGACTATGTGTTCTGCTCATCTTCACATCCCAACATTTCATTAAATAAGTTAATGGTTAATAGCTAATTTTAAAATGTACCTATATTTGTATAGATTCATATTTGTATAAATCTGCATTTTATAATTTGATGTATGATTTAAATGTGGATATCACATTACATGCTTTTATTTTTGTGCCTGTTTCCATCTGGCAGGTAAATCTGTGAAAAGAAATGTATTCATAGACAAACACATAGATATAGAGATGGCCTGAAAATATTTATATATTATATAATCCACTTAGACAGGAAGACAATATCAGTAGGCATCTGATAATTAGGTGCCATTAGCATATGCATGAAGATATTTTTTCATCTGTTCCACTGCATTGAAAGCATGGAGGTTTAGTCTTTTAAATTCAAGAACTTCTCTGGTTTAGATTTTCATAGAGATGGAGGTGTTACAATTCTGAAATAAAGTTTAACATTAAAGAGAGTCCCAAAAGATTATAATAGTGATACTTCCCTAATCCTCCAGCAAACAAAATTCTGTATCTTTAAATGAAATACACTTAAACTATTTGGGTTGTAGGTCAAATCAAAATGTGGAGCACTAGCAGATTAGAACAACAAATTGGCTATTACTAAGTAATATACACAGGTGTGACCCAGCAAAGGTCAATAGCCAAACATTTTGTTCAAGTGTGGAAAGCTAAAAATACACTGTGCAATTACAGTTTATATAAATAGGTGATGTACAGCAGCCTTCCAAGGCCAGTGCAAGTGAAAAAGTGTGATTAATTACCTAAAATTGAACTGACCTGTACATGACAAGACTATGAAATATGAACAGCTGAGCAGTTTTATGAAAGAAATGAACTGGTACTTTATAAGATTATTAGAATTTATGTTGGTTTTGTGAATAATTGTGTCCTTGATTGCTTTATCTGTTTTCCCACTCATTAAACCATCCCTTATAAATGAAATTTAATTATTGCTTAAACAGAATCTGAGCACATCCTCAGACCCAATAATATAATAATTCATGATAGCACATCAATTCAGAAGCTCCTTCAGCAGCACGCAGAGCCCATCTGGGTCGCAGTGTGCTGTGGACCAACACTTTGCTACCTGTCCTTATGTTATGGGACAGACAGAAGCAAATCAACCAGGGGATGAAATCAGGTAGCTGTTGCTTGTATTCCTACTTCTCCCTTAAAGCCAACCTCCGTACACCTACGATGCCTTCAGGACAAGCCCGTGGTATGACGCCAGTGATTCCCCACTGGCCCCACAGCGGCCACCCGGATGACACACTCCTTCAGGAGCACACCAGGAGGAAAGAGGGCTGTGCTCCTACTCACCAAGAAGAAACGAATTAAAATGATAGCAAAAATTAGACTCCTCTTGGGATGGTGGCAACCAGGACACCTCGGGATGCCAGAGTCGGCGATAGCCAGGAATGCAGTTCCCAGTGCTGAGTAAGTGTTTCAGGCTCTCCAAAGACTTAGGCAGATATTGCTGCATCTGTTATGTCTGAATCTAGTCCAAAGCAGTAAAAATCAGCCCAGTTTTATTTGGTGATATTCTTCATGCCTCCTTTCAGTGGAAGGAGGGTTCTTTGAAAATTTAATATCAATGCAAAGACAACCAAACACTATATCCAGCCGTGACATTTCTGTAAAGGTTTCGGAATCACAAACAAGATCTGGATTCTGCAGCTGACTGTCATCCATGACACTCAGGTGCCAAAATAGAATACAGATTTAACAATACATGATTTGGTACACTCAAACTCTACATCAAAAACCTTAATTCATACAGCCAAGATTCATCACTAATCAATTTTATAAATACATCTTGGTACACTTCCCATGCCACTTAATCTTTTGAAAATACTAGTTACTGTTGGGCCAAAAACATCTTTTATGTCTAGAAAGTCTTTAAATTCAAAATACACTTGGTACTTCCGTATCAATATCAAATAATCACCGCTCCTGAATAAAGTCTGATGCATGATTTATCTAATAAATCTACCAAATTAAGGCTTGAAAAGAGAAAATACACTTGTTATGTCAAAAAAAAAAGCTGGGTGGAATAACCTGGGAACTACAGATACATTAGTCTGACCTCAATAATATGTGAGTCTTTGGAACAAAATTTGAAGGATTTTATTTAATGGAAATAAATGGAGAGAAAAATAACGGTTACATACCAAAGACAGATTGTGCCACACTTACGCACTCTCTCAAGAAAGAACAAAAAACCCACAGCAAAACTCTACACGTTTGTAGATGAACAACCATATGTGAGGCAAACCCGGAGCCATTATGTTTTCTGTAATATTCCATGTGCAGCTGTGAATATCTGCATTAATGCCAGTTAATCTGCAGAGCTATGAAGTGAGAAAAGGGAGTGTTGGCCACGGTACTGGAGATATCCACTACTCTTCAAACACTGCAACCAAAACGCTGTAACCTCACATCCTCCTGGACCCTACCGGGGCTGAGCAGATGGAACCTCACTAAGCCGCCTCATTCAAACACAAACGCATAACAAAGCGATAAACGGGAAGGGTTTGTCATGATACCAAAGCAGGGCACCAGCAACGGTTTTACTAAAAGTACTTCTCACTTAAATCTTTCCGTGATGCTTCCAGTCGAGTGAGGAGTTCATGGTTTGAACCAGGACTAGCAGCATACCATTAGTCTAAATAAATCCAGTTTGCATTAAAAAAACAGTAAAATAAAAACCAAAGAAAAGAGTCCGTGGGACAGCATAGTGTGGCTCTGTTTTTATGTGGCCCATCAACTTCAATCATTTCTGCAGTCATCTGAGCTTTTGCATCCTTGCAATTAAGGCAGAACTTATCCCTTACGTCCTACAGTAAGAGGATGCCTTTCAGCTTGTTTTGGGGTTATTTTTTTGGAATGCCTGGCATTTTTCTCTTTCATTCCTACTCCAGCTGAAATTTGGATTTTTTTTCTCCTTCCAGCAGTCAAAGCTCTAGAGACCAAATAACGTGAAGATGAAAAATTCCTCCTGCTCAGCTCTTTAATTTAAACATTTTTGTGCTCTCATTTTCTTTATTTCTTGTAATTCCTTGAAATATTATGGTCAGCAGAAAATGTACCATTTAACTGCCTCTTTTTTCCTGAAACCATAGGAGAAACCCTCCATCTTTTTGGGACAAACAAGCCGAGATAAGACTCTCCTTTGTTCCTTTTGCCATGACTGAAGAGAAATTGCTTGCCCCACTGGATTATAACTTCATTTTAAAGGGATTTTCTTAATAAGTGGAAAGTAAGAGTCAGACTACAGAAAGACAGATGGGGGGCAGAAAAGCAGAAGAGATCCACAAGAAGAATAAACTTCAAAAGACTTTTCTCCTATTTTGCAGATACCATATTCTAATTCTGACGTGTACCTCCTCCTTGTAGGATAATTCTTTCTGCAAACTTTTTCATATCAGCTATGTTGAGTTGAGGGAGGTTTTTCACATAAAATGTCATCTTGTGCATTCCACTGCCTTACAAGTGGCCCTACTGTTTTGTCAGGCTGCATTCCTGTAATTTCATTAAACACCCTGAGGACAGTATTAGTTGCAACAGTGTTAGATACGGAAGAGGATGTGAAATGGAGTCTTAATTCTGAATTCCCTGGTCAACCTTGTTGTTCAAATAGAAATAAAGAGTGTGGAAGAAAAGCAAACAGGAGGAGGAGAACGCAGTTTTCTTTGCTTATTCAAAGGATAACGATATCCTAAGGGAATTAATATACGAAAATGAAATTGTACATAGGACACCTCTAGTACATCTAGTAAATCTTGTAGGAAAAACAAAAAGAAAAATCAATAACAAGAAACTATTCACAAGGAAGATAAATAAGAAAGCTGTGAGTAAGTCAAGCTTGCTAGAAGCAACACTTTGGAAATGCATATATTGTTTGCTGGGTTCTAAGACTTGAAAATTATTATTCATAATCCAGGTTGAAATTTAGTAAAGATGTTTACCCAGGGTTCACCTCTTCCTTTATGTAACCTGATCTCATATCAATTACCAGGGAAAGAGAAAACTTGGCAAATCTCTTCAGCGCAGTACACAGCATGTACAGTTTCTGCTCAAAACAGTTTTTGCACTCTGCCCAGAGACGTATGCATGTTAAAAAAGCTAGTTCACATGCTATTCTGCTCCTTTGCATAGATGGTAACTTCTGTTAAAGTTGGCTGATTTTTATTTAAGAGGAACAGCAAAACAAAAGCATAGGTTCACATCAACAAAGCAGCATGCTGCACCCACTTCACAACCACACCAACAACTGCACAACGTGTAGGAGAGAAAAAAAGTACTCCACACATCAGCAAGCCTGCCAGTTCTACAGAGCAGACTTAACACAATGTATGTAACAGGAATGAATAATGACAGTTTTTTATAACCTGTTCATTTAAAAAGAGGTAGTCAGATCTTCTTCAAATTACCACCATAATTACCTCTTTCTATTGAAACTATGCATAATAAAAATAAAGTCCAAATGAGAACTGAGTAAGTTCTGAAATAGAAGAAAAAACAGTCACTGAATGAACTGGAATGACATTCAACTGAACGACCGGAATTCGTCTGCAGATGTGCTATAAAGTACATGTATGTAAAATCAGAAAACAGACATAATGCTAGTCCGATACTGATGCAAATGAATTAACTTATATTTGTTAATGCTGACAATATGCCTCTAATTCTTATATCATGTGTATGTAAGTTTGTTTTAAAGGACAAGTTCCTATCTACCTAACCAATCCTTCGACCTTTGCAAAGCTTTTGAATTGGGAATGAGACCTGGACGCTTGAGCAGTACTTACGTCTGCAGGTAAGTCAACGTTCTAAGAGTCACCACACGTAAGGGACTGGTGTCTCAGTGGCCATCTCTCAATTTGTCAAATGATACATATTAAAAATTACAGGAAAAGTCTATTTTTGGTATATTTAAGGACTGGTCATGTATTCTAGCGTATCAGCATCAGCGAAGCCTGGCAAACAGAAAGATTGTGGTTGAAATTCATATTAATACAGCACAAGGTCTCCCAAAAGACTTTTATCTCTCACTAAATGTTTTGTTAAAGATTTAACTAGAAAAAAGCTAGTGATATTGTAAGGCTTCTCTGCACTGGGCCCACATTTACCCTGAAAGAGTTTCCTGCACATTGTCTCATTTATTAAAAATAAATGCAAACACAGAACATACAACAAAAACTCCTTTTTCAGTACTCCAATAAACACAACATTTATTTTTCAGGAACTGCTGAATGATGACAGTGCTAACCCTAAAATGATTTACTGCAGTCAAACTTCATGCCACTAATAAAACCCTTTTATTTTAAAATATGCAACACTAAAGTAAAGCACAAGACAGGATGAAGGGAAAAAGCCCTAGGTACTGATTCTTATTATATCATATTTTATAACTTAAAGACTTAGCTGTGTCAAGGTTTTAAAACATTTAATTCTTACATTTCCACCTTCTATTTTTCCGCTAAGGTGTACTTTATCAAATGGTTACACAACTAAATAGGGATGGCCTGACTGACCTCTCCCTTCTCTTAAAAGTCCAAGATGAATTCCCACTTACGATAAATGATCAAAGTTTTATAGACTAATGACAGGTTAAAATACTCTTTTTTTTTCAGTTTTACTGAAATACTGTCATTAAGACTAACAATCTAAAGTAGCTAAGAGAATGAGTAAGCAAGATGATTTACACAGATGATAGTGCAATGGAAAGAAGTAGGACAAGATTCTTTGAAATTTTTTGTTGCTAAACCATTAAAAAGATTTACACCAAGGTCTTTAAGTGAAAAGAGAGCGTTGCCAAAGAGGTCTAGCAGCTCTCCTATCAATAAAATACTCTGCCACATAAATTTAGCCAAACTCTCAGGATAAAACCTGATTAAAAGCTAGAAGGAACTTGCTTTATCATGAGAGAGAGCCCACCAACCCAGTATCCAAAGAGATCGCCCACAAAATCAGTCAGTACAATGGTACTTTTATAACACTTCCACACCACTGCATCTCCTATATTTTCCCATGAGGCGATACTATGAAAATTCGGGAAGTACTTAGCATAAGAGAGGTAGAGCACAGGTTTGAAACCAGGACACAGCTATGCTGAAATTATTTAGGGTTAGGCACAGCATTAAAACTATATATTTTTCTGTAATGGGCTGATCCATACCTTATATTACAAAAAGTCTTGCCATACAGAAGACTCACAAAATATGTATGCATCCTTATAAGGTTTTATTTTTTCAGAAGGTCCTTTAGTTAGAGGTTGATGTAGTACAAGCTCGTATCTTTTTCCCATCCCACCTGCTACAGTTTTTGGTTATTAGAGATAGCCTAAGGAGGCAGTGATCAGATCTGGATTCAGCTGTAACACAGGTTCAGCGTCAAGGCTTGATTTTACAACTGTACTAGCACATAAATTTGGAATGTGAAAGCAATCATATTTGATAAAGTTTTCAACAAAATTTTGAGACAAAACAGCTGAAAGAAACCAGGAAGCTTTCTGCTGCTCAGTATACCAGAACATTATTATTTGTTTGGTGCCAAAAACGGGCTTAAGGCTGTAAAACACAAGTGTTTTGACAGTCCTTGCTTCAAGATCAGCTGTTCATAACATTTCCATCAACTTGCACTGCAGCCTATCCATATCCAGAAAACAGGTGCCTTCCAGTTTTGGACTTCACGCAAATTCAAAACAGTAGGGACAGATACTCAGATGCCTTCACCCCCACCCTGAAAGCCTGAATAAAGACATGAGCTTTATACAGCGTGACCCAACAGTCAACAAAATCTAGAAGGAAGAAAAATAAGGAGCCAAAATGGAACGAGCCCGTTGCCTGCTTGGTCCTCTTATGCAACAGAAGTTCAAGCATCTGTGCTGTCTGAGCCCCAACCCCAAAACCAGCAAGCCCCTCGTCAAATCATTGCTGCTATTTGGCAGTCTATAGGCAGGCAGAAACGTCAAGAGATTTCAACCACCCCGCAGTGGTTACAAACACTGCCAACGGCATGTGCACACATGCCCAGGGAACGAGGCAGACCCAGCTCCTCTTTCTGCTCAGCCTTCCCTCAACTGACCTTTCAGTAGTTTGGACTCCAGATTCCAGTTCTCCATCTTTGCCCAGACCTTGGGCTACATACTGAACAGTATTAACAACCAGCTTCAGCTTAGTGTCACAAAATCCAGCTATTGACATATTAAATAATACAAAAAAATCCATAAGAAGCCAACACTGCATCAAAGGAAAGTCAGCCTACAAGTTTTATTGTCAATCTCTTATCTGCTTCAAGGAATAAACTCTTCTATCCAAACACAAATATTATCTATTGCTACCTTGAACATATTTAGCATCTCTGGTAGTATTCTGAGTGAGACAGGAAATAAGACCTGAAGATTGCTTTTGAAACTGTCAATTTTTTCCTCACTTTTTGGTCAGAATTCAAATTTTTAGCAAAAAAGCCTTCATATTTCGAATACTAATAAAAGAACTTGTTCCAACACTACATGCGTTCATTCAAAAACATGCATTCACATGCACAAAAGGAGTACTCTGAAGACAGAGATGTTCTATAAATAAGAAACAGGATAAAATGTGAGCCTAACGATGACTGAACACAGAGATTTTAAACAGTGTTTTAGACAGGAGGAAAATGCTTGGCTCACATTCACCAAAAAAGTGTACCAGCCATATAAGAGGATCCTGAAAGAGACAAAGCTGGGAAATGGGAGAGGGTGACTTCGGGAACAAGAGGAAGAGGTGTTTGGGAAGACATGGTGGCAAGTAAGCGGAGGCACAGTTTGTACATTTTCAGCTAGACTAGATGTGCTCTCAGCAGTGGGAATAAGGGCTCACATAAGGGCTGCTTATGCTGTTTCACTCTGGGAGTCACTACTTGTTTCAAAATCAAAGACACTGTAGACATTTCTGCAGTTTTGAGAGGAATGCCTCCTGCAAATGCAAATATGTCAGATTACTAATTGCTGAAGATAAGCTTGGTCATAAACAGAACAAGTTTGCTCTCTGGTCAGACATATGATCAAGTTGTCAGGATTTTGATATAGGTTTCTTCTTCATGTAGCTGAAAAAAGAACTGCGTGTCAAATGCATTCAAACTCAAAAAATTAGCTGAAATTTAGCAAGTAACTTCTTCTGTAAAAGAGTATCATTTTTTCTCTTAGCATGTTGCATAGCAATCTGGGAAACCAAACCGATCATGCATTCAAAACCAGTTTTCAAAATGATTTGTTAAAAGCACTGAAAAATGCTTTTTGCTTACATATTTTCCCCAGATGATGTGTTGACCACATATATGCAAAGCCCGCATTCTTCACAGACCTGGTTCTAGAGATTGTGTGAGAGAGTTAAAAGTGACAAGACACATTACTCATCCAAGTATGCGAAGTTAGATAGGTTCAGAGGGGACCACAAATGTGATTTTTTCCACTGAATCTCCTTCACGCTAAGTACTGCTTACTGCCCATGTTCACACAACACTCCCCTTTGGCTGCGCAATCATTAGCTCCCAGATTTGCAGAACTATTTCAATCCTGACTATCTTACTTGAGGGAAATGCTGTGCATTTCTCCTGTCCTGTTTTCAGTGTGGGCAAAGCAATGAAACTGATTCATAAAGAAATGAATTATTTTATTCCACATTTCCTCTCTAATGTGAAATACAATTTTTATATCCTGCATATTGATGACTTGTATGCTATTGTGATTTATAGCACTCATTTCACTCATTTTCACTGCAGCTTTTGATTCTGCTCAAATATATATGCTTTTTTGCTTGACTTTGTCTTTCAGTCACTGAGCGCTTTTTGGTACACTTTTATAGTGTACCAATGGGAAAAAAAAAATACTGAAACAAATTTTACTGTATTTGCTAGTATTTGTTCAAGAGTACCTATTATGCCTTTTACCAGGAGATGGCAGCATATTGCTGCTTAGCTCGCAAGGGCTATGTGTAAAAGGGAAACAAACTTTCATACAGAAACAATTGTTTTTTTAAACCCACATTCCTGTATATTCTCTCACAACAAAATATTGTAATCATGTCTCTTACAACCCCTTCAGGGGCTGAGTGAAAGACTGAAGTTTTTCTTCTTTCTTTCTTTCTAAACTAATGTTTCACAGAAATTAAAAGATTTCTGGAAACCAGAGATAAGCTACACAAAGTCTCTTGGTTCGGATGCTCTGAAAGGTTTGTAAATTTTAAATTCCAGCCCTATATCTGCAGTCCAGGGCTTCATTTCTCTCAACAAAAAAAGCTATTCTGCCCCTGCCTCTTCAGAATTCTTGACCACACAAAATATTTTCCTCTTATTAAAAAAATACACATAGGTAACAATTTTTGCCCATTCCCAGTATAACTGGTAACAGTAGTGAATCCATAAATATAAACCAAACAACTGTAAAATAAATGACTCTGAAATTTTACTACTCCTCTGTTAAATGTTTTCCATATTATAATCTTAAAACAAAATGCAAAAAAGTAGGACGTACAGATTTTAATCATTCTAAATTCCTAATTCTCTGCGCTTTCAAAACCAAAATAGGCTCCAAATGAAGTGAGCATTGCTATTTGCACTTGCAATCAACAGTTTGTTCAATCAGTAAACACTTATAATAAATGCTGTGGCCAATATGACAAAAAAAACATTTTCCCCCCACTGTGTGCAAGGGTTATTTCAACTCAAAGTTGTGGTTCTTTCAGGTTAGAAGTTTAGGGCATACCTACAACTAAGTTTTCATCTTGTAAAGGCAGCCTTCTCTTGCATCTTCTTCTACTATCAATGAAACCTTTCATTTGTGCTAATATAGCAACTGAAAAATATGAGTGACTGGTAGGTAGTCTTATAACAGCAAAAATCAATGGGCCAGCTCACATATCCCATGTGTCATGTTGACGCTACGACTGGAATGACTTGGCTGTTTCAAAATACATGTTAAGGAATCAAGAATCTAATTTGGATTGTCAGTGTTTTTTTCTTACCTGCAGTGATCTTGTTAGCCTTCCTCTGTCTCTCAAAAGTGACTAAAATCCCACATTTTCCAGGAAGCAAGTAGCAGCTGCTTCAGCACTGTAGTGAAAGAAAGCCTCTGTGAAACAATATAGTGCTTTTACATTATAATTTATCACACACTAGATAATAATAAAGCAAGATCTCAGGAGAGCCTTCCCACACGTAAAAACTTAAAGCGTTTTTAAAGAAGTAAGTCCATTGGTTTGGGCTCGGAAGGGTAGTCTGAATGGCTCCAGCACCTGAGGCAGCCCCTCGGCGTGGAAACCCCACTGCTGAAGCCACAGCTCCCAGGGGCTTGCTGCGCCTCCGAGGTCTCGGCTCGGCATCGGGGCCTCGCCGTGCAATGTGCTGACATCTCACCGCCTGGCAGAAGGAGCGCGCATTCCCTCAGGCTTCTCCTTGCAGCTCTTTGGATTATTTTGTCTGCAGAAGTCCATCTGTCAAGGAGCAGAAGTTGAAACCAGCTGCTCATTCATCGAGAGCAACAGCAAACTGCAACACAGAACCACCACGCAATTATTGCCACAGACTATCTCAAAGAGTCCAAATTGCAACATACCTTTGAAATTCAGTATGCTTTGAGTTGAAATAGATGAACTGAAAAGAAAGATGTGAAAATACTTTGTACTGCTAAGCAGTATTAATGGACTAAAATGATGATGGGATTTAAAGACCCCCAAGGTAATGACAGTTTAAACAGTAACAATTACAGTGATGAACAGGAGTAAAAGGTTTGCATCAAGCTAATACTGTAAACAGATTTCCACTTCTCCAACCTCTTACTCTGCCCTAATATAGCCTACTTTCAAGTATTGCTTCTCATTTTCTGAACAAACCTTATACTCAGCATGACAATTGAGAGACAACTGACAGCTGTCTCTTTGATAAATACTCTTCTCATCCTCTGATTCCTTTTGCATTTTCTCTTCATTTTTTTTTACTGTACCATTGATCCATATTTTCTCCCTGACTTCTCTTTCCCTATATCCCAGTGTTTCCTCTCCAATTTCTTCAGGTCTTAATAAGCTTGATGTATCCTAATATTAGGAGGGGGAAAAAGGAAGTGTTCTCTAAAGTAGCATTTAAAAAAGAGAAGGTTAAAGGAGGGGCAACAGAATCTAATGTCATTATATATTTAAATACTACTAACAGTGCAGGAGCAGGCATGACAGAGTCCACCAGCTGTTCCTACAGGTACAAGCCAGCTTTCTGTCTCCTTGCATTATCGCCCGGTTTAACCTCTGTTATAATGTTTCTCAGGACAAAAGTTATAAATTCTGTTCCACTAAGAGCTGGAGCTCTAATTTATCTACTTTCGAATATAAGTTTTGTTCCCTGGAAATAGTTAGAAAGATAACAATTACATCCAGTGTTGTACATAGCTAACACAGCAGAAGTTTAATAGTATTTGTTAATGCAGAGTGGTTTAATTTGCATAACAGGATAAGACTGTGCAGAGCCACTATATATATATATGAATGTATGTATATGTATGTATATATGTATATGGAGGAACTATGATACTTCAAAAAATCAGCAGACTTTGGCTTAACTGAGTCATGCATGAGAAACAGTTCTGTACACAGAAATATGCAAGAAATTAAACCATGGCTTAGCAAAGGCAAGAAGATAATTGTCCTGTCTCCAGCTAATAGAACAGCCATTGAGCTGCAGCTAATAATATCTGAACTAGACAATTTCAAATGTTTAGGTTAATTGGGGCCTAAATGCAGTTAGAAAACAAACAGACAGAAATTTATGAGGAGTCAACTCCTCCCTCCCTGCCCTCACTATTAAGAAGCAAAAATAGGGCCTCCAAATTAGAAGCAGAATGTATTTCTAGAAGAGCGTGTGGATACAAAGAATCTGGATATTTAACTTTGGCTATCTTCATCTGGATGTGCAACTTTTAGTGTTTGCCTATGGCTGCTCCAGGCCATGGCACACACCACTGTTCTTGATGTGATCCTGTATCTGAAAGGATTTAGTCTGGCTAGGGATACTCACCTGGGCTGGAAAGCTCCCTGGCAGCCGCTGGGTCCACGTCTCCCAGCCTTGCTCCACACCTTCAGCAAAAGCAGTTTTACATTGTAAGAGAGTATCATGAAATTCTTCATAAGCAAGCTGGTGTTTTGTTACGTTTTTTTTTCACCCGAGAGAGACCATGTAACAGCTTACTTACAAGCAACTTTCAGCTCCCCCGTTGTTATGTTTTGCTTAGGTTAATAGCATATAGTGTGTACCACACCTTCAGCAAGCTTCCACACCCGTGCCAAATGCCATCAGTGGAAGATTATGGCATTAAAGCAAGCTTCAGTTCAGCAATCCAGCCAGCTTTGACAACTGATGTTCTGATGAAACCTCTCTGTTACAAACACAGAAGCCCCCCAGCAACTGTGAGAAGTTATTGGAAACCTTGTTTATGTGACAAGCTCCTGGAGGTAAATACATATTTCACGTTATGCAATATATAACCAACATCACCACAGCTAAAAGTCTAGAACTGCTCCACATTAACAAAAATTACTTCAGTTTTCTGTTTAATCTTTCATAGTTTTATTGGTAAATAAAAGAAGGTCTTAGATCCCATCCAGTATTTCTTAGTATATTTTCTAATATTGCCTGCATTAAGTGATGCTTGTCCTTATGCTATGTAGGTTCCTGCACCTCCAAAATAACTCCACTTAGCTGTTTATAAAACTTTCATTTCCAGCTTTCCTGACACTGTCACAGATCTTTCAAATAAAGTATTTGTCCCTCTTATTCTTGCCTTCTATGCACCAAATGCTTTGGAAATGATGCCAAGTCACAAAAATCAGATCTAGATTTCAGAGAGACAGTATAGCTGTAAAAGCCAGCTGTGATATACGAGTGAAGGTCTGACTGGTGAAATTACAGCTGAATTCCTTCAGTCCTTTCAAGAGCCTATGCACAAAACGTCTGAAGATATCTTTAATAACCTGGTCTCATCCTGAAGGAGAAATAGGAATTTGAAAGCAAAAGAAAGCGGGCATATAATCCAGGATTGCGGACTGATAATTGAGGATTTAAGTCATGCACAGGCATGATTTGATGTGGCTTCCTCTACTGGCAAATTCTTGGGTATGTAACTCTCTCTTTCTGTGTCTCTTGGGCAACTTTTCACCATGTGCGGAGGCTCTGCAAGTACGAAGTACACCATGTAAAAGTACATAGCAATTATTTAGTGCCTAATACACAAAAGGAATTGCTGGGACAAACGAGCTTCCAGGCTAACCAGTAAGTAGCTCACTACTCCTGAGAAGACATCCAACCAGCGTTTGCCAGCCCAGCAAATCCTGTGAGGAGGGCTGGCCTCCATTTCTCCCTGGAACAGGCTGATCCTCAATGTTGCAGAGTTGCCACCTTGCAACTCCTTGGATCACAGCCAGCCCAAGCCCTTAGGAGGAGGGTTACAGGTATGACAGATGATTCTGGAGAATCCTATTGACATTACCTTGAGAAGAGCTGTGTCTTTCATTGTCAAATCATGCTGCTATGAGGAAGCAGAGAACAACAACACACACTTAATAAAATAAAAAGACCTCTTTGCATCTCATTCAACCCTGACACAACAATGAGAGCAGCGGACACCTCTCAAGGTTTGGGAGCACTGATCACACAAAAGCAGGTGAAAGTACACAACAGAGCTCTTCATTTGCACTAAGTTAAGCAGCAATACACTTACTTAAGCCAGCAGATGGTTCAGTGCCTATATTTGGCTTGGATTTTAACACAGAAATACCAGAAGCTGTTAGTGGCCATACTGAATGACCTGCCTACAGTCACTGATTTTCTTTTAATGCTGAATACAGACCACAGGAAGCACTTAGAGAGACAGGTCATACGGCGAGTCTCATTAGGCAGTCACAAACGGAAGGAAAGCAGGCACTAGATAACTATTTCTGCCCCAAGCAGTAATTGCAGGATAAACCACAGTCAGTCCCAGGGAATGCATAAGACCCTGCACGCTCTGGGAACGCACGAGGAGAGAAGTGTCTGTGTACTTCCAGCCTAGGTAACACGTGGCCGGTGCGACACTGCAGGAAACACACAGAAAGAAACAAAAAGGCATAATGGCGGTAACAGCAATACAGGTGACACTCTCTCACTCTTCTGAGATGAACAAACTTCTACATCCTACTGCGTAATCACATCTAACTGTATAAAACTGATGCTTTACTAAGCTGAATAGCTAAATCAGCTAAATTTCCACCTTTTCTCAACTGGCCGACCCTTAAAAGTGTTCCAGTGCAGAAGCAGATTTTTATACTGTAAATTTACATCTACTGATTATTGGCATA
Organism: Apteryx rowi; assembly: GCF_003343035.1. Classification (NCBI taxonomy): domain Eukaryota; kingdom Metazoa; phylum Chordata; class Aves; order Apterygiformes; family Apterygidae; genus Apteryx; species Apteryx rowi. The sequence continues at coordinate 3,521,980 of NW_020451093.1, read as the reverse complement.
TTTTTTCCCCAGTTATTCCTCTTGACCCCTTAAAAGAAATATATTAACCTCAGGAAAACAGGTCAACAGTCACTGAACCGTTTGGCATAGGCATAGGTCTGCACCTGGACTATTCCCTCTGGGTATTTTTGACATGCAGCTGCCAAATTAAGCTTCCAGAAAAAGTAGTTAAGCCTTTTTCAAAGCCCCTACAGCTGTTGTGAAGAGAAGCAAAATAATACATCAGACACAATCCACCTCACTATTATGCTTTTTTTTTCTTTAAGGCCGAGTGCTTTCCCACTCCTTATAGTAAGGTTAGTCTTGCCAAACACATTGTATTAAGCACTGACAGCAACAGACTTCTGCTTGAATATTGGTTGTCTAAGAAAATTAATTACGGTAGTTACCTGTAGGAAGCAAATGGCAGTTCTTAGAGGCTTCAGTTTTTTTCTAGAAAACAGTTACAAATGCCTGAAGATTGTGGAAATTGTAATTAGTCAAGAAAATTCATGGTAACTTAAACAGTCTACAAGGCAACTTTGAAGGAGTCTACAAATGTCAGATTACATGTGCCATTTAGGAAGGAATGCTCAAGTACTTTTCTTTAATTCAGTAACTCGATAGCCTATGGATTTTTCTTTTAATAACAGAAGACATTTCACTGGCCATAATATTTGATTCCAAATGTATTGTTAATACAGTATGAAAGGGTAGGGTTTACAGGTCAAATTCCTCTGGACTGCAAGACCTGCAAAACACATCCTAAGTTTATGTCCAGTATTGCTTTGAAATGATGGGAATCATCACTGTACTGATGACAGGGCAGGAAGCAGCATCTGTTTATACCTATGTTTCTGACTTGAAAAATTAATTTTGAGGAGTACTAAAAATAGCAAACACTTTTGTTTCATTATTGAAGATTTCTACTTGCCATGCTTACTATTCATGATCAGTCTACAATATGGCCTTGGTGGCCTGGTTAGTAAGGATGTATTTGCATGGTGGCACAAAATGCCAGGCTCTCTCTTACGATTTACTGAAGCCTACAAAAGGCTTCAATTTCCTTTGATTCATTGAAGATTTCATTGTAGATATTTGTTGATTCAACAGTCACAGTAGAGCTTGACTCCACTAAACATCAGATCAAATAAATCTGTTAAGATTTTAATTTTAGAAACACTTTTTGAAGAGTTGCTTTTGATTTGAGAAACCTAACTTTTCTAGGCAATCCACTCAGGCAAGCCCTTGCTTTTCTTCCTCTCATCTGATTCCCCTCCCAAAAGAAAAGAAAAATTTATCTGCCAAATCTTTTCTTCTCTAATTCTTAGATTTTTAAAGATGGCAAAGTCTTTCATAGGTCTTTTCAATTACAACTGTAAAAAAATTCACAGAACTCTGCAAGCAAGAAAAATGAAAGCCTGAGAGATTTCTTAAAGACTCAGCGTATAAAAATGAAAGCAAGAGGACATGTATATGCTTCTTTCCACGGCAAGCAAAAGAACCCTGCTGGGACACTCCTTTCTCCAAGCCCCAGGCACACTAGGTTCGTGGCTGTGTCTCCCCATGAGTAGCGGGGGTTAGGATGATCTCTGCCATTTACTCCAGCAATATCAGATCTATAGACTAATTGCTACCACACGCTTTCTAAACCAGAGGAATCTTAGTCCGTGCCAGACCTCTCAGAGGTAGTATTACATCACTGCTGTATTTCAATTTACATAGTCATACCTATCCCCCAAGCTGGATGGCAGAGCAAAATTTGCAAGCAGCACAGAACAAGCTCTCAGATGACCTTATAAAGGAAATGTTAATAGGTCACTCATATATTATTGCTGCCATCCTTGAATAAGCCAGCTGGTCTCAATATACCATTTTTAGGCAGCTGGTAAAGCTTGCTCCTGTTGGACCAAGTATTTTAGAACAAGAGTTAAAGCTACATCCTGTTGATTGGAAGATGTGGCAAACTTAATCACAAACCAGTGCCCATACTCCTGGGCTTCTTGTCTAACAAAGTTTCCCCCAGGCAAGCTGCTGCTTCTGCATTTGTTCAGAATTTCAAGCACCCAGTTTCCAGAAGGCCAAGATTTTTCAGACAAATCCTAGCAAATACAAAATAAAAAGCAATAAAAATATCCTACCTCTTTTAGGGAAGGCTTCTTAGTCCCTCAGATTTATTCTGAAGCTCTTCCTGCTCTGAAGGAACCAAACCTGTTGGCAGCAGGCTTTGCCAGTACTCCGAAATAGCTGTCCTGGAAATTAAGGTCTGCCTCTCTTCGTCCACAGAGGGAAGCTCTATCTGCAGGGCCAAAGCACAGCTTCATCCACATTTGCTTGATATTTTTGATCTGGATTCTAGACACAGATAAGAGATTTGGGTTTGTTCCCCACCCCCAGAGTACCCTTCCGGAGGGATTTCCCTCTTCCCTCAGCAGCTGTATACCCAGCAGGGCCAGAATTTAAAAGTGAATGTAGCAGGCTGATGCTCGCTCCAGGGCCTTCTATGCCTCCTGTTAAAGGGTCAACAATCACAAAACTGAGGAAGCACACAAAAAGGAGTAGATACTCAACAACACATGTGAAAAGGGTTGTGAGGGAAATTCAAGAGAGGGAGGCTGTTTTCACTGCTGAAAATAAAATGCCAAAGTCCACAATCAGCCTTACAGTGAAAAATAATTTCCTTTTTAATCATCTGCAGTTAAGGATGTTAAATGTTTTATTTTTCTCCTGATCATTTACTTTGCAAAATTTGATATTCAATGTCAAAGAAAAATTTTGATTTGTGAAGCAGAAAAAGTATATTTAGAAGTTTCAACTCATGGATGAATGAGTAACTAACTGCAAGCTGCAATGGTCTACGACAGCTAGACCAAATTTAGCAGCAGCAAGACTGCATTACTGACATTAATTCTTTGATCTTATAACTGTAGCGTAAAGTATAGGAAATCAGTAGAACGTATTATGCTCACTCTTCACCTGAGCTGTCTAACGACAAGCTGGCAGACAGGGTCTGTGAAACACCGCCTCCTTCACAGAGCACAGCGAACCGTCGTTAACAGCTAGGAACGTAAGGAGCAAACCTAGAACAATTCCAGGTTTCCCTCAGACAGAAAAATGTCTTATGAATGACAGCTTTGGCATTGTGCAAGACGATGCAGAAAATCAATTTTGAAGGATTTTGTTCTGTTTTCAGAAACGACCAAATTATGTACATAGCCTAGCAGGCTATATTATTTGTCAACCTGCTATAACTGTTCTGATAACATAACAAGTGTTTGGGCAGTTTCATGAAGAATTTTATTTCACAAGGTACCAAAGGCCTTCGTGGTATGTGTTTTGGTCTAGCTTGGGTACAATTTGGTAAAGAATCACATGCAGGGAATGAATAGAGTAGTAAAATCTGACAATTGCTGATAAACAATAAAATAGAAGTAGATTACAATGTCTTAATTAGTAATTCAAGTCACTGCTTATGTTGAAAAAGAGATGTAAATAAAGAGAAATCTATTTTGGGTCTATCTGGTCAGAAAAATTCTCTCTTAGAAAACCACATGCGATCTCCTTACAAACTCAAAAGATACTTTTCTCTATCTGTGAAAAAGTTTGCTTGGGCATGTTATTTATTATATCCTTGAGTTCTTTATATCCCTGACTAGGTTAAACCCTGAAAACATTAAAAATATTTGGGTTGCCTTTTAGAATTATCCAAAGTTAACCTTGACACTTAGCAATCATACATGTTGTATGAAGATTTTTCACCACTCCCCACATCAAAGATGATGTAAAAAAATGTGTATCTGTTTTATATAAGAGATTATGATTTAGAACTGTAATAAGAGTGAAAGGGAAGCGGATTTGGAACCATGCACTGAACTATGCACTGATCGTATTATTTTTTCAATACTAGATGAAAGCAATAGCAAATTCTAATCTCTCAAATCACAGTTAAGGATCATTTTAGCACAGCTCAGTGGATTTAATTTACAATGTTAAAAGAGTTTTTCTTAGCAGAATTACACAGCAAATAGTTTCTTCATGATGCAAATTTTCTTATTTTGTCTGCTGGTTCAAACACAAACCATGATACAACTTCTTCATATTCTATGGAAAAAATAATTAAAAAATTTAAAACTCTCATATGCTGAAAAAAAACTTCAAAAATAAAACAATTTTAGAACTTCTTCTCAACTCTCTTTTCATTTTCTCTCCTGTTTCTCATTTCATTTTTCCACTGATTGGCCAATTCTGGTACCATTCCTGTTCAGAAGTTGAGGTTTGTGGCTCTTTAAGCAGTATACACAACACTTGAAACTGAACTGCTTTAGAAGTGGATTCAATCAGCGAGACACTAGTTTGCCTTTAGCATTTGTTTCAAGCTACATATTGCTCCCAGAAACTGTCAGTCATCCGACACACTTTGCATTTCCAGTAGTCTGTGATTTCTGTCGTCATTTATATCCATATCAACTCACAATGGCAGATTTTACACCTAATGTGATAAGGTAGAAAGTAATGATAAAACTGACTTGTATTTTTTTCAGCTTCATTTTTTAGATAACAATTACAGGACTTTGTAAAGGAATTTCATTTTGAAATCACTGAAGTAATCACTCGGACCTCTGTATTTGCTAAAACTGAAGACTTCTAAAACCTATGCAGGCCTAAAACTGCCTGAATATTACCTTTTTATGCATCTGTAGTGCTAGTCTACCAAATGGAATTGACTAGGACATATGCCACAGACATTTATAGAACATCAAACCACATATAAACAGGTATATATTGTGAGCTCTTTGGAATAAAGCAATGCTCAAATACATTGCATCACACTAGTGCTGTAGCTGTACGGAAGCGTGTGCTCACATAAAGTAAGGACAGATACGTAATCACACAGACAAACATAACTCAGAGCGAATATGCATAACATGCTTAGAATCCAGACAAGAACTCTTTAAATTCACAGGGGGTAACAAAAGAGCAGGAAACAAACTTCCAAATATTTCTGATAGACGAGAAGTTCATTAAGGGAATGTGAAACTGAATTAAATTGCAGAAATATTATTTATGTGATAAATTATTTTATTTAAAGTTATAAAAATGGGGCAGCATTTAGTAAGGGGGGGGCAGCATATTAGTGTTGTAATAGTCCTAATTTGTTGCCTCCACTGGTATTTCTTTGTTTTCCTGTTCCCTGACTATGACTTTGTAAGTCATGGAAGAGCAAAAAGACTGTGAAACATAAGAAAAAAGCTTTTCTATTGAGAGACTGGTCAAACACCAGAACAGGCTGCCCAGAGAGGCTGCAGAATCTCTATTCTTGGAGATATTCAGACCTCGACTGGACACGGCCCTGGGCACCCTGCTCTAGCTGACCCTGCCCGAGCAGGGGTTGGACCAGACGATCTCCAGAGGTGCCTGCCAACCCCAACCATTCGGCGATTCTGCAGCTGTATGACAGGAGACAATGGGCATACCCATTATTCCCCTTCCTCCACCACATAAAACCCTGTAACATGGAGTCTTGTCATGGTCATTTTGGAATAAGCTTTTCTGGTTGAGTCCCTAACAGCCCTAGTCCTCTTTGTTCTCAGCAGCTTGAAGGGGACTGGACTGAGGAGAAAGGAAAACACGCTGGATTTGATCTTTACCTTTTATAGCTTTACACCGTACACAGTGAGCTCAATGCTGGAGCATTTTATGACTAACATCCCTTTGGCAGCTACCTGAATATAAGCAAGCAAATTCTGCACTCAGTTACACTCTTATTAACGTGATCTATTTAACTGACTTCTCGATTTACAATGCTGTTGCTGAGATCAGAGCTGTGTTACCTCATTAGGCTATTCCAGTGAGCAAATTTTAAAGATAAATGCCCAAAACATGCATGTGACATTCTGGTCTCTAAGAGCACACAGATTTCAAGTGCACAATAAATTGTACTTAAATAATGAATGGTTTTAGTGCAGCGATGCATAACACTCCAGCAATGTTCTTCTCTTCTATTAGAAGCAGGCAATTTGCCTTTTTCTCCCTACATGTGTGAATGAGCAGTAGGGTGACAGCCAGCCTTTTTGCTCACTTTTGTCAGTTTGTGCCTCAACTTTTCATATTATTTCAATATATTTTTCCCACATCTAATATATCAAAGTATTTAGCATTGGTTTTGATAATCTGTAAAGATGTATGATACAAGAAAAGTGTAGGCCCAGCAGGAATCAGTAAAGAACCAGTCAAAGATATCTTCCTGATTTTCATAGCCAAACCTAGCAGGTAATTTTTACATTCCCTGATAGTAAAATACTTCCTAGGAGTTTGCATGCTTCTGGGGTAAACGAAAGCTTAATTGGCTTCCTATATTACAGCTACAGAAAGAGCAAGGTGAAGACTTTTGTCTGCTATGCTAAGAAATGAGTATCTGACCTCGCCATGCACAGTAAAGACATATAGATGGACTGAAAGTAGGAGTGGGGAGAAACAAGGTAAGTGACATAGCAGAGCCACGAACTCTCCCACAGAGATGTGTCACCTGGTGGCACGCTGCCTGTGATGTGAATCAGAGGAAAGGGGAAGACTATTTGGAACCAATACTTTCCTCAAACATAATGAGAAAACATACGCAAGAACGAAGAAGCCTACCAGTAAATAGGGGAGCTGCAGCAGTAATCAATCTCACAGAAGGGATCCACTTTAAATTATAAAATATTCCCTGCAAAAAATTAACTATTAAAAGAATATATCCTTAATGATTGATGACGAGGCAAACATATGAACTATTCTGAAGGTGGAAAAACCTAACAGTATTCCCTAACAATGCAGGTACACTGCCCTCAAATGCTATGATACCTCTATGTGTATATTTAGTATTATAATGACTCTAGTTAGTATAACTTCTAAAAGCAATTTTATTTAATAGCTCTTTTTACCCAGTACCCATTTCCTTTAAAATGGAGTTTTCATAATTACTTCTTCTCATTATTATACCTTATAAAATCTTTTCTATGTTCCTGTTTTATACAAACCTAGCCATAGCTTATGATGTTTAAATACTCTAGTAAATTACAGTACATCTAGTAGATTTTAAAATAAAAAATGTTCAAAACTTGAGCAGTCTTAATTAATTTAATCAGCTCTTTACCAGGTGTAAAACAATATATTAAATCAGAATTAAACTGTCTATGATATCCCCTGGACTTTGACATAGGAGCACATACAACTATCATGGGTGATATACAAGTTTCAACAGATTACTTGTTTCACCTGACACAGTTATTCATGCGGCTCCGGTTCAGGAAAGCTTCTCTGTTCAAGATGTTTCTATCTGACTGAAGTCAATAAAATTGGGCAGCTGCTGAAATGCTTTCTCGAACAGGCCTTCAATATAGGCTGCAGAACCTTCCTGAATTGGAACTGCTCAAATCTAAATACATTAGATTCACAAAACTAAATACCTAAATATCTAAATATAAATTTAAAACAAAAAATAAAAACAACATAATAATATGTATTTCTTGTTACCATCACATTGATTTCCTGCAAACCCTTCCTCACATAATAAAATAATATTATTAATGTGAATAAAGATGTAATCAGAAAAAATGCTGGACTGTTAAGTTTGATCTAGTCTATATAAAAGTAGGAAGATTAGTCATCAAATTGTCTTCTAGGCCCTTTTGTATCAATTCCTTTAATATTCGCTCAGGTATTTTGCTCAGCATTAGACTGACTAACGATTACTAATTTCCTGGATGTTCCTTTTTATTCATTCTTTCATGCTCATAAAAAGGTTTAAAATGTATTGATTACCTTTACTGCATACCTCTCAGTTTTAATTAGTGACCTGCTCTCACCAATCTTCTTAAAGTAGCATCAGCATATCTTCTACAAGTTTTGTTTCATCAAAAGGTTTTATTTGTCTGCAGAATTTGATCTGGAAGTGTCTTTTTATTCACTCACAGACCTGTGAGAATAGGTAAATTGTATTACTCCTCACTTGCTTGATTTTTGAACTCCTTTGAATATATGCAAACCATAGCAATTCAAAAAAAAGTTTAAAATTACTGGTGATTTTTTTTTTATTTCAAATGGTTCTCAAGCTCAAAAAATAAGTAAAAGGGTGAAGGGGAAAAATAGCTCCAAATAGTGGTTACTCACTCCCTTCTAATACCACACTTTAAATCTAAATGTGTAATGAACTCCTGTGAGGATCTGAACTAGAATTTGAGTGTTACAGCACAGACTGAGCTAAAGGAGCTGTAGTAAATAGCCATAGCAGCCTCTTATTCTCTATTTAGACTAGTCACTACAGAGAAGCACAGTACGCAAGCTTCACTGAAAAAAAAAAAGTGTGTAACCCAAATAAACTTGATATAAAAGCGCAATGGAAAGGCGATCTCTGTTTCAAGCCAAGTTAACAGATAACTTCAAGACAACTGAGCACCTCAAATAAATGGGAACAATGAATAAATAAAAATTTGAAGGATGAACAGCAAAGAGAGAGGGAGTGTTACTGTTGATACAGCAGTAGAGAAATAAATGATAAAATTGAGATTTAAAAATGATATAAAAGACTTTACATATAGTCAGAGAACAAACTCAAATATTCTGATGGCAATGCAAGAATCATGGGCAACAGGAGGACTGATGCAAAATATGTCAACTTGCCAAGTCCTGCTCAGGAAAAAAGTGCTGCTAATATCCTGCATGAAACTGGATGAAACCAAAGAAGCACTGAAGTACAAAAAGATGGGAAGCTGATACAGGCTTAGTTTTTTTAATGTGTAGCTAGGATAACTAGAGAAGCCAATCATAGAAAATCAACTTGTAATGATTTAGAAAAAGTTTACACAGTTCAGACTACATGGATGGATAAACAAAAACAAGTTTGCAGCTAAGGTTCTCAACGCTTCAGTGTCAAGTGTTCCAGGCCAACTGGATAAAAAAATTAACCTAATGTTAAAGATAAGCACAGATCACAAAAAATGTCTAAAAGGATTGATAATCAAAGTTAATGTGTTTATTAGACATCAGAAAGTATAATAAAGTGAGAATCATAAAAATTCAAACAAAAAAAGTACACAAGATTCTTCAGCCTCATAAAAGAATATACAGGGAAAAAAAAGGACACCATCTGTTTAAAACGAAAAAAAGTAAAGATAGTCTAGATGTGCCCCAAAATTAATCTTCTGCTGTAGTTTGATACAAATGAAGCTTCTGAATATTAGAGCAAAATTTAGCTAGCTAATACAAATGGCAGGAGAAAATGGAAATGGAAGTTATAACATCCATGCTAAAAGCAAAACTCCTGCAGATGATATGTGCAGACAAGCTTAGATGGGAAAGCAGTGGCAGGCAATCTTCATCCCAGAATTCTCAAATAACTAACATGTGAAATGGCAAGTCAGGTAGAAAAGATTTGTAATAAATCTAGAAAATAAGGAATGGTATATATGATAGAACAGCAAATGCAAACCTTATCCTTAAGAATGTAGAAAGGAAGAGAAACACAGTATCAGCAAACATGAGCTTCACCAATATGCAAAGCTGCTGAAAGCAATCTGAAGGGAAAAATAAGGCCTGGGAACAAGGGGAAAACAGAAAATGGGATTAAATTTGGGTTTTTTTAGAAACACAGATCATTCAAGGATGTTGAATATTTCATTACCTGTCTTTGATTAGGTTACTAATTATCCAGACAAATGAAATAGAGTCATCTATCAGGACTTCAGTCAAAATGTGATTGGATGTCACATTGGAAATAATTGGATACGCTGGAGAAGGTAATTAGGAAAAAAGTTGTAAAGAGGGTAAAGTGTGGTTTAACAGGTTGTATTCAAGGTTAAAATATGTTTTTGGAAGGAGATTACGAATAGAGTTTGGCAAGGATTGATCTTGGGTCCACTATTATTCAAATAGCTAGTCATGTACTTCAGAGACCACAAGAAGAATTCTGCTAGAAGGTGGAAGTTATTAGCAATAGCAAAGAAAAGGAGACAGACCTGAGTCATAAATGTAACGTATTCTTGAAAAGGAAAATAAAATAACAACATGTATCAGGGAATATATTTCCAGTAGAGATAGATGAAGGATTAATGATGTTCCACAAGGCTTTATTAAGACCTAAATTTCAGTGTTCACCCATGTTCAAGAAAGATTAATTCCAGTGGATATAGACAAAAGAAAAGCTTTATTAGAATGACAGTGGAAACTGAATCCTATTGTCTGAGAGATATTTAAATTGCCTGGCTCACATAATTAATAAAGTTTGAGAGGGAATCTGTCTGCACCTTATAAATTCATCAGGGTAAACATTGTCAGAGAGAGGAAGAAGAGTCAGTTAAGATAAAGCACAGTGTCACCAAAAGGACAAATGTGTGTAAAACTGGATATCAAATACAGTGAATCTGGAAACTAGAAGTTAGAAGAAGGTTTTCAAATGATGAGTGATGATGAGCCAGATGAGTGAAATTTTGGAACAGCTTCCTAATGCGGCACTGGGACTCCCACACTCCTAAACTCACTAATTTTAAATAGAGCTTGAAAAGTTTCCAAAATGCCCTATACCTCCCTGCACTCAGGGGAGACGGACTGAATGACAGTAATAGCTCTTTCCAGTCCCGTGTTCCTAATATTTGGAAGCAGAGTGAGGAGGAGACTTAGGACTGGGAAGAGCAAAGGTTGAAGTTGGCGTTTTAAATTAACCCAGAGAAACGAAATTTGAGAACTGAATTGGGGTTGGATGACAGACTGGTTCAAGGTAAAAAAAAAAAATGTTTTACTTGTTTGTACTTATAAGTTACTTGATAAAGGCATAAAAATTACTATTGACTTTGCGCTTTATAAATCGTATTTTAATCACGTATTTTTCACTGTACTGTACCAGCCAAGATGGTTTAGTAGGACTCTTAGATCTTACTTTATTTATCCCACCACTGGATCATCTATCCATTTCTAGAGAGAGCAGGATCATGCACTGCAGTATACAACTGTTATTTCCTGAGCTGTATCAACTATTTATTAATGTGCCTTAAAATTAGGCCAGAAAATTTTCACTTCCCCATTTAAATAATATTTGAAGATCACGCCAAGACACCAAAGCATGGGAATGCAACGCCCAGGCCTTACATTTTATTCTTATCCAATGCTACTGTGAATTTTCTGAGAAGTAATACAAATAACAATAATACTTATCATTTACTATGCATGGTGCTTTCCATCTTCGAAGCGCTTTACAAACACTTACTGCTAGTTAATCTGGAAAAAGTATGATTTAAGGCCAGCTTCTGATAGCTTGTGTGACAAAGTCAATGTCATTTAAATTGAGTCTGTTTGTATTTAATAGGATAGAACTAGAGTACTTTAGTTTAAACACTATTGTTCCATTAAAAGCCAATTACAGAAATTCAGCTTTCCTTGAATTTATAGAGCACAGCTTTTCATTTTAAAAAAGACCTATCTAAATACTTCATCCGAATTTAGTCTACATAATTCTAGCTAATTGCATAACATTCTTTTCACCCTACTGCATAATGTAATTCGTCATGAGGAAATAAAATCTTTGCACTGTGTTTGCAGGTAGTACTGCCTTTAAGCAGTAGATAGCGCTCAAGATGTTTCCATTTATTACAGGGAAGTGAGACTGGATCACTACTCCTGTGCTAGATTACCACAGGGTAAACTCCTACCTACCTGGCTCATCATTGCATAGGATGTTCGATATTAGAGCCTTGCTGAATGAAACAGAGCACTTTCTTGTGGTTAAGCCAAGTTAATAATTGGCTCATTTGCATAAATATAATTCCAATACCATAAAAAATCATTTTTAGATCTTAAATGTTTGCACAGAGCCTATTATTTATTTTACGTCCAGGATGTGAAAACAACTTTGGGATTTAAACTCTGATAGGTAAGTTTTAACATAGTTTACGCTGACTATTCCATATTAAAAATTAAAAAACACATCAAATGGTGGCACAACACATTGAAAACTACTAAAATAAACACTTAAGAAGAACTTTTAAGCACTGCTATAAAAATTATCCGTGTAGGTTATGTTATAATATATTGACTCGGTGAGCATCACTGTTTTGGGTATTTCTCTGAATCTTCTTTCTAGGCTGAAACAAGTGATCCCATTTTAGAGTTGTTCAGTTTATATGTACTTTCCTTTGTGATAAATTGAGCATGTTTTCGGAACCCAAATGAAAGAATATGATTTGTGGCTAGATCGCACCCACACGATACCTTTTGTGGGACACCTAGCAGCAGATCTAGTAACGGAACCGATGGGCTACCACAACTAAACAACTGCAATCATTACCTGGCAAAATCACGGCTTCTCTCGAGCCTGAAAAGGGCCTTGCAAAGCTGCGCGTACTGGCAAGGATTTCAGAAGTTTAAAATACACGGGTCGTCAAAACGTAACCCGAACACAGGCGTAGCAAGGGGATGAGACGGGGTGACCCCGAATTAGGAGGAAACCAACCTGCGGAATGACAGGCAGGGTGCGAAAGCTGAAAGCGCTACCTCGACTCCAGGCCGGTGGCAGGGAACCGGCGTATCACGTCCCACGCAAACCGCAGACGAGCGCGACGCAACGCAAGGCGAAACAGGAGCGTGCGCTAGGGATGCGGGTGCTCCCACCTCAGGGCCCGGCCGGGCTGTGCCCCCGCCGCCGGGCAGCTCCGCTCGCCTCTGGAGCACGCTGGCCCCACTCTTTTATTTCTCCTTGCAAGGTGACTGCGTTGACTTGCCAATGCCGTGGCTGGAAAACAGAGAGGAAAAGAATTAAAAAAAAAGGGGGGGTCAAAAGGGGGATTCATCCATTTGCACCATTAAAGGGGTACAAGCTCTGCGCGGGCTCTTGCGAGAGGGGCGCTCCGGCCCCCCGCGTCCCCATCGGCTCGTCCCGCTTGGGTGCAGCGGGCCACGACGGGGCCCTGCGGGGCTCGGGCCGCGGGATCGCCCCCCGCCCGGCCGCGCCGCCACTTCGGGGACCAAAGGGCTTCGGAAGGCCACTCCGAAGCCGCCCGCCAGGCCGCTCTCGGCCTCCCCGCGCCCAGGCACCGCCGCGCGGGGCCCAGGGGTTTCCCCCGCGGGTCCCGCTCCCCGCGGGAGCAGGGCGGCTGCCGACGGCGCCGGCCCGGGGATGAAGCCCGGCCGCTCCCCTCCGCCGCGTTACACAGGGGAGGGGGGTGAAGGGCGCCTCGGTCCGCGCCACGCCGCGGCGGCGAGGTCTCCACCCCCCCAGAGCCGCCCGCTCCCGCCGCCCGGCGGCGCCATTTTGCGCGGAGCGGCAGCGGCGGCGGCGGCGGGGGTGGGGGCGCGGGCCGGAGGAGGGGCCGCCGCTCCGCCGCGCCTTTAAACTTGCCGCGAAGGGGCAGCGGGCGCTCCGC